>NC_085930.1:53291212-53594242 GCF_028885625.2 Pongo pygmaeus | reverse complement strand
GATTAACCTAAGCGAATCTGGTCCCAGATCACAAGCTTTTAATTTTTCAATCCTGCCTCATGTTAATAAATAATTCAAATTTAACATATGACTGTTTTTACCAGACCCTACAAGGCCTTACTTAATCGGATCCCTGGATACCTTTCTGATTCTATTATCCATGAAGTTTCCCTCTGCTCTCAGCACTCTATCCCCAACTGATTTTGGTGTTGATCCTAACACAACAAGCACATTCTTGACTTAGGGTCTTTGCACTTGCTGCTTCGTGTACCAGGAACACCGTTGCACTGTGGCTTCCTCTCTCAATTCATTCAGGTCTGTGCTCAAATTTTACCTTCTTGGAGAGACTTTCTCTGATTATCCTATCTAAAATAGCATCCTGCCATTCCCTATTTTCTTTCCGTGCTTTATTTTTCTCCACAGCATTTATTGCTGCTTGGCATTATATATTTATCATCTGTTTGTTGCCTGTCTCTTTCTATTAAAGTCTGAACTCCATGATTTTGTCTACTTTTTTTCAACACTTCATTCTTGGTACATAGAGCAGTACCCTGCACATCAATAAATATTTGTGAATGAATGAAGAAAAAGCAATCAGGAGAAACAAGAAAGTCACAGAGATGATATTATTTAGAGAAGCCATATGTCCCTGAGAAAATTCAAGAAAGCAGTTATTTTCTAAATTGCTTTGGCTCTCACCAGATTTTCAGGCTCGATTATAGTTCAAGTATATCCTTAGAATAGCTACCCCCTCACCCCATTTGTCTCTGTTCCTTGCAACCAAAGGAACTTAACTAAACCTGAAGTTGATACCAGGAATAGGGTGTTACATAATAGGTCCAATTAAAATGTGGCACTGGGTGTGGCCTGTTAGCAGAATGAAGGGCAGTAGCATCTCATTCTAGTACGAGAATACAGTAGTGTAGAGTATGTGGAGCTAAGGCTGGAAAGACAAAAAACCAGGGGCTAGGATATCTTGGGCCCTTGAAAGACAAGTATTTCAGGAAACTTGTGGCCACTGCCTTAAAGCATTTCTCAGCAATGAAAGTAAAGAATTGTGGTTTATTACTTTTTATTTTCTAAGGTAAAGTGCAAGAAGAAAAGAACAATCTTTGCTTCCAGGTTGCCCAGCTAGCAGCAGATAGAGAAACACAGGGCCATTTTACAGCCTTGTAGGTAATCCTTTTTGCACCTGTTCTGTGTCTTACAAATCAACATGGCATAGTATGCCCATGCTGAGTGTAAAGAAAAAAAAAAGACAAATTATGCTGCCCAGAACTGGGGTAATGAGCAGGAAAGGATTGTTCTGTAGGGCCTCCCCTCATAGGGAACTCCTACAGCAGTGTGAAAACTCAGGCAGTGTGATTGGTGACCAACAGCAAGTTCCTCTCCGAAGAATCAAGAATGTAAACTGTTACCTATGGGAACTCCTGGTGCTATCACGTAGCCTATAATCCACAAGAAGCTAGCCAAACAGTTCAAGCTTGACTGCTGGTTGTAGGGTGTGGATAGGGGGATTGCTGCAGATGATTGAAAGCCTAGAGTGTAAATAGGCAGTGAATGAATTGTAGATGTATTTATGTTGCCTCCCCAGCTTCAGCCCTTCTGAGAGGAACTGCTCTGTTCAGCAACCTGATGGTGTCCAGTTAACCTGGTTATATAGCACAACCTTTGCCCTGTTGCCGCAACAACTGTTGCTAAGAGAACCAGGCAGGCTGTACATCTCAGGCTTACTTAACATAGTAAATGTTTCTCAGTTGCCTCTATTTGTTATTTGAATTCATAAGAAGCATTGAACATTTTAAAGCTATAGTACAAAAGCACAATAAATTCAGATAGACAACTCTTGTGCTCTATTTTGCCATATTTAACATACATAAATATCCAATGATTTTAAAATGTAAGATGATTACTGTTTTCTAAAATAGTCATTATTTTAAGAACTATAATGAAGCTCATCTCAGCCTTTGTTTAAAAAAAATCCTTATTTAAAATGTTAAAGGGCCGGGTCCAGTGGCTCACGCCTATAATCCCAGCACTTGGGAGGCCAAGACGGGTGGATCACGAGGTCAAGAGTTTAAGACCAGCCTGGCCAACGTGTTGAAACCCCATCTCTACTAAAAATACAAAAATTAGCCAGGTGTGGTGGAGCATGCCTGTAGTCCCAGCTACTCAGCAGGCTGAGGCAGGAGAGTTACTTGAACCCAGGAGGCAGAGATTGCAGTGAACCAAGATCACACCACTGCACTCTAGCCTGGGCGACAGAGCAAGGCTCTGTCTCAAAAAAATAAATAAATAAATAAATAAAAATTTTAAAGTAACTGAATGTGTTCGTTAGGAATAGATATGACTGTAAATAACAGTGAATTAAACAGAGCAGTTTATTTTTCTATCAGATAAAAAGTAAGGTGGTCCAGGGCTAGCACAAGAATCCACAATCCTTAATATTAATGCTTCCTCCAGCTCTCTGTTTTGACATCCTTATGACAAAGTCCATATTCATGGTCCAAGATGGCAGCTAGAGTTCAGTCATCACCTCCCTTTTCCAGGTTGCATAATGGAGAAAGAGATGAAGAAGAAGGGGAGAAGGCACTCAGTGACTGCATTTTCAAACTGTTTCCTGGAAGGTGCTGCACAATCTTTCTGCTTATGTCACATTAGCTAGAACTTAATCTCAGCTGCAAAGAGAGTGGGAAATGTCTATATTCTGGGTGGCTGTGTGCCTAGATAAATATTGGGAGTTATATAACTATGGAAAGAGAAGAATAGATATTGAGGTAAACAACTAGCAATCTGTGCGATATTTCAGAATGGAGCTCTGGAAATTCTGTTTCCAGAACAGCTTAGCCACAGTAGTTGCTAAGGATAAGGAAAGATTAATCCATGTGACAATTGAGATATGTCTGGATAGATGTAGAAAAAAAAATGGAGGTATAAATTTATGTAAAAGAGTAAGGATAGAATTTTTTTTTTTTTTGGTGGAGTCTCACTCTGTCATCTAGGCTGGAGTGTAGTGGCGTGATCTCAGCTCACTGCAAACTTCACCTTCCAGGTTCAAGTTATTCTCTTGCCTCAGCCTCCCAAGTAGATGGGATTACAGGCATGCACTACCATGCCCAGCTAATTTTTGTATTTTTAGTAGAGACAGGGTTTCGCCATGTTTGCCAGGCTGTTCTCCAACTCCTGAGCTCAAGTGATCCTCCCGCCTCAGCCTCCCAAAGTGCTGGGATTACAGGCATGAGCCACTGCACCCAGCCGGGATAGAATGTTTTGATTCTTAAATATAAAAAGGAAATTAACTATTGATTGGAAAATACTAATGTGGGGTTGGAAAGGAGAGCTATGCTCTTAATGGATACCTCCACTGCCCTTCATGTTGCAGAAGTGAGAGTGTAGCAGGAATGGGGAAGAGTCACTTTAAAGTGATGAGTAAAAGCAAGGCTTGGAACGCTATGGCTCTAGGATCAAATCCAGCTGTTTTTGTAAATAAAGCTTTATTAGAACACAGCCACTTTCATTCATTTACATCTTGTCTGTGGCTGCTTTCATGCTATAATGGCAGAGTCAAATAGTTGCAACAAAGACCATGTGGCCTGCAAAGCTGAAAATATTTGCTATCTGGGCTTTTATAGAAAGTTTGCTGACCTCTGATTAAAACACCTGAATGAAGTGATCCAGTCTCTGACTTTAATACTTCCTATGGTCTTAAGCAATTTCACATATAGTAAAAATTGTGGATTTCACTGTAACAGTGGGTTATAAATATGATCTGATCTACAATCACAAGGATGCAGTAGCTGCATATTATTGGGGAAAGGGCAATGTTGCTTTTCTTAAATAATGAGTTGTCATTTTCCCTGGAGAAGTTTCTATTTCTTATTGTAGCTTGTTAGGTTTTCTCTGGACTCTGCAGGACTCTGCATTCTCTTGTTTTCATAAGACCCCTTGCACCAGCTAACACAGGAACAGAAAACCAAACACCACATGTTCTCACTCATAAGTGGGAGTTGAACAATGAGAACACATGGACACAGGGAGGGGAATATTACACACCAGGGCCTGTCGGTGGGGGCAGGGGGTAGGGGCAAGGGGAGGGAGAGCATTAGGACAAATACCTAATTCATGCATGTGGGGCTTAAAACCTAGATGACTAGTTGATAGGTGCAGCAAAACACCATGGCACATGTATATCTATGTAACAAACCTGCACGTTCTGCACATGTATCCCAGAACTTAAGAGTAAATTTTTTTTTTTTAAAAAAAAAAAGACCCTTTGCACTGCTATTGGAACAATCAAATGTGAACCTGAGCTCTGATACAGAATGATAATATCCCCAGGAATTCATCATACATATTGTGCTGCTGTTGTTTTAGTGCAAAGTGAAGGGATTTAATGTTCTTAAGTTAATGAATTAACCTATTCAAATAAAACATCAATTTACAGAGCAAAGAAAGAGAAAAGAAAATCATCTTTCAATTTTTCATCTTTCAATTTTTAGATCAAGTGACCCCTCCTGCTTGAAGGATTCTGTGATCTACTAGACAGACTCACCCTTAGCCTCTTCTGTCTTCCTGTAGCATACAGCTTCTACCTCTATTGAATCTGTCACATTATGCCTTGTTTTGAGGTTGTCTATGAACAGATCTACCTTATTCTCTAAAATGTTATAATGGTATAACTTATTCGCTTCTAAAAGTCCAGGGTCCAGCACAATACCTGGCACCTAATAGGTGCTCAACAAATGTTAGTTGACTTGAAATGTGCAAAGGGAAGACTGTTAGGCTCCACCGCATCTCCTCTGTCTTCTCCATTGCGGAGGCTGTCAGATCTGCCTACAGCCGACCTTGTTCTGGACAATGTGTTCTCTCCTCCTTTCCCTTCTCAGTTTACTTGTTCATTTCCAGATCTATATAAGCTATAAATGTGTGAGAATCTATCACATTTAAATTTTCAAAATATGGATTTTCTTCTATCTCTAAAAATTCTTATTCTGTGATATTTTTGTTCACTGGACAGTGTTTTCCCTTGCTTCCTTTTCCATCCTTAAATTACCTTCACCCTTATGCACTCCACAGAGCAGTGAGGCAGAAGAGACAGAAAAGGAGCTTGATTTCCCTACATTCCCCACCTCCCTTCCTCTGTGCTCCATTGATCCAAAATCTTTGGACCCGTCTTGGCAAGACCTGACTGATCAGAAGTGCAGCAGCTTCCCTGTCCTGAATTTTAAGCCTCATAACAGAGGAAGAGTCTCTTCTTATTCCCACTCTCATCAAAACACGGCCTTAGCTATGAGGACATATAATTATTTTAAAGAATTATTTTAAAAAACAATTTCATGAAAAACTAATTATGATAAAACTAGGAACCCACAAGAATCAATACTCCCATGGTGCCTTTCATAGGCCATGGACCAGCTCTGCCCTGTTAGCAAGGGGCCTAACAACAAGGATCAATGCCTCTTTTGGCCCCAGTCCTTTGTCTGTGGGCCCTTTTGCCTTTTCCTAGTATTACTGTTGCCAGGGCTGATTCTTACTGTTCTAGCTTCTGACGTACCCACCACATGCAGCTGCCAGACTGAAAGGGAAGAAAAATTGATTTCAGCTTCCAGCTTGAGAATGTTCACACTGCTCTGACCTTGAACAGGGCTACTTCACTTTCTTGCCAATCCTCAGTCCACAGCCAGGGTTTACTTTCAGTACTGTTTTGATGCATTTTTCAGGATTTTTTTTCCTTCATATCTTCTCTGTGGCCTCTCATCTTGCCTGGCTTTGCGCCTTGACCCTCTCCAAACCCAGCAGGGCCTCCTAGCCAACCAGGAGAATGATGGGCACTAAGACAGAGTTGCAGCACCAGCTCCTGGCAGGCTGACAGGTACCAGGGAGGACCAGTGGCCAGGAGAGAACTGGGGCTGCCTGGTCCATCTCTCTTAGCCTGAGAATTGCCTTGACCCTTGTACATGAAGAGAGACTGGTCCTAATATTGAAGGGGTATGACCTCTGGCAGGACATATGCCTATTTTTGCCTCCTTTAAAATTTATAAGACAAAAATAACACCAGGAAGGTACAAATATTCACAAAGAAAGAGACTCAATGTCAGAGCAGTGGTAAGTACTCCTTGGAAGAGAGTAGTGATTGCTTTAGGCTAGAACCACTAAAGATTTGAGAAAGTCATACAAGAGAACTCAAATCTGATCAGACTTTCCAACAATAAGATCCAAACTAGATTAGGTAACTCTGTAGTCAAGCAATTACACTTATCTTTCCAGTGAGTATATCTTATTGTCAGAAGTTGTGCTTGTCTAGGAAATACTGATTCTTGCACAGTACTGTGATTCTAGAATCTTCTATGCCTGCCACAGCCCATACCTCTTTCCCTGGGTCACATCCCAGCAAAAGGTGGCTGCATGACTCTCTCTGAGGCAAAGTTTAGCCTTACTGCTAGGAAGTAAAATGAAGATTCTTAATTTCTTCTGTAGGCTGGAAGTCAGTAAAGGAGAGACATGAGATCTCGTTCCAGTTCCATCTTGGCTTGCTTTATATCTCTGGACCTCAATTTCTTCCCTTTACAAAATAAATAGGCTAAATCTTTCTTTAATATTCCTTCCAAGCTCTGCTGCAATAATTCATTCCTAGCTGCATCAAGTGCATCATAACTCTGAAGGCAAGAGGAAAATGATTGGTTCTCAGGTCCACTGATTTCTTTTTGCAGCACAAATGGAAATTCTTTACAGAGAAAAGCTGCCATATAGCCTTAGATATGGAGGAGAGGAGTTGTTATCAAATAAAGCTGTACTCCAGCTGTCCTGGACATCAGTTCCTCTTGAGAAGCAGTAGAGTCTATAGAGACCAGCAAGAACCATATACTTCAAGCATCATTTCTGTCCTCCACTGCTCATCCAGTTCACTACACACTGAGCAAGCACTTTTATGTGCCAGGCATTATTAGAAATACAGAAATGAATTAAGATCCTTTTCCAAATCAAGCTCACAACGTTTGATAAAAGAAAAACCTAGCAAGGGAAAAACCCAAGGGTCCTAGCTGATGAGCCATTCTGAACCTCTTGTTCACCTGCTCAGGAAGAAAATTAAGTAGAGATTCAGAAGAAGATCTTGGAAATCAGACACACCTGGATTCAAATTTGGGCAAGTTAATCTCTCTCCTTCAGTTTCCCCACCTTTAAAATGGCACAATGATAGTATATTTCTCAAAGAATTAGTGAGATAGTTCATGTAAAAAGTTCTTCACTTTTTTTCCACAAATATTTTTTGAGATATTCTATGTATCAAGCATTTTGGAAGATAACTAAAGATACAACTTTGAGTTGTTGATGTGGTCTCTCCTCTCATAAATTTGCAGTGTGGTGTCAATATTTACTAGGTATTACATAAATAAATTTATAGATTGAAATCATGATAAATGCTATGTGTCATTGGGTTCTGCAGAGGTAGATTCAGAGAAAGAGTCAGAAGCATACAAGATTCATTGGGGGTTAATGTCCGAGAAAAATTAAGGGTGGAAGAAGCAGGATTGGGCAGGAATGAGTGTCAGACTGCAATGCTTTTGTCAAAGTCTTGGCCAATTCAAGAGAGACTTGGAAACAAAGATTGCCTAATAGAGGAATCCCAGATTGGATAGAAATGATCAGATGCTAGTCCTGTTACTACATCCAGCCATGACACTGGGGCTGCTGCAGAAGAGTGTGGCTGAGGCAGGCCCTGAGACACTAACGGCTGGAGGCAGTTAGTCATCTGCACTCCTTTCAGCTGAATGGCAAGGTCCTGAAGGGACATCCTCTTGGTGTACCCCCATAGCTGTCCACACTGTGAAGGAAGCAATAGGAGAGTTTGCCTAGGCTTTCCTGACAAAGTTTCTCGGAGGTGTGGAGGACGAGGCAGTGTAAACCAGACCCAGAGGTGTAGGCAGGAGCTGTCCAGGATTAAGAAAGAACACGTGTGAAGCACCAAGCCAGGAGATGGCAGTGCTTGTTTTAAGGGACAAAAAGAGAGCAAGAATTGAAGCTGAAGAGGCTGGAGCCAGATACAGTAGGGCCTAGTAGGGATATGTTAGGATTTTGATCTTTATCTTAAGAGCAAAGGGAAGCTGGTGAAGGATTTTAAGAAAGATGTGGAGGAGTCAATAACATGATCAGATTTGCATTTTTAAAAAATTACTGTGGCTGTTATGTTGAGGAAAGAATTAGCAGAACAAGAGGAAATGCAGGAAAACCACTCGGGAGGTTCTTGCACAATGTTTCGCACATAGTAGTAAGCCCTCTAAAAATAAGACCGACATAGTCATTATTAATAATTGTAAACCTAGCCGGGTGCAGTGGTTCACACTTGTAATCCTAGCACTTCAGGTGGCCAAGGCAGGAGGATCGCTTGAGCTCAGGAGTTCGAGACCAACCTGGGCAACATGATGAAACCCCGTCTCTACAAAAAAATACAAAAAAAAGTTAGCCAGGCTTAGTGGCGTGCGCCTGGAGTCCCAGTTAGTTGGGTGGCTGAGGCAGAAGAATCACTTGAACCTGGGAGGTTGAGGCTGCAGTGAGCTGAGATCACGCCACTGCACTCCAGCCTGGGTGACAAAGTGAGACCCTGTCTCAAAAGGATAATAATAATTATTATTATAATTATAAGCCTGAATTACATAATCTTACTCTTACTCCCTCCATTAAGTCTAGACACTTGCATTCACTTTAAGCTCTCTACCAGTTACCTATTTATTTATCATAAACAGTACTGTTCAATAACTTTACATTTCATTACTCTATTTCAGACATGCTTTGTTTTAAAAGTCTTCCTGTTCTCTGAACACATTTCTACATTTTTGCTCCAAACCACTGTTCTTGCCCATCTGAATGCCTTTCCCCATTCTCTGCCAAAAATTATTTTCCTCTTGTTCCAAACTCTGCTAAAGTCTTTCTGGCCCACTCCAAATAGCCTGATATTCCCTTCTTTTCATCATCCTTCTGGTAATAACAGAGCACTGTAAAGCTATAGTGTGTATTGGAATGTGTGCTTATGTTCTTTTCACTTGTTTTGAACTCTTAGAAATCAGAGACTTGAGGAGGAAATAGGCATAAAGGATAGCTTATCTTTTCAAGAAGCTTAGCATTTTTTAAAAAAGAAAATAATAGTTAGAAATGATCCAAAAACGTAGGTTGTTTTGGACAGAAAACAGGAGCAAATGCAAACTAAAAACTGCTAGAGAAGCAAACGTAATTGTTATGTGCTGGGAAAAATAGCTAAAGATGATAGGAACTAAAATGTATTGAGTTATTACCTAGTGCCAGTCACTATTCTAAAAGCTTGGCATATATTATCTCATTTAATTCTCACAACAACTCTATGAAATATAATTCTTAGCCTTGTTTTATAATGTTGAATGATGTATATCACCCAATTGTCTGAGCTCTAAAGAAAAATAAAATTTTCTTGGGCAGCTAATTGTTGAGCCTTAGTTGTGCCATGTGATGAGGAGAGGAGGGAGGGTCACTAGAAAAGGCGATAGCAGCCAAATGGCTTCAGATAATTAATTTCACTTCCAGAAGAAAAGACTGGGTAGTGGGAAGCAGAGGGAAGAGATACAGGCAAGGAAGTAGGAGTTAGAAAGGAAAATCAAAAATATATTTCAAGGAAGTTTTGTATATTCCTTCCCCATCTCCTTAAGAAACTTTAGTGAAGACCTAGACTGCTCATTTTCGTTTCAGGGTTTTTGTTTGTTTGGTTTTGTTTTGTTTTTATTCTCCAATTATGTACCTAATCTGGCCTTGAAGGAAGAGCTAGATAGCCCAACTCATTCAGGTTTATCTGGAGATAAGTTCTCCCAGGATTTTGGAGGAGTATAAATTGCAATAATTAACTTTAGACAAACAGGTACCTATTTATCTGGATCAACAGGATAAAATAAGGGAAGAAGAATGAGAACAGTTTTCTCTCTCTATGTTACAGTGAAGGAAGACTTTGAAAGAGCAGACTCGTGAGGAATGATGCCAGTGCCATTTGCTGAAAATGAAAGCAGAAACTTGGACCAGAAGTTTTAGAATCCTGAATTTATCAAGGAAATGTGAAGGCTGAGGCTTACAGAGATCAAAGAGTAGAGGATGCATTGAGGCCACAGTTGAAGGAAAGAAGCCTGGATTTCCACTGAATTTGGGCGAAATTTCCACTATTCTTCTTCCTCTTCCTTAAGATTCTGCTCATTGGCTTACCCACCAACCCAGGAAACAGACTTATCTCCTTATCCTCAAGTTGCTGAAGGCAGGAAGAATGAGCAAGGTTTTGCTCAAGGAAGAGCTATTGTATCAAAATAATTGTAATTAGTCTGATAGTGCAGGGAAAGAAACTCCATTTCTTCTGCGAAATTCGGGGCATTATTTGCATTTGAAAAAATAATCTCATTAGAGCAGTATGTTATATTATAAGATATTTTCCAGAAAAATGTTTGAGAAGAACCATAGCAGTCTCTTGCATGTGCGTGTGTGCCCACACACAGACACACACATACTCTGAATTTTCCACTTAAAAGTACATATACTTCAATTAGAAAGCAATTTGAAAAGGAATATAAATTGATCAGGGGATGTTCCTAAATTTAAAGAGGGAAAGACTTGTAGAGATTTAAAAATAAAAGGACTTGGGGTTGGAGGAACAGGCATTAGGGAAAGCTATATGGCAAGATTAAAAGAATTGTGGAATTAATGCTATTTAAAAATAATTGCATTAGAAATCTCGCTAATGGGAGTTAGTCCATTTCATTGACTTAGATAGTTATAAAATTAATTCCTTTTTGTGGGAATTTTAATTGGGTGGCTGCAACCAGATGCACATGAGGAATCCCCTCCTGGTGCTAGAATTGCAATCAGGATGTACAATTCAACAACAGAGTCCGATTCATCAATTGGGTGAATCTCCCAATCTAAAGAGGTTCCGCATAGCTACTACGCACCTAAAATTGCCTCCAAATGGTTTTCTTATTTTCATGTTATTCTAAGTTCTTTACTCTTGGTGAAACCTCTTCACATGCTAGGCTACTTGTCTATTTTCATCCCCCCTTAGCCTCACTTCCCAAAATATCTCACCATTTTCTCTTTTGGCTCAACAATTACGGAAAATAAAATTATTTCTATTTCAAAGGATTTTAATTATCTTCTTATTCTCTTTTCCCATTTTATAGGTTAAAAATCCAAGACTAAATAGGTTAATTTCCCCCAGGATCATGTGCAGCTGTTTAAGGGGAAGAGTGGGAAAAGGCCTAGAACCCAGGTCTTTCTACCACAGGCCTCCAAACGTGCCACCTGCTCTTCAATAACTTTCATGGAGTAAATTTCTCATGCTCCAATTTTCCCTCCCAGGAGCCTTTGCCAGCTCATTATTGCTCCCCTGTGAGATGGAGATCAATATTACACACACACAACATATTTATGCAAGTGCAATTTCACATGCCCTGGTTTGTTTCTTAAACACATTTTGTGGTCTTTTGGCCTAATTTGCACATTGGGCATATGTCTCACTTTAAGTAGGCTGGCCCAAATGCCTTCCTTCTCCAGGGAGTCTTAAAATAGGAAAAAAGAATTCAATAGGAAATTAAAAGAATACAAGAATATTTGAAATAATACAAATACATAACAGAAAACTAGAAAAGTCATGATCCCATCACCTCACCCAACACTGTAACCATTATGATGCATATATTAGTCTGCTTTCATGCTGCTTATAAAGACGTACCTGAGACTGGACAATTTACAAAGGAAAGAGGTTTAATGATCTTATAGTTCCACGTGGCTGGGGAAGCCTCACAATCATGGTGGAAGGCAAGGAGAAGCAAGTCACATCTTACATGGATGGCAGCGTGAAAAGAGGGCGCTTGTGCAGGGAAACTCTCATTTTTAAAACCATCAGATCTCATGAGACTTACTCACCATCATGAGAACAGCATGGGAAAGACCCACCACCATGATTCAATTATCTCCCACCAGGTTTCTCTCACAACACGTGGGAGCTACAAAATGAGATTTGGGTGGGAACAAGAGTCAAACCATATTAGTTCACTTCCTTTAGACTGTTCCTGTAGGAATCCCCTTTTTATTATCATTATTTTTCCTTAATTCAACTTAGTTCAAACCCAGTGATGGAATAAGCTGTCTATAAACTGCCTTGCCCTTCCCTGGAATCCATGAAAAAGCCTCCCAAGAACATCAATACATCTAGAGCCTCACCCAACACATAACTGGGAGTTGGAAATAACTTTTCAGCCATTCTTTGGTTAGGAGGTTGTTGCAGAGATTTCTAATTGCCTATTTAATGTCCATAATTCCCTTTATCTTACTAAGAGAACTCCAGTTTTATTGAAGGCAACTCAGTGCTAAGTTTAAAAACTATATTTCCACAGCTTCTTTTTAAGTTAGGATTGGTCATACTAAACAGATTTGGTGAAAGGATGTAAGCAGAAATCACAGAGTGGACTACTGAAGAGAATGCTCTTTAAAGGGGACTGGCTGACTTAGTTGATAAGTATAGTTTGCTTTCCTCTCTTCCTCCTTCTTCCTCCCTGTATGGTGGATGTGATGGTTGGAGCTGCAGTAACTAACTGTGACCATGAAGCAATACTGAAGATGAAAACTAGATGCTAAGGATGTTGGCATCTGAAAGAATAAGGGTTGGATTCTCTGACATTGTGGTGCTTCTATATGAGCTCTGGACTAACAACTGCTCAACTTTACATTGCTTCAGAGAAAGGCACATTTCCATTTTACTTAAGCCACGCTTTTTATTAGATTGTTTTTTACTTGAAGCTAAAAAGTACTAGTTAATATAGGAGCCAAATAATCCTCAAATGTGTAGGAGGAAAGCTTCCCTTGAAGCCCTAATGGCTCCTTTAAGCCTGAATCTTTTGGTTACCTGGGATTCCCCAGTCATCTCTGTGCACTCCTACCTTCCATGTTGGTATCTTGGCAAAGCCAGAACCTCAGCTTTTGGACTCTTTGGGCTTGACACTCTGGACTCGTAGTGCTGAGCTCTTTTCCTCTTACACTGCCCCTGTTTCCAGTTGCATTCCCCAAAAGGTCCTGACTTTGCCTGGGAAGCTCTTGCTGCTTCCAAATCTTACCTGTCCTCACTCCCATTCCCACCCCAATTTAGTTTGTGCACCTGCTAGGGGTCATCTTGGCCAACTTTCTACCAAATGCTTAAAGAACATTTACATGTAGTATTTATTTGTACGACATTCTCTAACATCTTTTCTAGTGATTTTTATCTAAGATTTCCAGATTTATTTTCCTCCTTTCCTAACAATCTATCAAACTGAGTGACTAGTTCCCCCATGGTTCTTAGAGAGGAGGAATCACTGTGAATTAGACTCAGCCTAAAATCTATCCGTAGGTGGCTAATGAAGAAGCTTCTGTTTCTATAAAATTTTTTTCCCAAAGGTTAGCCATAGAAATAGAGAGGGCCTATTCCTTTTCATTCTTTTTACTTCTTAACCTTTCTAATCGAGTTGTGATTCTGGCAACACACAGGATCTTCAATCTTTAGGGTCCAGATTTACTTAATGGAGAAGTGATAACTTTCTTTTTTTATATAATTAAATCCTAATTTTATTAAGGATTTCAAGTTACATGCTTCAAATTTCTAGTATGGAATGGAATCATTTTGGAACTGGAAAAATGGCATAAACACTGACATCCCTTGAAACTTCAATTTTATAAAGAAAATTCTTCTGCAAACCACGTCTCCATTATATAACAAGACTAGGTATTATCTACACCTTCACTTTGGCAATAGCTATTTCCTAAAAGAATGAAAAGATGATTTTGCTACTTCAGTTCATTAGAAATGGGATTCTAGCTTTAAAGTTAGAAAAAGCTGAATTTAGATGAACTATGGTTACAAAAAAAAAAATCACAGAGTGTCTAATCAAAGCAAAGGAAATTATTTTGAAAATAAAGAGAAAAAAAGCTATTATAATTGGTTAAGGATTTCCAGTAGTAAGTTAAAAATCTCAGGAGAGGAATGGATAGCACTACAAACAATGTGTTCACATTCCAAGACCTTAACACTAACTTCTCAAAAAGGAAGTTTTCATCACCTTTAAAAATGAATTCAATGTAATTTTATTAACAGCAGGAAATCTAGACCTTCCTCTAAATTACAACCCAAAAGTCCACCCTCACTGTCGTCAAAAAAAAGTTCAACCCCAAATTTAACAGTAATTAGCCTGAGGTATTGTAAATGTGGCTCTACAGTCTGAAATTTAATGGCATCTTTTATCAAAAATAGTCTTATGTCCACTTTAGTCTCATGACTACAATACTATAGTGCTATCCAAGTAGTATTTACTACTATATAGTTATCAAAAACACCTGAAAAAAATTCTTGGACTTTGTGAAATAGTGCATCCATCCACTTCTATACAAATGGGAGCGACACAAAGATCTAAAAGAGTGTTGCCTGCCCAGGTCCAGAACAGAGGTACTTAACCTTTGTTTTCCAATTTAGTTATCAAAGTGTGGTATGAACAAAATGCTGAGTGTCACACTGGCATTACAAATAGGCCCAAAATTTTGAGCTTTTAACGAGATTGAGAAACATTTTATGAATTTTAACTCAATATGCCTTAACACATCCATGAGGTAGTTAGGTAAACAATACTACCCATTTTAATACATAGTAAACAGAAGCATGGGTAAGTGACATATTCATACTTTAAGCAATAAGAATTAGAAGAAACCACAGAAGCTTGGGGCCTTTTCTCTAGCTCTAATCCAAAGAAAATGAACTTTAATTTTTTTTTACAAAAGGTATCAAATAACTTAAGATTTTCCTCTTCTTCTTCTTCTTCTTCTTCTTTTTCTTCTTCTTCTGCTTCTGCTTCTTCTTCTTCTCCTTATTCTTCTCTTTCTTCTTCTCCTTCTCCTTCTTCTTCTTCTTCTTCCTCCTCCTCTTCTTCTTCTCTTCTTCTTCTTCCTCTTTCTCTTCCTCTTCCACACTTGCTTATTAGTGTAGTATCTCTTTCCAAAGGTGGTACCCTTTTCTTCAATAATATGGTAAAAACTGTGTATAACCCTTAATTCCAGCTAGGCCTCTGCTTCTACCTGAATTGGTACAAAATTAAGACATTAACTTGTAAGAACTAAAATTGTATTTGAAATTTTTATTTTGAATAGGAGTGGTGAGAGAGGGCATCCCTGTCTTGTGCCAGTTTTCAAAGGAAATGCTTCCAGTTTTTGCCCATTCAGTATCATACTGGCTGTGGGTTTGTCATAGATAGCTCTTAGTATTTTGAGATATGTCCCATCAATACCTAATTTATTGAGAGTTTTTATCATGAAGGGTTGTTGAATTTTGTCAAAGGCCTCTTCTGCATCTATTGAGATAATCATGTGGTTTTTGTCTTTGGTTCTGTTTATATGCTGGATTACATTTATTGATTTGCGTATATTGAACCAGCCTTGCATCCCAGGGATGAAGCCCACTTGATCATGGTGGATAAGCTTTTTGATGTGCTGCTGGATTTGGTTTGCCAGTATTTTATTGAGGATTTTTGCATCAATGTTCATCAAGGATATTGGTCTAAACTTCTCTTTTTTGGTTGTGTCTCTGCCTGGCTTTGGTATCAGGATGATGCTGGCCTCATAAAATGAGTTAGGGAGGATTCCCTCTTTTTCTATTGATTGGAATAGTTTCAGAAGGAATGGTACCAGTTCCTCCTTGTACCTCTGGTAGAATTCGGCTGTGAACCCATCTGGTCCTGGACTCTTTTTGGTTGGTAAGCTATTGATTATTGCCACAATTTCAGATCCTGTTATTGGTCTATTCAGAGATTCAACTTCTTCCTGGTTTAGTCTTGGGAGGGTGTATGTGTCCAGGAATTTATCCATTTCTTCTAGATTTTCTAGTTTATCTGCGTAGAGGTGTTTGTAGTATTCTCTGATGGTAGTTTGTATTTCTGTGGGCATTTAGTGCTATAAATTTCCCTCTATACACTGCTTTGAATGTGTCCCAGAGATTCTGGTATGTTGTGTCTTTGTTCTCGTTGGTTTCAAAGAACATCTTTATTTCTGCCTTCATTTCGTTATGCACCCAATAATCATTCAGGAGCAGGTTGTTCAGTTTCCATGTAGTTGAGCGGTTTTGAGTGAGTTTCTTAATACTGAGTTCTAGTTTGATTGCACTGTGGTCTGAGAGACAGTTTGTTATAATTTCTGTTCTTTTACATTTGCTGAGGAGGGCTTTACTTCCAACTATGTGGTCAATTTTGGAGTAGGTGTGGTATGGTGCTGAAAAAAATGTATATTCTGTTGATTTGGGGTGGAGAGTTCTGTAGATGTCTATTAGGTCCGCTTGGTAGTGTTGGAAGTTCTGGCCAGGGCAATTAGGCAGGAGAAGGAAATAAAGGGTACTCAATTAGGAAAAGAGGAAGTCAAATTGTCCCTCTTTGCAAACGACATGATTGTATATCTAGAAAAACCCATTGTCTCAGCCCAAAATCTCCTTAAGCTGATAAACAACTTCAGCAAAGTCTCAGGATACAAAATCAATGTACAAAAATCACAAGCATTCTTATACACCAATAACAGACAAATAGAGAGCTAAATCATGAGTGAACTCCCATTCACAATTGCTTCAAAGAGAATAAAATACCTAGGAATCCAACTTACAAGGGATTTGAAGGACCTCTTCAAGGAGAACTACAAACCACTGCTCAATGAAATAAAAGAGGATACAAACAAATGGAAGATCATTCCATGCTCATGGGTAGGAAGAATCAATATCGTGAAAATGGCCATACTGCCCAAGGTAATTTATAGATTCAATGCCATCCCCATCAAGCTACCAATGACTTTCTTCACAGAATTGGAAAAAACTACTTTCAAGTTCATATGGAACCAAAAAAGAGCCCGCATCACCAAGTCAATCCTAAACCAAAAGAACAAAGCCGGAGGCATCACACTACCTGACTTCAAACTATACTACAAGGCTACAGTAACCAAAACAGCATGGTACTGGTACCAAAACAGACATACAGATCAATGGAACAGAACAGAGCCGTC
Source organism: Pongo pygmaeus (assembly GCF_028885625.2). Lineage (NCBI taxonomy): Eukaryota > Metazoa > Chordata > Mammalia > Primates > Hominidae > Pongo > Pongo pygmaeus. The sequence continues at coordinate 53,577,187 of NC_085930.1, read as the reverse complement.
AGAAATAACGCCGCATATCTACAACTATCTGATCTTTGACAAACCTGAGAAAAACAAGCAATGGGGAAAGGATTCCCTATTTAATAAATGGTGCTGGGAAAACTGGCTAGCCATATGTAGAAAGCTGAAACTGGATCCCTTCCTTACACCTTATACAAAAATGAATTCAAAATGGGTTAAAGACTTAAATGTTAGACCTAAAACCATAAAAACCCTAGAAGAAAACCTAGGCATTACCATTCAGGACATAGGTATGGGCAAGGACTTCATGTCTAAAACACCAAAAGCAATGGCAACAAAAGCCAAAATTGACAAATGGGATGTAATTAAACTAAAGAGCTTCTGCACAGCAAGAGAAACTACCATCAGAGTGAACAGGCAACCTACAAAATGGGAGAAAACTTTCGCAACCTACTCATCTGACAAAGGGCTAATATCCAGAATCTACAATGAACTCAAACAAATTTACAAGAAAAAAGCAAACAACCCCATCAAAAAGTGGGCAAAGGATATGAACAGACACTTCTCAAAAGAAGACATTTATGCAGCCAAAAGACACATGAAAAAATGCTCATCATCACTGGCCACCAGAGAAATGCAAATCAAAACCACAATGAGATACCATCTCACACCAGTTAGAATGGCAATCATTAAAAAGTCAGGAAACAACAGGTGCTGGAGAGGATGCGGATAAATAGGAACACTTTTACACTGTTGGTAGGACTGTAAACTAGTTCAACCATTGTGGAAGTCAGTGTGGCGATTCCTCAGGGATCTAGAACTAGAAATACCATTTGACCCAGCCATCCCATTACTGGGTATATACCCAAAGGATTATAAATCATGCTGCTATAAAGACACATGCACACGTATGTTTATTGCAGCACTATTCACAATAGCAAAGACTTGGAACCAACCCAAATGTCCATCAATGATAGACTGGATTAAGAAAATGTGGCACATATACACCATGGAATACCATGCAGCCATAAAAAAGGATGAGTTCATGTCCTTTGTAGGGACATGGATGAAATTGGAAATCATCATTCTCAGTAAACTATCACAAGGACAAAAAACCAAACACCACATGTTCTCACTCATAGATGGGAATTGAACAATGAAAACACATGGACACAGGAATGGGAACATCACACTCTGGGGACTGTTGTGGGGTGGGGGGAGTGGGGAGGGATAGCATTAGGAGATATACCTAATGCTAAATGACGAGTTAATGGGTGCAGCACACCAGCATGGCACATGTATACATATGTAACTAACCTGCACATTGTGCACATGTACCCTAAAACTTAAAGTATAATAATAATAATAATAATAATAATAATAATAAAATAAAATAAAATAAAGAAATTTTTATTTTAGGCTGCAAAAACAAAAACAAGCAAACAAACAGCAAATAACTTGAAAACAGGCCTGTCAAATGATGTAAATTCATCCTTTCCAGGGAAGCAGAAGGTAGACTTTACCACAAAGAAAAGATGCTTAGTTAATGGAGTTTAAATTTAAAAGTATAGTTAAATTGAGGGTAATTTCTGAAAATCCTGTTTTATTCACCTCATTGTGGTACCAGTAACTATCCTGAGTCAGTTTACTTTACAGTTAACTATGTCACCTATAACACAATAATCCATTAACAATCTAATACAGTTATTGGATGTGGTCATACTGGAAATTCTTAACCATATAGTTGTCTTGCCAATTTTATTTTAAAACAATGAATTGTCTTAATATAAGTCACTGCATTTCTGTAACATATTAATGAAAGGCACAACTAATCCAGGCAGACTTAACCCTATTCAACAACCAGCTGAAAAAAATACTTTGGTTCTTCAAGGAAAAAATTATGAAAAAAAAGTATTTTATTAGCAGTTGTTAATTTTCACAGTTGTACTCCAACAGCTACATGAAAATATTCCAGAAGAACCAAATTATGTAGCAATTAATGAACATGCGTGACAGAATTTGTGCATTCAACATATCTGGCGGAAAAACTAGTTAAAATGCTAGATAGGACAAATTGGTCTTTAAAATATCAGTTTCCTGTCCTTTAAAAAAAATTACATAGTCTACCAAGAAAATACAAAAACATAAGGCTGTAAGTAAATAAGGGTTGTGTTTAGGCTATTACAGTGCAGGTTGTCCTCAAGGCCACATACATCCTGCTTCACTACTGCTTGCACTCCGCTGGGTTTTGATCTTTCTTTGGTTCATAGTCTGGATCATTTTCCTCATCTTCTTCTTCCCCTTCCTCATCTGCTTCTTTGCCTTCTTCATCATAATAATCATCATCATCTTCAATATCTTCTCCAGTAAAATATAACACTGATCTTGGGATTATATGCTCAGGTAAAAAGTGACCGATTTGGAAGTTTGCAGCATGGATAGCTTCAGCAGCATCATCCAGATCTCCACTCTCAGGAACTTCAGGAGGGGCAAAAAAATTAAAGCAAGAGTCATTGGAAACTGTTTTAGTCACAGTACAAACTGTCCCATGTCCCTTGTGTTTCTGCTTCTTCTTAATGTTTCTCAAAGTGACATCCTTTCTTTTTTTCCAATCTATCTGGCACCCTTTACAACCCATAATTTCTAGTCCATCAAAAGAAAAGGGATCAGAATCATCTGGTTCTGACCTCATCCTATATGTCTTTGTTGGCACTTCATTTGTAAAATATTCACTGGGTTCAAAGTGAAATTCTAAGAGAAAACTCATAGGCTGGCCAGCATCCAAGAACTTCACTTTAATATATTTCAAGTGCTTCAGAATACGTTCATCATGTTCCTGAAGCATATCACTAAGCAAGTCAACACTCTTAAAAATAGTTAACCAAAATTCAGGAATTCCTATGGGCTCTTCTTTTTCTTCATCCTTCTTCTCTTCTTCAATCTTGGCCTTTTCTTTCAACTCCTCCGAAATCTCGTCTTCTTCATCTGGTTTCCATTCGCATTCTTCTTCCGTAGGTTCATAAATTGCATTAATAATCTCAAATCGCTTATCAAATAGAGGCTGATAGAGAACAGCATAGAGAAGTGATAACTTTCAAACCAATCTAAAATATTCAACTTGTGAATAGAAATAAACAAAGAAAAGTAAATTATTAAAATATTGACTCCTAGATTTTAGTAGTAAATAAATTTTTTCCCTGGGTTATCACTCAGTAACATTAGCTTTTGGTTATAAATCAGTTTGAACAAGTATTGTCTCCTTGGGTTCTAGTGGCTTTTACCCAAGCCCATAGGAAAGCAATCTTCCTGATCCAGATTCCCTACTAATAATGCATCCGCAGCACTACTGACTAATGTGATTTAAGATGGCTCATGTGTACGCCCACTTTCAAAAGAGCCTGACCTGAGATAGGGAAACATGGAAGAGACCACCATGGCTGCCCTAGGAAGAATGGGTCAGAAAAGAATGACTTGAAGGAGATAGGATTGATAAAGGGCCCTTGGCACAAGTATCTCGGGCTTAGCTCTCAGAGACTTAGTACTCTCAGCAAATTGGGAACTGGTATAAAAGATATCACAAAGGTGATCTAGTCTAACAGGGGTAGTTCTAAGACTCAGAACATTTAATGGCTTCCTTCTCTGTCTTTAGGGAGTGCTTAAAAGATCTAACCTAGGGATTAAACTATTTTTCCCTTAGGGAATCTCATTTGCCTTTTCCTTCATTATGCAGAGCAGTTCTGCACTCACACACCCCAGCTTCCACCTCCAGATTTTATCCCCACCACCTATGATGACTTGGCAAACAAAGGGCATTCTAGCTACCAGGACTGCCTCTCAGAATTACATATAACATTTCTTTCTCTTACACACAGATAAAAGACAAAATGAAAATAGTTAAAAATCAGTTCAGGTGGTGGAACTATGGGTGATTTTTTTTCTTCTTTCTATTTTCAGTCTTCTCATATTTTATTTGATTATAATACATATTAATGAGCTCTAACATTTCCTGAGCACTGACTCTGGGCCTGGCACTGTGCTAAGCACATTACATATTTTATCTCACTTAATCGTCTTTACAAGTCTGTGAATTTACATACAAGGAAGCTAAAGAAAGTAAGTAACTTCTCAGTGGGCACTCTGTATATGAACCCTGGTCTATCTGACATTAAAGTCAGAACTCTTAACTACTACATTTATTTGGTTGTAAGATATTGAAACTAGAAACTTAATCATGGGTTTATCTTAGGGAATTGGACTGTTATAAAAATGAGAAGATGGCCGAGCACAGTGGCTGATGCCTATAATCCCAGCACTTTGGGAAGCCGGGATGGGAGGATCACTTGAGCTCAGGAGTTTGAGACCAGCCTGGGCAGCATGGCAAAACTCCATCTCTATTGGTTTGCCAGGGGAACCAATCCTGTAATTAGAGGGTTGGAACATTTAGTTCCACCATTCGACCTCCCAGGAGGGGAGAGGGGCTAACAGTTGAGTTAATCACCAATGGCCAGTGATATCATCAATCATGCCTATGTAATGAAGCCTCCATAAAAACCCAAGGGAAGTGGGTTCAGGGAGCCACTGGAGAACTGACTACATAAAGGTGCCTGGAGGGTGGTCTGCCAAGCCCTTCACCCCTTCCCACATGCCTTGCCCTAGGCATCTCTCCATCTGACTGTTCTTCTGTATCCTTTATAAAACCCTTTACAATAAATGGGTAAATATGTTTCCCTGAATTCTGTGAGCCACTTTAACAAATTAATAAAACCTGAGGAGGGGGGTTATGGGAACCCTAATTTATAGCCAGTCAGTCAGGAGTACAGGCTGCAACCTGGGACTTGCAGTTGGCATCTAAAGTGAGAGGGAGTCTTGAGAGGCTGAGCCCTCAACCTGTGAGATCTGACTCTAAGTCTAGGTAGATGTGTCAGACTGAATTTTAGGACCCCTCCCCTCATGTCCAGTGGAAAATTATTTGGTGTATGGGGAAAATAATTCACACGTCCAGTGTCAGAAGTGTTGTATTGAGTAGTGTGTGAAAAACCAAAGGACCAGTTTTTCCAATCTCTTACATCTCCTGAAAAGAAATTTAGATTTTATTTCTCCTAAGCTCCTGGATGATGGATTTTAAGAATGAGACTACCTGCCTTTCCTAGTAGGATAAAGATGGCTTGGGGCCTGATAGCGACTCTCTTAGGGGCTGAATAGATGTACCTTGCAGGGTGAAGTCTCTTGGCATTATTGTGTGTTTGTTTTTTGTTTTTTTGTTTTTTTGAGATGGAGTCTCGCTCTATCACCAGGCTGGAGTGCAGTGGCGTGATCTTAGCTCAACGCAACCTCCACCTCCTGGGTTCAAGTGATTCTCCTGTCTCAGTCTCCCAAGTAGCTGAAAGTACAGGCACACGCCACCATGCCCGGATAATTTTTTTTTTTTTTTTTTTTTTTTTGTAATTTTAGTACAGACAGGGTTTCACCATGCTGGCCAGGCTGGTCTCAAACTCCTGACCTCATAATCTGCCTGCCTTGTCTTCCCAAAGTGCTGGGATTACAGGCATGAGCTACCGTGCCTGTCTTCCTGGAACTATTGTTAACAGCACAGCCAAGCCTCAGAGCAGAAACTTTCATTTCTTTTCATGTAACAATTCTAATTATTATTAAAATTATTATATTATCAAAGGTCTGTTCATCATGTTTAAAAGCAGAAAAAAGTGTCTAAATATTAACAAATGAAATTCAAAGAAATAAAAGTATAATCTATGGAGTAATAAAATATTTCTATGGCAGAAACAATACATGGCCAGTAGTGGTGGCTCATGCCTGTAATCTCAGCATTTTGGCAGGCCAAGGCAGGTGAGTCACTTGGGGTCAGGAGTTTGAGATCAGCCTGGCTAACATGGTGAAACCCCGCCTCTTCTAAAAATACAAAAATTAGCCGGGTATAGTGGTGTATGCCTGTAATCCCAGCTACTCAGGAGGCTGAGGCAGGAGAATTGCTTGAACCTGGTAGACAAAGGTTGCAGTGAGCTGAGATTGCAGCGAGCTGAGATCGCAGCACTCACTGCACTCCAGCCTGGGTGACAGAGTGAGTGAAACTCTGTCTCAAAAAAATAAATAAAAATTAAAAAAAAAATGCCTAATATACGCTCAAGAAGCAAAGTGAGCCCTTCTGTTATTAGGCAAATGGATAAGTACAAGAGAGTGAGTTTCACTGTTGAGAGAATTCCTAAGGAAGGGGCTGTATTATAAGCTCAGGCATTCCGAAGTGGAAGTCCCTGCTCAGAAAGTCATGGGCTATGAATCCTCAGGCCTGGTTCTTCAGCCAAAATTGATGGCTTCCAAGTTAAGGCCTAAGAATATATATGAAATATCGGTGAAATAAGAGCAATGAATCCAGTCCTGGCAAAACAGACAGTGGTGTCTTCTTCGCACTTCACCTCTGCCCAGTGTAAAGGTCTCCTTCAAGGTAGCCATAGCTATAGTACCTCTAGATGCTAGGAGCTCTCTCTTTCTTTAGGACAATGGCTCAGGTATTGAAAAGCTCTTACTTATTGTTGTACTGAAATGTGCCTTCTTTAACTTCTGCTGTTTATCTCTACATCTTGACAGGGGAGAACAAATTTATTCTGCCTGTCATACAAGAGCCTTTTAAATATTTGCAGACAAGGATATGGTATTCCTTTGGTTGACTTTTTTTTCTTCTCTAGGCTAAATGTGATAATTTATGTCAACTATTCCTGATTTCCTGACCCTTACCAACCCATTACTTTTCTTCTAGTTGGTCAAAATCCCCCAAGAATTGTGGTACCTACCACAGAACCCAGTACTTCAGTGTGGTCTGACCACAGCCCACTGCACTAGGACCAGGGCTTGCTATAATCTCTCCTTAATTCCCTTCATGCAGTCAAAGATTGGATTGTTTTTTTCCAGCAGACACATAATGTTGGAAAATATTCAATTTGTGGATAATTAAAGTCCCCAGTCCTTTCATATGAGCAAATGCTGTTCGGGTAATCATCTCCAACCTGAACTTATATGATGGTTTTCTTTTTACCCTAAATATAGAATTCTGCAATTATTTGTGATATATTTCATCTTACTGAGTTAGACAAGAAACTCCAGACTGTCTAGACAATTTTGAATTCTGATTTAGCTCTGTAGCTATACTTTCCAGCTTTGTGTCACCTGTAGGTTTAATAAAAATGCCTTTTAACCTATCGATGCATTGCAAAAGTAAAGCAAACTTTTCTGACATTATTGAAAGTGTAGGCTTGGGTACACGATGCAAAATGACTTCTAAATTAGCTACAGCAATTTATAGACAGCCTTTTTCACTTCTCTCCAACCCACCTGCATGACATGTAATACAAAGCACACAAAAAAGAAAAAGAGTCCTACTTAATGTGGGTAGTGAGCAAGGAAGAAAACAGAAAGAAGTAGTGACATTGCTGGTAGCTCTATCTCTATTCCATCCCTGGTCCCAAGATTGGACATTCTTGTAGTTTTGTCCAGGTATTATCCTTTGGGGATGGAAATGGTTCATAATGTTTTTATAGTTCATCCTAGACCATGGCTCAGCCTTGCCACCCAACTTCCCTGTCCAGGGAGATCAGAAGCAATAGGTGGCTATCAAGGCATCATTTGAATAGAGTGGATATCAAATACAGCATCCTCATCTGTACAGGACTCAGCCTTTGATAGTTCTTGATCTACCCACCAGCAACCATTCCTTCCTCCCACTTGCTTTCACCTCCACAGGATCAGTAAGAGCAAGAAAAGTTCTTCTCCTTCTTGATTTATTTCCTCCTACTTAGACCCAGGCAGAGAAACTGGGGCCTTTTATAACCTTGGTGTTAGGAAAACAAAGCTTACTAATAATATTAAGGAATAGAAGTAATTTTATGTCCAGGGCCTGCTGACCAATATAATGTTTTCTCTGATGCAGTTGACTCTCTGAACCTGAACATATTCTATATAACTTTTACAGCTCCCTTTCCCAAGGGAGATAATCATAACAATAGTCTCTAGGAAATTCCCTTACATGGGCTGATACGTGCTCTCCTTTTTCCTCATGTCCCAAGATCAGATAATCTCAAATTCAACTTTGATAAATGTCCTACACAGTCATCAGAGTGGGAGCTGTAAAGCAAGAGTGGAGGCTAGGACTATATTTAGGAGCTGGCCCTAGGCTTGGGCCTGGATTTCAGCATTGGCTTCTCCACTTACCAGCCATGTGATCTTGGGCAAATTACTTACCTCTCTATTCCTAAGAGTTGGACAAATAAGAATAGAGTTGATGTGATAAGAAGTAATCAAAATAAGTAATACAAACTAGTTAATACAGTCCCTGGCATACAAACAGTGCTCAATAAAATTAGTTATTATTAAATAGCCTTCTAATATATGTGTTCAGATTTCTTTTTCTACTGTTCAATTTCTGTGCTTTGATCTAAAACAATTAAGAAACATGGTAACAGTGTTACTAGATTTTTAGAATCCTAGCATGTAAAAGATCTAATCCAACCCTTCCTTTGGCAGATGATGAAAATGAGGCTCAGGAAGAAAAAAGCAATTTCCTAATGTACACAGTGAGTGAAAGGCAGAGCCAGGACTATAAACTAGGTATCCTGACTCCCAATCCTACCCCTAATTATAGCTGCCTTTTTCTCCCTGAGAAAAGAATCAGGATTAACCAAATGCAGATTTATGTGCTAGTATATTTTATATGTAGGAATGTGATAGTTGTTATGGAATATTTGAAAAAAAATGTATTTATATATGTCATTCTGTATAGAGAAATTATAAAAATTATCTATAAATTAGTATGCATAGCAAATGAAGCTTATGTTCAAAACTCTCACTTCCAACCTCCCTGTTACTCAGCAGCAGGGGATTATGGAAAGAACATAGAATTTGGAACGGAGTGAGCGTGGATTCAAATCCCAATTCCACCACTTACTGCTGGCATGACCTTTATTTAGCAAGTTACTTAGTCCCTTTGAGGCTCAGTTTCTTCATCTGGAAAATGGAGATACTGAAACCTGTTTCAGTGATTTTTGTGGTGCATAGGATATATAGTATGGGAACACAGAGCCTGGTATAAAGAGATGCCCATCACACATTGGCACCCCTCCTTAGATTTGATTCTCACTTTGCTGTTCTGATTTTGGTGCTCTGCTGGAAGCAAGGCACCGCCAGGTGCTAGCTACATGGGAGCCGTATTTGAGAGGAAAGACGGCTGTCTGCTTTGTCATGAGTGGGACAGAAACATGGTTCTTGGAGTTTCCCTCAAGGTCACTTGGGAGCATAATGTTGTTTCCTACAGGACATCAGCTCAGGAAGTATGCCAAGGCCCAGGGTTGCTTACCACAGAGAAATTATCTCAAGATTGTTCAATGTCAGGCCTTGGTATTACTGGCTGGCCTTAGAGCTGTCTGTGCACCAGGCTTACATATCCTAATCCTCCAAATTCTATTATCACCTAACAGCAGCTTTTGGTTTTGGCTCTTGGAGTGTCAACTGCTACAGCCTCCTCTTGGTAAACTTCCTTATGCATTATGTATTTATAAATATTTATTAAGGGAGAGGGGTGGGGGGAGGAAGGAAAAGAAGGAAAGAGGGAAGGAAAGAAAGAAGGAAGGAAGCAAGCTCAATGATACAACAGCGATTGGCCTTTGAGAACCAGGAAATAATATTTTGTGCTCCCTCTCCCTCTCCCTCTCTGTCTCCCTCTCCCTCTCCCCCCTTCTTTCTTCGGTCTCCCTCTACTTCTTTTTTTGGTCTCCCTCTGTTGCCAAGGCTGGACTGTACTGCCGTGATCTCAGCTCGCTGCAACCTCCCTGCCTCGGGCTCCTGTGATTCTCCTGCCTCGGCCTGCCCAGTGCCTGGGATTGCAGGCGCGCGCTGCCGTGCCTGACTGGTTTTTGTATTTTTGGTGGAAATAGGGTTTCGCAGTGTTGACCGGGCTGGTCTCCAGCTCCTGGCCTGGAGTGATTTGCCCGCCTCGGCCTCCCGAGGTGCTGGGATTGCAGATGGAGTCTCGCTCACTCAATGCTCAGTGTTGCCCAGGCTGGAGTGCAGTGGCGTGATCTAGGCTCGCTACAACCTCCACCTCCCAGCCGCCTGCCTTGGCCTCCCAAAGTGCTAAGACTACAGCCTCTGCCCGGCTGCCACCCCATCTAGGAAGTGAGGAGCGTCTCTGCCTGGCCGCCATCCCGTATAGGAAGTGAGGAGCGTCTCTGCCTGGCCGCCCATCGTCTGGGATGTGAGGAGCGCCTCTGCCCCGCCGCCCCGTCTGGGAGGTGAGGAGCGCCTCTGCCCCGCCGCCCCGTCTGGGAGGTGAGGAGCGCCTCTGACCGGCCGCCACCCCGTCTGGGAGGAAGTGAGGAGCGCCTCTGCCCGGCTACCCCATCTGGGAAGTGAGGAGCCCCTCTACCTGGCCGCCCCTTCTGAGAAGTGAGGAGCGCCTCTGCCCGGCCGCCCCTTCTGGGAAGTGAGGAGCGCCTCTGCCCGGCCGCCCCTTCTGGGAGGTGAGGAGCGCCTCTGCCCGGCCGCCCCTTCTGGGAGGTGAGGAGCGCCTCTGCCCGGCCGCCCCTTCTGGGAGGTGAGGAGCGCCTCTGCCCGGCCGCCCCTTCTGGGAGGTGAGGAGCGCCTCTGCCCGGCCGCCCCTTCTGGGAGGTGAGGAGCGCCTCTGCCCGGCCGCCCATCGTCTGGGTTGTGAGGAGCGCCTCTGCCCGGCTGCCCTGTTGGGAGGTGTACCCAACAGCTCCGAAGAGACAGCGACCATCGAGAACGGGCCATGATGACGATGGCGGTTTTGTTGAAAAGAAAAGGGGGAAATTTGGGGAAAAGAAAGAGAGATCAGATTGTTACTGTGTCTGTGTAGAAAGAAGTAGGTGTAGGAGACTCCATTTTGTTCTGTACTAGGAGAAATTCTTCTGCCTTGGGATGCTGTTGATCTATGGCCTTGCCCCCAGTCCCCTGCTCTCTGAAACATGTGCTGTGTCAACTCAGGGTTAAATGGATTAAGGGCGGTGCAAGATGTGCTTTGTTAAACAGATGCTTGAAGGCAGCATGCTGGTTGAGAGTCATCACCACTCCCTAATCTCAAGTACCCAGGGGCACAAACACTGCAGAAGGCCGCAGGGTCCTCTGCCTAGGAAAACCAGAGACCTTTGTTCATGTGTTTATCTGCTGACCTTCTCTCCACTATTATCCTATGACCCTGCCACATCCCCCTCTCTGAGAAACACCCAAGAATCATCAATAAATACTTAAAAAATATATATATATTTTGTTCTGAGAGCTAATCTAGACAATCAGTCTGTAATGGATCTCATCAGAATATGCAAAGTCTTCTTAAAGTGGTAGAATAGATTCTTAGCCAATAAGACTTTTATATCAGTGGTCCCCCAGCCTGGCTGATGATCAGAGTCACTTGGGATGCCTGTAAACATTCAGATTCCTAGACCCCTCCACAGACCTAAGTATTAGAATTTCCAATAGAGCTATACAAGCCCGTTATTTCTTTACATGTACCCCAGGTGCTTTTGTGGCAACCAGCTTCTTTCTGGCCAGCAGACTGGCTTTGGGAACCACAGGTGCACTGCAAGAAGTCTCAAAAGGATTAACATATATAAAGAGCAATGTGTTGGTCAACAGAGGGAATGTGGGGAAAAGGGCACACATGGTACACTGTCTCTTGTGTGCATGGTTCAGGAATGGGGGCTTCCGACACAGTGCCTGAAACATCTAGATCATCTGGAGCAGATTCCTGTTGAGGAGACAGAGGCTCCAGTTGAGCAGAGCCCTACGTTATCAAACATTTGAATAATGTAACTCCCTTTGTCAAAGTTCCTTGTTCATTGAGCAACTTTCAGATGATCTCTCTTCCCATGCAACTGGCCTATAGGGAGAAAAGGGGCAGATCAGGCCAAATGTTTCCCACTGTAAATTAATAAACTGGCATTCTGGTTATATATCAGTCTCTTGTGGATTAGTATGAGTCAGCATCTCTTAGTCTGATCAACTCAGAGGCTCTGTCAAGATCCAGTTTCTGATGCTGTAAAGCTGAGGGCCCAACCCTGGACCTCTGTGTATTCATCAGAATAAATGTGTCCCAGGAAGTCAGCCAGTTAGCCTCTCCTGGAGAAAGGAGGTGAGAAGGAACCCATTTCCCAGGGAAACACAGTATGGAAGACCTTCTTGATGCTTTACTGGGTGCATGAACTGGGGTGAGGTTCTTATAAGAACAGTTCTTTAAAAAACCCTTTCTGTTCTCAAAGGGTTTTCACATATATTAGCTTATTTGATATTCACAACAATCCTGGGAGGTAGGTCAGGCATATATATTATTATTATTACTTCAGAGATGAGGAATCTGAGCACATAGTCACTTACCTAAGATCCAAAGTAATGACACAAGTAGGAGGAGAATCCAAGTCTTTTTACTCTTAGACATTATTCTTTTCACTTCCTCTCTCATTTAACAAAGTAAATACCATAAGCAAAGTAAATACCAGGAGCAATAGAAACACTTGAATGGGATAGTGTGGGACTGTGTTTGCATGTCTTTGTGTTGGGGGCTGGGTTAAGGCTACAGACAGGAAAAGGCAAGTTGACAGCACGGTAGAAGAGAAATCAGACCAGTGGTGGTAATAAGAAAGCATACTCAATTTTTTTCTTAGTTTAGAAAAATGAAGTCTGATTCAGTTTAATTGAACAAATTATTTACTGAGCACCTATTGTGTGCAAGGCCTTGTGTACTAAGTGCTACCAATCGGAGCAAAGTTTAGAAAAGAACATTTTGAAACATGTATTTTGGTGTGAAGAGTGACCCTGAAATCATTTTCCTTCTTTAATCACAGCATCAAAAAATGCAACCCACAACCAGGGTATTTAAGGGAAAATGGGAACGGGGAGAAGCTGATTGTAACTAGAATTCTGGCAGCCCAGACCATTTGGAAATTTGGGCTTGATGACTCTCATTAAGGATGGATGTTCGTGCAAAATTTTGCTGGGCAAATACGAAGGGATGCAGCTTCCTCGACATTTTTCCATCTTTGTATTTTATCTCTTTAAGTCCTTGGTGACTTCACTGTAACAGTTTCCAAAATAAGTCCTGTTTTTTTGTGTCTTGTTAAATTTTTTTTTACAATGGCATGAAAACAAAACGTAGACTCCAGTGGCCCAGAATTTGTGAAAAGGGCAGGTCCCAGGGCTCCTTTTTCTCCTACTCTAAAAGGCTTCAGTGTGATCTACAGCTGAGATGAGGGGTTCCAGCCGGACGTCTGTTAGCGAGCCCACAAACAATGCCCTACAGCTTGCTCCAGTCTTTGCGTTTTGCTAACTGGTTGATCACGTTTTCGCTTTATAAATCTGTACATTCTAGTGTGAGCACTAGCGGGGTAGCAAAAGGAGGGAGAGCTAGCTGCCTGTTCCCCACCCGATGGGTTCATGTCTGGCTGGATCAGCCTCCCACCTCTCTGGCTGATTCATCAGGCTCAGTCTATTCAAACAGATGGAACTTCTATTTAGGTATTTTAATAGCATGTATTTAAGATATCCTATTGAGAATCTGATCTGACAGAGGTTTGATGAAGTGTTAATGTGCTGAGAAACCAGGCTTACTAGGCACATAACTTCATTCCCCAAACCAGATAATTTAAATCAATTTAGTAAGTACTTAACTGAGGGACTACTGTGCACCAGTTTGTGTCTAGCATTGAGTTAAGGGAGCCAGGAAAGAAGCAGAATGCTTGGCACACAAGCCCTTGGAAACTTTTACTCTCTCTGGGGAGAAACAGTACATGGATGGATGCATTTGAAGTTTACAAACATCATTAACTACTGTGTGCAAGGGGTTTGAGAATATAGTCAGAGTAGTGGCCACAATACCTCTTTTATGTCAAGCCTACCTCAAGCAATTCAAAGGCAAATGGCTTTCTATTGTCTCTTGTGATTAGAAAAATGAAATAAAAGGTCTAACATTGAGCAATTCAGTTGGATATACTGCATGCTCTTCAATGCACCAAGTTCCTTTTTGACACCATGTTATTTATTGCTTCTGTTATTGCCCTGACTTTAGGTGATATCCACTCCCCCTATCTGCCGTACTGTTCAATTCTGATCCTTCTTTTTTGATCAAATTTGACCTTTTCCAAAAAGTTTTTGCTCCCAACCTTCAGGCAATCATGATAATGACAATATCTTTCTTTCATAGCCTTTACTGTTAGTACCATGCCCTTTGGATCTTCAATTTAGTAACAGCATATACTGTCTTGTATTGGTCTTGAATCTTGCAGGTTTCTAACACTTGAATATACAACAATACAGTAAGCCCTTTAAGGATAAAGGTCAACTTATATTTGCTCAGTTAATATTTGCTCAGTACCGGCTTCGTACCATATCATAATTGCAGTGAAAACAAATATGTACAAATGAGAAAAGATTCTTACAAGTAGGGCATGGTGGCTCATGCCTGTAATCCCAACACCTCGGGAGGCCGAGGTGGGAAGACTGCTTGAGGCCAGGAGTTCGAGACCAGCCCTAGCAACACCTCATCTCTACAAAAACTACAAACTTAAAAATACATATATCTTGCTCTCAAAGAGCTCACACATTTTGCTACTCTGAAATGGAATGATAATCTCCTTCTGAAAAGCACTTAGCATAGTGCCAGCTACAGAGTAAGTCTTCTCTAAACAAATGCCATTATTAGTTATTATTTCTTTTAGACTAAATGGAAGAGTGGGAAGTGGAAATAAGAACTGAGAAAGGAAGTTGCAACTGTTAAGATGCTTTTGGAGGCAGGTAACAAAAAACTCAAAAGACTTAAACAGTAAAAGAAATTTATTGGTTTTCCTAAATGAAAAAGTCCAGAAGTAGAGTAATGATTGGTTGTGATTCAATGAGGGCTTTGGCTTCATTTCTCTGTGATTCTTTTGGTACTGCTCTCCCCCTGCATTGGCTTTATCCTCAGGCAGGTAGCAAGATGACTACAATAACTGCAGGCTTCACGTTTACACACAACATCCAGAGAAAGAGAGGATTCATCTCTTCTGATGGCTTTCTTAAAAGTAACTTACTTCTTTCATCAAAGCCCCAGCAAATCTCCCTTCTCCTCTCAGTGTACCAACTGAGTCACAAGCTTTTTTTCAACCTATTCCTTGGCTTAAGCTAGGTTCCTGACCCAGGTACAGGTTAGAGGATGTGATTACTATTTCAGTTAGGACTTAAACTGCAATGGCAGTCAACTCCCAAATCTCAGTGGCTATTTAATACAGCTAAAATTTTATTGCTCTCACTACATGCCAGTGTGGGTCAGCAGGGGGCACTCTACCATTATAATCGCCCTAGGATGGAGGCTAATGGAGGCTTCACCTTGACACAGGCTTTAGCAATCATTGCAGCAGAGGAAAGGGGGTCTGGTGAATCACACACTGGCTTTTAAAGGCGTTTGCCTAGAAGTGACATATATCATTTCTATTCACATTTTACTGGCCAAAGCAAGTCACACGGTCACTCCTAACTTCAACAAGCTGGGAAATACAATTCTACAATGTACAAAGGAGAACCAGAATATTTATGAACAGCCCCAATTACTACTGTAATTACCCTTGGCTAAATCAGGACCAACTGTGGATATGACTATAGAGTTAGCTTCTCTTAAAACACATGCACTTCCTTGGTAAGGGGATCCCTTAGTAAAAATCAGATATTATAAGGAAGGAAGCAATAGATGCTAAGTAGGCAAACAATAATGTTTATTATAGAAGTTCTATGAAGGCAAACTGGTTTCAGACATCAAATAGAGAAAGCAAGACCATGAACAGATTGGCAAAGGTTGAGAAGCAGCTACTGTAAGAATGTAGCCACCTAGAGAACTGCACAGCAGAAAGGGTCCAGATGGAAATAGGCAGCAAGGCCAATAGTGCATGCGTTAGTCTCTTTGTTGTTGCACTTCCCAGCCCAGGAGTGGGATCATAAGAAGCAGATCAGGAAGAGTAGAAATGATGAATGATTTGATGGGCTTTGTGGGAGGTCTTGGGTTGTTGAAGGATCAAAGAAGTCAAGGGGTTCTCCAACTGGCAGTAGGACCCAAATCAAATTTGGGCAAAAGTCATATTTTTAAACTAGGATAAGTCCTTGAGAAGGAACCTATAACAGAAACAAAGACTGTGGTAGATGGTACACACAGATGAAATGTTATTCAAATAATGAAAAATGGAGGACAGCAATCTGAAAGAGATAGTTAAACAAAGGCCTTCTGTCCCACAGGGCCTTACAGGTGTTAAAAAACGGTTTCCACGGGAGAAGACAGTGTAAGTTTACATTAGAGCCGTGTTTCTACGCAGGGGAGGCAACACAATTTATAAAAGAAAGAACTCTAAGACCAGGTCCAATGGCTCATGCCTGTAATCCTAGCACTTTGGGAGGCTGAGGTGGGAGGATTGCTTGAGGCCAGCAGTTCAAGGCCAACCTGGCCAACATAGTGAGAACCCATCTCAAAAAAACAAAAAAGAAACAGAGAGAGAAGGAAAAGAAAGGAAAGGAAAAGAAAAGAAGAGAAACTCTAGATCTGCAGTTAAGAAAATCAGGTTTGAGTCCCAGCAGTGACTACAAATAGCTTGAAATGGGTAAATTAGCATAAACTTCTTTCAACTTGTTTCCTTAGCGGAAGAAAAGGGATAAAAATGCTTCCTCTATCTTCCTCAAAGCTTTATGTAAAGATTGAATTAGACAGGTAAGCCTCTTGATAGTCTAAAAAGCCCTAGTGTATGTATGGAATTTTAATACTGAAGTGAGTCAGTGGCAGGGGTTGAGAAGGTTAAGGATATGGGCAAAATGCTATTTCCAATTGAATAGGGCCCAGAGGGAACTACAGAAGTGGAGATAACAGTAGGCTGACAGGTCTCGTCTTGGTCAGTTCTTTTAATTGCAAGGGACAAAAACGCATCTCAAATTGGCCCAAGAATAAAATAAAATGTATTGATTCACATAATAGGAAATCATTGTAAGGTTAAGAATGGCTACAAGTGTGGCAGAATTTAGGAGCTCAAGTGTCATGATAGGAAATCTGTCTCTCTCCACCTCTAGTCTCTGTCTTAGTAATCCTTGTAGAAAAAAAGAGTGGCTTTTTTTTTTTTTCCATTTCAACAAAAACCCTTAGGTAACTTGATTGTCCTGGAGCACATATCCAGTCACTATGATGGGTGTCAATCCTAGCTGAATCACACAGATGGAGAGTGGGGAAGGAATAAAAACTGTGGGGAAGCAAATGAAAACCAAAACCACTCATGTTCACCATAGGAAGTAGGTTTAAGAGGCTTGTTCCGGAAGTGATGATTGCGGAGAAGAGGATACAGGAAAGGAGGAGGGAAGAAAATCAAGGGAGGATCCAAGGCGTAGCCTAGGTAGAGTATCACTCAAGGAGAAAGGCAAGTTTAGAAAAGGACTTACCAAGCTCATTTTGGGGGATGGGGAGGTGGTGTGGAAAGACATCTGTGAGTCAAATAAGGGGAGGGCAGCGAGGACATAGTTAAGAATTCCCAAAGTGGCCCAAAATACTTTTGAGAAATAGTAGCGTAGGAGGGAAAAGCAGCCACTGTCACATTCTTTCAGTTAGTTCTTTGCTTGGTGAGTGTTTTGTTCCCAACTGTTGGTAGGGGCAGGGGAGGAGGTGAGAGGGGTAAGAAGGCTACATCAGTAGGAAGCAGCCAGACACCTAAATGATGCTGGAAACATGGACACAGATGCCCGTAACATTGTGATAATTTTATAGCTTAATGAGTCTCAGTGAAAAAAGCAGCAAAGAAATTATCACTAAATTTACTAGAAGTTACGGCCTGTCAGAAATGTGAAATGTGACTGACATATACCACACGGTAGGTCCTCCCCACCCACACACTAAACAAAAAGGCCCACCCTGTCTTGCCTTTTTTCCACCCTCCTACATACACATAATACCTGCACACAGGCACATAGCAGCAGGAAAAGATTCTCTTGGAACATTGTCAGAATCATTCTTTAGACCTCCCGGGTAGGTCACTACCCTGAAATGAAAAGCTGCCAGCCTCCAATTTTTGAAGCTGGTAGAATAGGGCTGATTAACGCTGACTCCATACTGCACAAATACTGTGAGAGGCAATTTCGCTCTGGATCCATCCTCTCGATGCTAACAACTGCCACCACTACCACCCCTGATATAGGTACAGTTCCAAGCATGTTCAAACAGAAGGGCCTCACCTCCATGCTTAACCAAATGAAGCTATTAGCCCACTGCTGATCCTGTACTTGAAGGCTTGACTACGACAGAGAATTGGAGCATACAGATCACAGTTCCAGATTAAGGCACTAGAAGGCTAGGATGAATCCACTGTATGACTCAGAGACTGAATCCCAGGGAAAAATGTAAAGGGTGACTTAGATAACCTAATTCTTTCCCAGGAGGTGGGGGTGGGGTCTGGAATTCCTGAATTCTTACCTCATATGCATATTTCCTATTACTCTCTCCTCTGTAGTTATTGCCAGGAAATCTCTGGTCACAGACCCTAGAGTTCTGGTATTCTCTGTTGACTCCCACATCCCACAAGAGACATCTTGTACTACTCCCCATTGGATAACAGTAATTATTGCAGATAGTACAGGAAGAAGTATTACTTTAAAAAGAAATAGCACAGAAACATAGAACATATGAGCCAGCAATTCCTAGATACATACTCCCCAAAATTGAAAACAGGTACTCAAACAAATACTTATAGAAACATTCATAGCAGCGCTATCCACAACAGCCAAAATATGGAAACAATCTAAATTCATCAATAGCTGAATGGATAAACAAATGGTGGTATATACATATAATGGGATACTACTCAGCCATAAAAAGGAACAAAATACTGATACATGCTGCAACATGTAAAAACCTCAAAAACATGTAAGTGAAAAAGCCAGACATAAAAGATCACATACCATATGACCCCATTTATGTGGAATATTCATAATAAGTAAACACAGAGACAGAAAGAAGCCTAGTGGTTGCCAAGGGTTGGGGGACAAGGGAGAATGAGGAGTAAATGTTTTACAGATACTGGGTTTTCTTTTGGGGTGATGAAAGTGTTTTGCAACTGAATAGCGGTGGGGGTTACACAATACCATGAATATACTAATTGCCACTGAATTGTTCCCTTTAAAATGGTTAATTTTATGTCAAGTGAATTTCACCACACACACACAAAAAGTGACGGAATACTGATTCAGCTGGCATACACATTTATCCCCCAATACCCTCCTTTCTTTCTACCTGAAGGTGAAGGTGGATCAGGCATTATGAAGCAACAAGCATTTACCAAAGCAAGCTAAGCATAAAGATAAAAGGAATCTGGGTCTTTGATATCATGAAGGCAACCACAGAACCACCATTTTTTATGAAAACAAAACTCCTAGATTTAAAAACAAAACAAACAGCACAATCTTTGTTCTTTACAAATGTCCTCTTTAAAGAGTGATCTTAAGGTAGACTAAGTGAACAAATTAACGTGCAAGTCTTGGGCTAGATGTATTTTTGGTTAAGTGGCTTCACCAGGTACTGGGAAAAAGCCTTTTGCTACACAGGTCAGCACTTACCATCCGTAAGCATTCCAAACAGGAAGTTCTGGACAAAAAAATTAATACAAAATAGCATCACAGATATTAGGTATAGAAATAATGACAGAAATGGAAAATAGCAGCCCTTTATATAAGGTCCATAGTTTACTCATGGCCTGAAGAAGTTGCCACTTAATTGTTTATTCATTCAACAAATAGGTATTAATGACTATGTGCCAGGCATTGAGCCAGAATACTACAGGGAGCAAGAAAGATAAAGCTTCTGCTCTCATGGAGCGTACATTCTAGTGGGGCGGGTGAGGATAGATAATAAACATATGAGCAATTTAACATACAATATCTATTAATACATGCATCTAGAGCAACACATTGGACTTCCAACTCTCCTCTGATTTAGGACTGGCTCTTAGCTCCTCCATCTCTGGCATAGCTTCACAGGATGCTCAGGTTCCTCAGTTACCCAGAAGTCAGAGCTTTGTCAATGTCACACCATTGGTCTCAGTAACTAAAAACTTCAGTTCCTTATCACCATTACTGCAGTTTCCTTCCATTCTATCCTACTTCAAGAAAAAAGCAACAAACAAAACACATTACCCCAACCACCCCCAACCCACCTCCCCACTGGGAAAAAATAAACCAGAAACAAAATCCATTCGTTCCCAAGAACAAAGAGCCTACAAACAAAGTAAAACCTACCTTTCAGGTAGAGGGTGGGGGAGGAGAGGGGGGTGGGCACAGCACTCAGGTAAAAAGCTTGTATATGAGGAAAAATGCAAATAATCATTAAGTACAATACATAAGGTTATTCGTGTAACTCTAGCACCTGAAGAAGATGCCCTAGACCAGTGCTGTCCAATAGAAATAGAATTTAAGCTACAAATGTGAGCCATTTATGTAGACTTACATGTTCAGTCATATTAAAAGAAGTAAAAAAAAAAGGTAAAATTATTTTTAACATTATATTTCTTTAATTCAATTGTTTCTATGCTATTCTTTTCAATATGTATTCTATATAAAAAATTAAGATATGTTACATTCTTCTCATGCTGAGTCTTCAAAATTCAGCATATATTATATATTTACGGCCTACCTCAATTTGGACTAGATATATTTCAAGTGCATGCTAGCAACTACCTTATTGAACACTGCAACCCTAGACAAAGTACTCACTTAATTCCCTTTTCTAAAAACACTAAAGCTAATGGCCACTAGAATTAAAGCCTCTAAACATCTCATTGGCTGTGCCCTAGAAGCTATATCCCAGCATCCCCTACTGATGGTCCTGGAGACAAAGCCCTAGGTAACATGTTCCACAAATGAACATAATTAACTGATTAAGAACATAATTAACTGGCTTGCCATTCAGGCAGGAACAAAATGATGAGCCTGGTGGAGAAAAGGCTATGTTCTCCCTAGTGCCAATTCTGTCCATCTATCCATTCAACATTTATTGAGACCCTACTACGTGCCAGAATTAATTCTATATGCCTCCAAGGAGCTTACAGTCTTTTGAGGGGTTGATAGACATAAACAATCAAATAAGAAATAAACAATCAAATAATTTTTCTATGAAGAAAATAAAACAAAAATATGATAGTCAATGGAAGCGATTCCTTTAGAGAAAGGAGAAGACTGACTTCTGTGAGGTGGTACTGAAGCTGAGAATGAAATAACAGGGACAACAGCGAAGTATACCACTAGGGCAAAGATCTAAGGCAGGAAAAAGGCTGGCATATTTGAGAAACACAGAGAATGTCAATATGGTTAGAGAGTAGACTAGCAGATGCAGGTAGCCAGGGGCTAGACAATGTAAAGCCTAGTGAAAAGAGTAAGTTTGGATGTTATTCTAAGAAAAATCAATTAAGGGTTTTAAGGGGAGTGAGATAATCTAATTTAGATTTAAAAGATCCCTTTGTGTGTGGGAAATGGTTAAAATGCATGTGTGTGTGAGAGGGGTATCGATAAGCATGGAAGCAGGGAGACCAGTTGGGAGGTTGCTGGAGTAGTCAAGGTGAGAGTTCATGTGGCTAGGAGTAGGGTGGAGGTGGTGGAAGCAATGAAGTCAGATTTAGAGTATAGTTTCAATTTATTAGCAAGTCCTGTCACCTCTACTTTTGAAATCAGATTATATTTTGAGTCTAACAGGACTTGCTGGTAAGTTGGATGTGGAATTAAACTATTAAGACTTTTGGCTTGCGCTTGTAAGTAAAATGGTGGTGACATTTACTGAGTCTGGAACAGGAGGAAAACCTGCTTCTCCTCCTATATTTGTAATGGTGTTAATGGAATTACTAACCAGCTTGACACCTGAGAATCATCCAAGACACTGCCCTATCCAAACAGTCACCAAATCTCATTAATTTTACCTCCCCAGAGTTTCCTAAATTTGTCCCTAATTTCTCATCCCCACTGACTTGCTCAGGTCTTTTGATCAAATTACTTATCAAGACTATTGAAATGGCCTTAATAATCTCTAGGTTTAAACTCCAATCCAGTATCAATACTACAAATTACTCCTCTGCTTAAAATTATCCAGCAATCTTTTTGAAAAGCAGTTTAGCCGTATATATCAGAGTTTAAAATAGACATGCCCTTTGTTTGGCTATTTCTTTTTTATGATTCTATTCTGTAGAAATACTCGAAGAGAATGAAAATGAGTAATTGATTATAGCATGTAATAGTGAAAAACTGGACACTATCTAAATGCTGTCAATAAAGGAATTTTTACATAAACCATTATACAACTATAAAATTCTATTTTATTTTTTAAAATGAAGATCTAAATATACTGAATGGAAAGCTCTCCAAGATATTTCAAAACCAAATGGCAATGTGTGTGATATGATTTCATTGGTGTAAAAAGCACTGTAGTATGTATGTGTGGTTTCTAAAGGCCTAGAAAAGGTCTGGGAGGATACACATTAAACTATCAACAATGATTACCTCAGTGTAGTAAGACAGCGGTGGGCTGGGGAGTTTTCATTTTTTACTATATATATTTCCTATTGAATGAATTTTTAAATAATTAAAACATTAACAACAAAAAACTGCACAACCATCCTGTATGCCCCAATGATTCACGGCATTTTCAGACCTGGCACCAGCCTTCTTTACAGACTAATTGCTCAGACTTATTTACATTAGGTAGGCCATTATGCACTTCTGCATTATGGGAAACATAGGTTGACTGTTGAAACTGGATTGTGTACTAGGCCTACCTGCTTTGCAACCAGAATAGGAAAGGCCACCTCTGATACTCAGAAGGTCATGAAGCTCTTTCTGAAGAGAAGCTAAGGTACTTGTTCCTGCCCTGAGGACATGCCAAAATAGGTTCATTCCTTTAGCTCTTCAAAGGAAGAAGTAAAATTTCATAATTCTTTCCCCTTCCTAACCCATTTTTGCATTAGATGTAAAAGTACCTGTACTTATCTTGTTCACTGTTTATTTTGCTTCTTTTGTAGCAGAAAGAGCCAACAAAATTGACAGTAAATTTACTATAGTGCCAGTTCTTTTCTGGAAATCTTCCTCATTTTTACATATTAAAAAAAATAAAGTGATAGTAGCTCAGCTCTGCTAGAGATGACATAGTTTTAGTGGAAACAAAACAAAGGTGAAATTACACCAATTTCTAAATTCTAAAGATTTTCATATTTGTTTTTTGATTGTTATTTTCTACTTTTAAACCAAGAATAAAGAGAATAAGAAAGTACATATGTAAGTCTTTCAATTGTGGTCCTGGCTGGAAATCTAGCCATCAAGCCAACTGCTAGAAAAGAAAATGAACTGTTCTTCCCAAACTTGTTTCCATTCAGTGTCTACTTGTCTCAGCTAATACCAACAAGTTATGAAATGAATCAATTATTTCTCCCTCACTCATTCAGATGACTAGAAACGAAGTAACTTGGCAAGATGAGGAAGGAGAAACCAAATTAACTCATGCTTTTGCTGTGCTTTGCTACAACCTCAATTCTAAACCTGCCACCTACATTAATCCCTTAATTAAAATATCCTTCACCTGGTTTGAATTACTGTAGCATATGAGAAGATCAAAAAAGAGCCCAAATAGCCAAAGCAATCCTAAGCAAAAAGAACAAAGCCAGAGGCATCACACTACCCAACTTCAAACTATACTGCGACGCTACAGTAACCAAAATAGCATGGTACTGGTGTAAAAACATACACATAGACTAATGGAACAGAAAATAGGAAACCCAGAAATAAAGCCACGCACCTACAATCATCCAATCTTCGACAAAATCAACAAAAACAGGCAATGGGGAAAGGACTCCCTATTCAATACAGTGGTGCTAGGATAACTGGCTAGCCATATGCAGAAGACTGAAACTGGACCCCCTCTTTTCATCATATACAAAAATCAACTGAAGATGAATGAAAGACTTAAATATAAAACCTAAAACTACAAAAACCCTAGAAGAAAACCTAGGAAATACCACTCTGGACATAGGCCCTGGCAAAAATTTTATAATGAAGATTCAAAAACAATTGCAATAAAAACAAAAACTGACAAATGAGACCTAATTAAACTTAAGAGCTTCTACACAGCAAATGAAACTATCAACAGAGTAAACAACCTACAGAACAGGAGAAAATATTTGCAAACTGCATTCAACAAAGGTCTAACATCCAGAATCGATAAGGAACTTAAATCAACAAGCAAAAAATGAACAACTCCATTTAAAAAATGGGCAAAAAAATATAAACAGACATTTCTCAAAAGAAGACATACATGTGGCCAACAAGCATTATGAAAAAATGTTCAGTATCACTAATCATTAGAGAAATGCAAATCAAAACCACAATGAGACATCTCACACTAGTCAGAATGGCTATTATTAAAAAGTCAAAAAATAGCAGATGCTGGCAAGGTTGCAGAGAAAAAGGAATGCTTATACATTGCTGGTGGGAATGTAAACTAGTTCAGCCACTGTGGAATGCAGTCTGGAAATTTCTCAAAGAGCTTAAAACAGAGCTATTGGGCCAGGCATGGTGGCTTGCACCTGTAATCCCAGCACGCTTTGGGAGGCCGAGGCAGGCAGATCACCTGAGGTCAAAGACCAGCCAGGCCAACAAGGTGGAAACCCTGTCTCTACTAAAAGTACAGAAATTGGCCAGGCATGGTGGCTCACACCTGTAATCCCAGCACTTTGGGAAGCCAAGGCGGGTGGATCACCTGTGGTCAGGAGTTCGAGGCTAGCCTGGCCGACATGGCAAAACCCCTTCTCTACTAAAAATATAAAAATTAGCTGGGCGTGGTGGTGCGCACCTGTAATCCCAGCTACTTGGAAGGCTGAGGCAGAAGAATCGCTTGAACCTGGGAGGTGGAGGTTGCAGTGAGCCGAGATCGCGCCACTGCACTCCAGCCTGGGCAACAAGAACGAAATTCTGTCTCAAAAAAAAAAAAAACACAGAAAGCAGCCGGGTGTGGGGTCACACGCTTGTGTGTGACCCACTACTCAGGAGGCTGAGGCATGAGAATTGCTTGAACCTGAGAGGCGGAGTGAGCTGAGATCATGCCACTGCACTCTGGCCTGGTCAAGAGTGAGGCTGTTTCAAAAAAATAAAAATAAAAACACACACACACCCCAAATAGAGCTACCATTTAACTCAGCAATCTCATTACTGGGTATATACCCAAGGAAATGTAAGTCATTCTACCATAAAGACACATGCCCATCACTGGTGGACCGGATAAAGAAAATGTGGTACATATACACCATGGAACACTACACGGTCATAAAAAAGAATGAGATCCTGTCTTTTGCAGCAACATGGATGGAGCTGGAGGCCATTATCCCAGGCAAATTAATGCAAGAATAGAAGACCAAACACCCCATGTTCTCACTTATAAGTGGTAACTAAACAGTGAGTACACGTGGACACAAAGAGGGCCTTCTTGAGGGTGGAGGGCGGGAGGAGGGTGAGGACTGAAAAACTACCTATTTGATACAATGCTTATTACCTGGGTGGCAAAGTAATCTGTACACTAAACCCCACAACACGCAATTTACCTATACAGAAAACCTGCACATCATATACCCCTGAGCCTAAAAGTTGAAAGAGATAAAGAATCACTCTGCATCCCACAAACATGTACAATTATTGTGTCAACTAAAAAATAAAAGGAACATAGAAACAAAAATCCCTCTCTCATTGCCCCGCTCCCTTTGCTCACTACTGTAAAAACTTCAGGGAAGATCTGCTACACAAACTTGTGTTGATGGTACTAGGGGGAGTAAAGAACAGGTGGTGTAGAGGAGAGATGGAAAAGCCAGGGAAGCAGAAAGGCAAAGCCAGAGGATACAAGCTCCCTGCCTACTCTCCCCGGTCCCCTACTACCTGCAAAAAAGAACAGTCATCTCCCAAAAGAAATGATACTAGAAGTAATCCAACATGTTAGGATAAAAAGTTCCATTTAAATCTTAAAGGACAGTGGGAAAGTTGGGACACTTGCTCAGCTGACACTTGAGATACACGAATATAGTCAACCACATTCAGGGAAACCAAGTTCCTCCATCATCACTTATGGGCTGTGTGTGGTGGTGACTCTAGCTTTCCTGGGGTCAAGAGACACAGTGACATGTATCTACCAACCTTGGGTGTGAGCCTGCCCTTACTAGAGCTTCAGAGGCTAATCGGCAGGGCTCCCATTTTTGGTCCTTCTGTCACTGATTGTCTCTCCTCACCAGATTATTGTGCCACTCAAGAGACAAACCTATCTGATAAAGTAATATAAATTCTATTGAGTCTTATTAGATGTCACTGAAAGGGGGGTAGTTACCTATTAAATTATATCTTCCCATTGATTTTGAGTATAAATTTAGAGATGTTTATCCAAGAAAATGATAAACTCTGGATTTTTTCATTTTACTTAACTGAGGGCCTACTCACCCAAAAATCCTAGCATCAACCTAAAAAGACCTTGCTTTTGACACTCTTTTGACACTAATATAATATTTTCATAATATATTAAGATCACTGTAATTCTCATCCCTAATTTATATATATATTTATATATGTATACCTACCTCACAGATTATAAAAGATTGAATGAGTTAACATATATAAAGCACTTAAAATAGTGTCTGGCACACAGTTCACTATATGTTAGCTACTTTCTTCTTCACACACACACACACCCCTAGAAAAACTGAATCCTATATTTAACACATTATGGATATCTTTTCCTCTCAATGCATTCTTTTTTGGGGAGGGATGGGATCTCATTATGTTACCCAGGCTAGCCTTGAACTCCTGGCTCAAACAATCCTCCTGCCTTGGCCTCCTGAGTACTTAGGACTAAATACAGATTTAGTGAGTATATCTATCTTTCTATTCTATTTCAAATACTGCTGCAATGAATACCTTTATTCTTACCTCCATATTCACTTGTGACATTTTTCCATAACACGAATTCTACATATACATGAACACACTTACAAAAAATAGTTTAAAAAATTAACTACATTTTAAAAATTAACATCTGATTACCATTTTATTTAAATTAACTTCTAGAACTATAAAAGTTTAAAAAACTATGTTTAAAAGCTGAATAGCATTGCTTCTTGGTCTTTTGGCTAAGATCAAGTGTAAAAGTTGAATACATATACAAGGTACAAAGGCATCTTATTGCACAAAAAGTTTAGATCCCATATGATGCATCTATTATTTGAAATATGACTAATAAAAAAGTCTTTAACTTTTTTTAATGTGAAGAATATTCATTTAATATGCCCCAAGATGTTACAGAGCTTAAAATGAACAAACTTCAGTCAGTATAAAACAGATTTATTGTCAACATTCAGTCATTAATACAACCCAGGTAAATGAAACATCACTCCATACAAGGCTCTATATTCTTTATAAGTGTACTATAAAATGATAAATACTTAAAAATTACAATGCAAGGAAAAATATTGTAAGATATACAATTGTTATAGACCCTTGTGTGAAAGTTCTTTATTTTTAAAGTTCTGCCTTAGGGAAAATACCATGTTACATATCAGAACCCAAAATAAACTGTTTCTTGAGGTTACAATGCTCAATGGTATACTGGATGCACCCTAAAATACCGTGTCTGACAAGAATTAAAAGACAGACAGCCTTCAGTGATGTTTAGAAAGAGGGAGAGTGACAGACAGAGAGAAGAGTAATCAATTATTCTGTTGATTTCTGCTGGAATGGCCTCATTAAACAATTTATAGCACTGACAAGAGGTCTGTACCCAAAGGGAACAAAACCAGGACCAGTCTCAGCTTTATATAAAGGATTTCCAAATCAGACTAACTGACACAGTTCTAAGGCACTGTTCCCAATGCTTGTCACTCTTCAACCCTTTATACAGACTTCTTGTCTTATGTCCATGTTTTTCTAATTTCTTCCTAAGGGTTTACCAATTATACTTTCTGTTTTCTATCATCCTAAATCCAAACCAAAAGACATTAAGCAATACAATAAAATCTACCAGTCTGGTCTGTTCTAAAGACACAAATTCTGGTTTAGACATTAATCATGAGACTCAATTATATCTATCCCCCTTCCACACACACTCCCACCTCCCCTTACATATTGACCCATCTCAATTTTGAGGAAATGCTCAAATTCTAAGCAAGTTTCAGGATTTTTTCCCCCAATCAATGATTTGACTGTTGGCAAGCTGCTTTGGTGGGCAGCAATATAAGAAATTGTTTGGAATGCCTGGCTAGAACAGATAAAATGGATGTGATCAGTGAATTATTGTAACCTATTGTAGTAAACAGATGGATGGGAAGGATTTACCTTATGAACTTCCCTCACTCATTTCAGAAGGGAGAAAATTATGTCTTAATAAGGCAAGAAAAAAATTAGATAAGAAAATACAGCACTTCGGCAGGCCGAGATGGGTGGATCATGAGGTCAGGAGATCAAGATCATCCTGGCTAACATGGTGAAACCCTGTCTCTATTAAAAATACAAAAAATTAGCTGGGCATGGTGGCGGGCGCCTGTAATCCCAGCTACTTGGGAGGCTGAGGCAGGAGAATCGCTTGAACCCGGGAGGCAGAGGTTGCAGTGAGCCGAGATCGCGCCATTGCACTCCAGCCTGGGGGACAAGAGTGAGACTTCGTCTCAAAAAAAAAAAGAAAAGAAAATACAGTAAAATATTAATACTGTAGTGACAGCAAGGAAGGGTAGGATTCCCAGCACCCTACCTTGCTGGGAAAGTTTCTGGCATAAAAGTCAAACTCTCTACCATCATTCTTTGCATAAGGATCGACAGTTGCTTACATCAAGACGGGCAGAAAGCCATTTAAATACTTTTCTTCAAAGATGAGACATTTCTTTTTGAACTGAGCATTAGAGAAAGGAGAAAGAAGTAGGGAAAGCTCACTCAAAGAGGTCCTCAAACATGCGTTGTCCCATTGCTATATATGCTTCCTTTTCTTCTGGTGTCATCTGGGCCACTAGCTCTGGCCGTTGGCTCACTTCACTGTAGGAGAACGGACGGCCAGCCACCATGACAATGGGGTCATCTGCTACTTCTTCAAACTCGTCGTCTTCCTCTTCATCCTCTTCTCGTTTATGCACAGCCACAGCGGCCGGACGGGGTGGAGAATCATCATCTGACTCACTGGTCTCGCTTTCCGAGTCACTGCCATTGGCAGTGGTCACTGGAGCAGCCGCCCCCACTGAACCAGCCATGGCAGAGGAAGTCTTTTTCTCGTGAATGAGCAGTGCTCGCATGACCTCTTCATTGTCATCAGGCCCAGCACGGCCTTCCTCATGCTCCTGAAATGCATCCATATCTATGTCCCCTGGGGAGTAAAACTCAGACAGTCAATATCCTTAAATATAAATGGCATTTCTTTATAACATATAGACAATATTTTAACATATATTTAAATAATACGATAAAATAACAGACTTCACTGGTTCCATTTTTGAGCTGCTATCCATAAAATATTCAAAATATTTCTTACAAACTGGAGCTTAAGTAGCATAATGGTCAAGTACATCAGCTTTAAGAGTATTATAGCATAGATTTGAATCCTGGTTCTTCTATACACAAGCATCTTGGGCAAGTTATTTAATCTCTAAACTTCAATACCTTTTTCTGTAAAATGAGGTGATAAAAGCATCTACTTTCTAAGGTTCTGGATAAAAACATATAAGATAATGTCTATGAAGAATCGACTACAGTAGCTGGCATAATAGAAAATCAAAACATGGCTCTTTATCTCACTCAAGGTAAAAGCCAAAAGCTTTGCAATGGCCTATAGGGTCCCACATCATCTGGAATCCTTCCTGATCATCTACCTCTTACTTCTTCTTTCCCCTGCTCATTCTTGTCTAGCCACAGTAGCCTCCATGGTATTCCTTGTACATATCAGACACACTCCTACGTCAGGGCCTTTGCATTGCCTGTTCCCTCTGCCTGGAATATTTTTCCTTTAGGTACTCACACAGCTAACTCCCCTCCATCTTTCATGTCTTTATTCAAATGTTACCTTTTAAATGTATCCCATCCCTACATTCCCAATGCTCTATTTTTCCCCCATAGCACTTATTTCCTAACATAATGAATAACTTACATCTATTGTCTTTGTTACCCCCTTTCCAAGGATGTAGGTTCTACCACAACAGATATTTATCTTGTTTATTCATGGATATATCCCATTTACCTAGATAGTACCTGCCACTCTGTTAGGCCCTGAATAAACGTTTGACAAATGAGTGAATAAATGTGAGTTTTATTTTCATGAAGCATATTAAGCATACTTCAAACTCTTTATAAAAAAAGGAATCTAATTTTAGGAATGAAGCTTCTCTCACCACACACCTCCTATCATTTTGTGTACATATTTTACTTCATATACTGCAGATGAAATATTTAAGAAAACCATCTGCATTCTGCATTCTGATAATACTACCAAACATACTGCCATTTAAAATATATAAAAAGATTAAAAGTATTGTTTGGAACCTGACTCCCTGATTCAAATCCTAACACTATTTAGCTGTATGATTTTGGCCAAGTTATTTCATCTCTCCGCTTCAATTTTCTCAAGTACAGAAAGGGGGAAAATAGTATTTACTTCACTAGATTACTGTGGGGATTAAGTGAATGTCTGTGAAGTGTCTAGAATGGGCCTGGCACTTAGAATAGTGTTATCTATCATCATCATCATCAAGAGAAGACTCAGAAATGGTCAATTCTGACTATGGATAAAGTGAAAGCATCTTCTCATTAACACATTAAAATGAATTAGCTAAATCCCGGGACATTTTAGAAGGCACAGAACTCCTAAAATGAGATACTGGGCAGATAAGAGACAGAAAGGGAAACAGAAGCAGACAAGTTAAAAGTTTAGGTCAGAGAAAAGAGGCTTTTGATAAATGACTGTCAAAATGAGAGTTAAAATCAAACTTAACTATTTCAAAATATTGTCAAAGGCTGAACCTCCTCCCTAGAGCTTACTACCAATGCAGCATTACAACAGAAAGAAGGTAAGGAATGTATGCAAGCCTTTAAGACAATAATTGCTTCTAAAAGAATGTTCCAAATAGTTTAATATCAACACAGTATTTTGATTAATGTTTAAATATAAAATTAGGGAAAAAGAAAATTAGTTTTGTAAACTAAATTAAGTCACACATAACAGATTTCTGACAAGGGTCTTGAGAGGTTTGGAGAAAAAAAGAATTATTCTGTTACAGATGAAGACAGAAAACAAAAAACAAGGATAAATGAGCAAATTTCTGGATGGTAGAGTAGAAACAGTGGTTCTAGGAACAGTCTTTTTTCAACAGAGTTATAAATTACAAAGAAGATGTATACTGGGAAACTATATTCACGGAATTGATGCTAAGCAATTGTGGGTACTGAAAGGCCAAGTTGCAGCAAAAAAATATAGGAAGAGCTGAAGGTTGTATACGTGGGCAGAAAAGTAGCAGATCTATTTCTATTTCAGCAAGTGCAAGAAAATCAGCCTACAGAAAAATAATCTAAAATATACTGAAAGATATGATCCAAGCTATTGGATTCAAGGCACAGAAGAACCTAAAAAGTACCTCTACGTGTTTCTAGAAGTTTTTGGTCTTAACATGCTTCCAGAACCAAAGCAACAAACAAAATCTTAAGTAAAAACCAGAAAGATACTGGAAATAAAACTCAAATCAATGGTGAATCCATGCATGAACAACATGTATCATTCTGGTCACTATGTCTCAAGTAAAGTATATTACAATTAGAGATGGTCCAGAAAAAGACAAAAATAAACAAAAACTGTAGGAGGTGGCAGCAGTGGAAAAGAGAACTGTTTAAGGAAAACAGAATCAAAAGGAATCAGAACTTTCTTCAGTATAGTAGTGAGAACATGATTGAAGTCGATACAATTGTGAAAGATATCAACATGACTTGAAGTCTGAGGAAAATCAAGTGTAAAACCCACTTCATACATTCACTGGATAGAGTCTGCTCTACTATCAAGAAACTTAAGACAAATTTAGACATGACAACATACTATCCTATTTTATGTAGAAATAAATATTTACAAAACTTAAGTAGACCAGATAACTTATTTAAGGCCCATACGATTCATATTCTATCATTCTAGGAACTGTAAATTAGAATGTTAAACTTATGAGCTCAATATATAATGTTGGTTAATAATAATTTTATTTTATTCAGTTTTCTTCCTAAGTTCAAAGAAAAGAAGGCTGCTTTAAGAACAGGCATGAAGCCAAGTTGGGGAAAACAGATTTATTAAATAGTAGTATAGCCTAACTACTGTATAATCTAAAACAACTTCAATCTAAATAACACAACAGGCTGGGCACAGTGGCTCATGCCTGTAATCCCAGCACTTTGGGAGGCCGAGGCGGGTGGATCACTTGAGGTCAGGAGTTTGAGACCAGCCTGGACAACATGGCAAAACCCCATCTCTACTAAAAATACAAAAATCAGCTGGCCATGGTGGCTTGCGCCCAATTCCAGCTACTCAGGAGGCTGAGGCAAGAGAATCACTTGAACACAGAAAGCAGAGGTTTCAGTGAGCCAAGATCGCACCACTGTACTCCAACCTAGGCAATACAGCGAGACTCCATCAAAAAAACCAACATGGCAGGCTAATCAGTGAGGAAGAAGGAGGGTAAAGTATGGTTGCCTTGGAAAACTTTTTCTTATCAAAATTAATATATCAAACAGAATCACAGTAGAGGTATTACCTGCTTTACCGTCACTACCAAACTCCACATTACCTTCACAATTTCTAGTATATACATATACTAAATGCTTATTATGAAGGGAAAAGAGGCTAGGAGAAAGGCCAAAAAACAAGTGG
This sequence comes from Pongo pygmaeus, assembly GCF_028885625.2. NCBI lineage: Eukaryota > Metazoa > Chordata > Mammalia > Primates > Hominidae > Pongo > Pongo pygmaeus. Next base: position 53,544,291 of record NC_085930.1, on the reverse strand, counting down.
TTTTCAGTTACTGATTATTCTTTGGCACTAACATATCACCAAACTCAGGTGATATGTTAGTAACGATATATTAACTTGGGAGTAGCGGCACATAGATTGTTACACTGATAAAATCCAGCCAGAAATAGAGACACCCTTCCTCTCTGCTTTCCAGCTTGAGTCACTGTCATCCATTTTTGCCTCCCATTTTCTACATACTCCTAAACCATCATCACTCAAAGTCTTGAATGCAGTAACTTAGACTAAAACTTAAAAAGTAAAATCTTGCAGTTCTCTAACTTCTGAAGATTAGTATGCAATTCTTAACCCTTTATGGCTCAGAAATTTCCAAAATCCTCTAGAACAAAGTTCTGCTAACCATCTTGGACTGTGAGAATGCTCAGTCGCTTTATTCATGTGGTCTCTTTCTATATATTTCAGGTAGCACACACTCATTGGTATTTATGAAGAGACAACATGAAGTTTGGGGTAGTGTATAGTTTTAGCTCCCAATTCAGAAAAATTAAATGCATATAAGTCAGGGTAATATAAGATTAAAGGAAAGGTGAGTATGGCTACCTTGAAAACAATAGATAGCATTTTTCCAAGAAATTAAGATAAAAAGATGACAATTTTTCAAATCTAAAAATGAAAATTTAAAAGGCTATTTGTTATTTTCACTAAGTTGAAGGGCAATGCAAGTATACTAGTTGGTTTTTATCTTATTGCTCAATTTCTTACTTCCTAATATAATGCAATTAATTGTTCTGTAGAACAGATCCAGAATTGCCCAGGCAGTTTCCCACTAAGCCAAGTTCATGTTCTACTGAACCTAAGACACATCCATTTTACTGACTTCTACTCTTACTTACCTTCTTTCATATCTTCAGAACTATATGCCCCTTGGACAGTGCTTTCTCTCAACCAAATGGGCCTCTCTTTGGCAGATTTCCCTTCCAGTGAGGCTCGATGAAGATCTTCGTGGTCATCCATGTTAATGACAACATTCTGAGTGTATAAGTCTTCATAGGAAGGACCTTTGGTGGCCCATGCTTCCCGGTGGTGCCCACCTGCTAGGCTAGCAGCTCCAGCAGTAGTTGCTGCATGGTCCTTGCTATATAAAAAGAATAGAGTACAGGAAAAAGAAAAATTAATGTCTTGGTTTTGGAAAAGAAGGGCAGCTAGGGAGGCAATTACTGAAATACTACATGTAAATGCTATCTATCAATCATGCACACATGCTTTAACAATTCCAAGAAAGTGCTTCTATACCTCAGGGTAAAAGGTGCATGTGTTAGAAAAACACATCATATTTATATTTAAGTTCCTCAAACATGGGATCCTCTGGTGTATATAAATGACTGAGGTTTTATAGATTTAAGATGTTTCAATAAATCTATTAATACTTGGCGAAGGAGAAAGTGATATGGTGACATCATCTACTTAAAGCCACTAATCTGACAAAAATCTCTCCCAGTATTTTGTTTAAAAAACAAAAACAAAACACATTGTATTTTAAAAAATGTTATCTCAGCTCAACCCAGAATAATTCAAAGTGGTTCTGTGTGCTTTTTCCTTTGTGTGCTGATCATGGAAAAAGCTAGAAAACTATTCTACAAAGCCTGACCTCAACCAATGTTCTTCTCCCACCACTCATGCAGTAAGGTATAACCCTCTGCACAGACTAGCTGCTTTTCTATGGAGTTGTATGTTTCTATCTCCACATATATGCTGATACTCTGTATCCATCTCCAACCACTGATTCTACTCTGCAGTAACAATGGTTTGTTTTTCTCAGTCTATTTTATTTTGCTTTTTACTTTTTAGTAGAGATGGGGTTTTGCCATGTTGTCCAGGCTGGTCTCAAACTCCTGACCTCAAGTGATCCACCCGCCTCGGCCTCCCAAAGTGCTGGGATTACAGGCATGAGCCACTGTGCCCAGCCTGTTGTGTTATTTAGATTGAAGTTGTTTTAGATTATACAGTAGTTAGGCTATACTACTATTTAATAAATCTGTTTTCCCCAACTTGGCTTCATGCCTGTTCTTAAAGCAGCCTTCTTTTCTTTGAACTTAGGAAGAAAACTGAATAAAATAAAATTATTATTAACCAACATTATATATTGAGCTCATAAGTTTAACATTCTAGTTTACAGTTCCTAGAATGATAGAATATGAATCGTATGGGCCTTAAATAAGTTATCTGGTCTACTTAAGTTTTGTAAATATTTATTTCTACATAAAATAGGATAGTATGTTGTCATGTCTAAATTTGTCTTAAGTTTCTTGATAGTAGAGCAGACTCTATCCAGTGAATGTATGAAGTGGGTTTTACACTTGATTTTCCTCAGACTTCAAGTCATGTTGATATCTTTCACAATTGTATCGACTTCAATCATGTTCTCACTACTATACTGAAGAAAGTTCTGATTCCTTTTGATTCTGTTTTCCTTAAACAGTTCTCTTTTCCACTGCTGCCACCTCCTACAGTTTTTGTTTATTTTTGTCTTTTTCTGGACCATCTCTAATTGTAATATACTTTACTTGAGACATAGTGACCAGAATGATACATGTTGTTCATGCATGGATTCACCATTGATTTGAGTTTTATTTCCAGTATCTTCTTTGTCTGTTAGCCTGTTCCAAGTCTGATCATTTCCTTATCTTCTAGTCACTTATGTTCTCCCCCACCTCTGTGTTAGGCCAAGTTTTCAGTATTTCTGATGGTTCCCCATTTTACCTGCCTGTTTCACTCTCAATCTGTTCCAAATTCTTTGGAATATGCCTGATTCTCAGTCTGAGCTCATGCCTTTCTCTGCCTGCTACTGATGCTTTCCACTTCAACTTCTATGTATGCTTCTCTACCTCCCTCTCTGTCCAGCTATTTTTTATTCTGTAACCATCTTCATGTTTCTTGAACTGCCTGCTCACTCCAAACCTTTTGGATGTTTCTTTCAGTGTCCATGACTGACCTGGTCTCACGTTTCTCCTTTATTTTTCGTCCATTTTTCTCACTCTTTTCCATGGATCCTGAATTATCTCCTGTGTGGAGCCCCGACTCATTCTGAATCTAATAAATACTTCATTAGTCTTTCCTCCTAAGCCATTCACTATTTTGCCTTCACTTTTGTCTTACTTCATCTCTGCTTACTCCCTTACTCTTCACTTCTTTCTGGGTCCACTTCTTATCTACTGGGGTTTTCTAACTCATACTTAGCTGAGGTCTGTGTCCGTGTATCTGATTAGCCCATCACATCTTTCCCTAATTACACTGTGTTTCTGACCATCCTCTGGAGGTAAACTTGGGCTTAGCTCATCCCACCTATCCTGTCCTGCCTCTGGATATCTATAGGGCCATGCTACTTGTGCAACAAAAAAATAATGTTATCTCCAGTTGCCCAATCCACACTGACACATTCATTTAATCCATGCCTTCCAGGTACTGCGTTTGCATTCTTTTCATTATTCCACCTCTGTGCCCAGGGCTACTTTGTAAACCACTTTCTCCCACAGCCTTTTTCTTCCCAGTGCCTGTTCTACCTGTTCCATGTCTCAACCACTTTTTCTGCCTCCTCACTGCTCCTACTTTCTACCAGTTATTTGCTCTCCACTCTAAGTCTAGGCCTATGAGGCATCTCTCTGTAAATATATCCAATCCATCTTTTTTTTTTTTTTTTTTTTTTTTGCTATATTCTGAAGTCTTATGCTACAATTGCAAATAACTGGTTTCTCTCTGCTATTTCTTTCTGCATTCATTGATGTTACTTTGTGTATCATTTCTTGTTCATCTCAATTTAACCATTAACTGTCCCTAATCATTCTCTATCTTCTATCTGTTCTGTGTGGTCTTTTAAAGGCTATGTGGCTGCCTTCACTGTAATATGATGCTGCTTACTTTGTATAGGTTGGCTTTTCAAACTTTTGTCTCCTTCAGCATTCACTTTTCTTTCTCTTCTCTCTTAGTCTGATCTGGTTTTTTATGTTTCTGTGCTTACTCTACATTCTGGCCTCTCCTCCCGCACACATTTGTCTCTCTGACTCCTTTCAATGCCTCTTCTATCCTCAGCCAACATCCCCATCTTGATGTGCTGAGCCTGCTCTATGTATCTGCCCCCCCAAAGTGTTTCTACCTGAGTTAGCTAACCCAACCTGGGAGAGACAGAATAGGCATATTTCTCTGATCTGGCCAACCACATCCTTATCTTTCCTTGATCCAGACTTAAATGACTCACTCACTCTGAGGTTACTGTTTCTCTTTATATATAATCCTGAACACAGAGTTTTTCTCTATTCTCTATCTTTAGCATTGACTACAAAGACTATCTTATGAAGGTATGAGGAGTACTTTGAGAAAAACAAGAAAGCTAGAGAGAAAAGAACAGAATTAAAATAAATGTTAACACAAGAGTACTTTTAAAAAGTCTTTTGTTTTTAGTATTCTGTCATAGAAATTCAAGATGGGTTTTATTCCAGTTTGAGGCAGCAGACATTTGACCATAAGTCAAACAAATTTTAAAATTTGGAACAATTTTAATTGAAGATGACAAAAATGAAAATTCATGTTTGAATCTTTTTATATTATTTAAGAAATTTTAGCACTTTTAAAAGATATAACTCTTACTCAGAGATGAGAGGGGAATATTATTTCAAAACTAAATTTTAAAAAATCTTTAAGGTAAGTGTTAAGAGATGATGAAAAAGGGAAGGTTACTAGCAAGGAATTCCACTCTAGAAAGATAGGAAGATTTTTATATATCATCAATAGGTTGACTTGCTGAAAGGATAGAACTGTCCATCAACTCTTGGGTTAGGCCTACTGACAGTTCTGCAGAGGTAGCCCCTGGTTTCTGATCTAGGGACAAGCTAGAATTTAACTGATTACAGATCAGTAATCAAACTAATAATATTGCCACTTATTTAAAAAAAAAAAGCTATCATCTCTGAGCTCCCATACCATTCTATTGATGCCTCTTCTCTTATACTGAGGCAGGATGGACTATTACATTCTTGGGGCAGGATGGGCCATTTCAAAACTTCATACTCCTATAGTACAGAAAGGCCAAATCAATACCACCTCCAGGATGTTATATCCAATCAGTGGAATTTGTCAAATGCTGTGGTGGGGATATTATAACCTGGGTAACATCTTCTAACCTAATGGTTTTTTTCCTGACCACATGGAAACGATTTTACTTTGGTCTGGCTGGCAGTTCTAGGAACCCCATTCTGTCTTTCTTGTCTGCCTCCATTTCCTCCCTTTTTTCTTAATGACCAGATTGTTGGGTATCCTTTTTTCCTGATCAGTTTATTTCCTCCACTTCCTGGTTCTTCTTCTTCCGTGGGGTCACCATCATTCCTGATAAGAAGAAGGTGACTTGATACAGAGAGCTGCTGTTGGGCCTCTGGTGTCACTGTACCACTAAGACTCATCTCAGGCCTGCAGTGAGTGGGGGATATTGAAATAAAGATCCTGGAAGGGGAGCTGGATTGTGGTAGGTGGAGAACATTAGAGACAGGAAGCCAGTAGTGGTGGTGACTGAATGCTATTGTAGTGGGGAAGCGTCTTGATAAACAGGACAAATAACTACAGGTAGGAGAGGAAACATCAGAATAATTCAGATAGTATATTGTGTAGAAAGCAATCAGATAGTACACTGACACATACTTCAACATAAAATAATCCATAAGCTTAGAAAATTTTGTATTTCTGTAAAATCAATTTCCCTCATAAGCTTGTATGTTAGAGCTACAATATAACTTAAAAGGACTGAAAAAGATACAAAAAGAAAAATTCCTTTTCTTATACAAAAAGAAATAAATAACCAGTACCAAAAGTTAAGGCTATCTATGATACAGATGTTGTTAGTTTCCTATCAACTGTGGCTCCTTTCTTTCTTTGCTTATTGGTTTTATTAAAATACCAATGGCAATTTGCTCCGAAGAGCTCTGGGACCTTCCCCAGTCCTAGAAGGTAAACCTTAACTAGTCTAAGTACCAGTCATGTGATCTCATTTCCTTTGCCAGCTGCTGGTTTAGAAATATGCATATAAAACAATTGTAGCCAGTGAGACACCAGGGGATAAATAGAGTATCCTAGGGGGCCCTCTGGGAAACCTTTCTTCAGTTTTAAAATAGGACACAAGGAAGGGACGGTCCCTTTTTCTGCATTTGGACATTTTCATCTGCATGTGATACCTAGAAATACATGGGCATCTTAGGCTAGCTCCCCTCATGGTCCCAAGAGGATAATCAACAGGCTGAGTTCAGCAGAGTGTAAAGATGGAACAAATCTAGATCCCTGAAGATATAATTGAGCTGTGAAATTAACCAGTTTTGAACTGTACTACTTCAAGACTTCTAGTCATGCAAGACAAATTTGCTTATTGTTCAATCTACTTCTAGACTGGATTCTAATTCCAACTAGAGTTGGATATTCTGTTATCACAGGCAAAGGCATCCTAACTGACACATGGTACTGGATTAGAAAATTCGTAACTCTTACAGATACAAAATTTTCTGTAGAATTGGATTGCTTTGAACCATCTCAAAGAAGCCCAATTTACTCAGGACTGGCTATTCTGTAACATCAGTACCACATTAAATAAAATACTAAGAATGCTCCTAAAAACTATACAAATACAGCCTGATTATTGAGCTCTTTGGAAGGGAGTGGGTGAAGTGAAGGTTAAATAAAGATATCCCTTACTTGATGCTGGAAAGAGGGAGAGAAAAAAGAGTAGAGTAGGAGAGCACTCCCTGACCCCAATTTTCATTTATGCTTTTCAAGACAGAATATAAACCACTTTTTCTGGCATGGCAAAACTAAGGCTACCTCTGAAATTCAAACATTAGGGAACACTGATAAAAATAGGGAGCCACTGTTAGGAGTATTAAACCATAGGTAATACCAGCTATACTTTACTTTCAAGGAAGTTGCAATTACAACTAAGAAATAAAGGTGGTTAAAATGCTTCAAAAACAAAAAAGAACATGCTGAATTCCTTAAAGGACTTCAGCCTTCAGAAGCTGGCTAGGAAAATTTAAATATCCCCAAGCAGCACAACTAATTTGGATTAGCTAACAATTGGCTGAGTTGCTGCAGTCCCAAGCAGAATAAGTACTTGAAGTCAAACCTAAGTATTTAAAGATTTTTGCCTAAAGTCCACAGTGTTCTGCATTTAGAACAAACGAATTTCATCACAGGCACACGTTAATAAGACAAATGTGGCACAACTGAGAACCTATGTAACATTACAGTCTTGAGTCTCCTAGTACATTACCCACTCTTGTTCTCCAAGGTACGGGTAGTTAAAACAAGAACAGGTTGAAAAGCATTCTTAGTAAGAGCACAGGGCCTACACTCACCTCTGTTTCAGGGCTGGGATTTCTGTGGGTTCTGGCTCAAGTATTTCATAGGCCAAATTCACATCCTCTGTCTCCCGAAGTAATGCATAAATGGGCTCAATTTGTTCATTAAACCTTGCCAAAAGTGTGCGTGCATCTTTTTTGGGCATTGCTGACTCATCCTCTTCTACCTCTGTATGGCAAAAAGTACAGCGGAAAGTTCCTACAGAGAAAACAAGTATCTCAGGTCAGAGAGAAGACTTTAGCAGACAGTTTATACCTCCACCCTCACCCAATATCTTATTATTAAAACTTTCAAATATACACAAAGGTTGAAAGAATTTCAATGAACAGCCATGTGACCACCATTTAGATTCTACAATTAGCATTTTGCTATTCATCACATATCTATCCATCTATCATTTTTGATGTACTTCAAAGTAATTTCATCCCTAACTTCAGCATAGTTTTTAATCACAATATTTCTAACATGTATTTATTTTAACTTAAAGCCAAATTCTTTACAGCTTACCACCACAACTTGTACCCTTTCCCAGAAGCTTTTCTCTTTTTTTTTTTTTCACATTACACTTTTGGGCCTACATTATGGGGACAGCCAAATAAATACCTAAAACCAAGAGTTTCTTGTCATCCTGAACATTGTCACAGGTTATTTTTTAAAATTTATTAACCATTTGTATCTAATCAATTCAATCTATTATGCTAAAACTCACACTCTTAAACATTACTTAACAGTCTACACCACTAGCCACACCTGGATTTCCAGTTTGGTTCTTATTCCCAAAGACAGGAATATGCATCCTTCCTTTCTGACTCAACTTACTTGAAAGATTAAAAGGGAACATGTTAGTACTTAGTGTCTGGCAAACAGTTAAGTACTCAAACATTTAGCTATAAAAGGCCCCATGTATGATTGATACATAAAGAATAAACAACCAAGTGATCTCTACTTCAACATAACACTAGATCCTACTGATACATTACCAGTATAATAATTTTCTTTACTGCCCCTCACACATGGCCAATAGCATGTAAATTATTTGCTCAAATACCCTAAAATACATCTTCCTATTGTCTAAATGCCACCTAATCTACATCTATCCCAAATAAGTGAGAAAGAGAGAGAAATGCAGCCCTTCACAGCTAGGAGGTGGCTCAGCACTCACAGCTAGACTGTGGCATTTTTCTGTCAAACGAGATCTCACAGATCACCAACATCAGACTATGATGGAAGTGAGGCAAACCCAAGCCACCGTGGAATTGCGTCTGAGAACAGACAAAAGCAAGGACTCCATGCAAACCACAAAAAATCCCATCTTGCACAAGTGAATGCTGCTTCTTTACCATTTAGTTTTAGCATCACCCTGTTCTTGTCACCTCCTAGATAAGATTTATTAAGATACCCAATCATAGAATTATCCCCACTTCTTCACAGCATCCAATCCAAAGGAAACCTTCATCACTTCCCTGAATCCTCCCCAAAATTACCCAACAAAAGCCCACATTCTCTAAGTCTGTCCAACATCATCTTACTGACATTTCAAGGTTTCCCCATGGTATGTGGCTTCCCTTGCTGCAGAAAGCATCAATAAATCTAACTTTGTTTACTACAGGTGTGTACCTGATAGTCTTTGACTAATGGTCACCAACATAAAGATTATAACTTAATCAACTGGACAAGAATACTATTATACCAAAGTAAAGAGAGGAAGAACTAGTTTTTTTGTTTTTTTTTTTAGGTAAAAGATATCAAATTGCTTTAAATATAAAAATGAATATGTAAAAAGCCAACTTATTACAAATGCTAACAATTCAGCTCAAGAGAGGGGTTTAGACTACAAATTTAGATATAAGAATCAACAACCTATACGTGGTAATTGAAGCCATATAGTAGATAGGAGCATCCAAAGAGATTAAGGAGAGTGAGAAGAAGCAGTTAAGGCATAAACTCAAGGAATGAGGAATCCTTGAGAAAGAGAAATGGTGCAACCAGAGTGATAGGATGGTGTTTCAAGGAAATGTATGGTCCTAATATTAAAAGGCCAACAAGAGTTGAAAACTAGCTTTTATATTTGGTAACAAAGGGTAAGAAGCAACCTTGGCTAGAAAGGTTTTAGGTAGAATGTTATATTATTCTCCAACTATTGCAAGCTGTCTCAGCCTCTTCTCTTCAACAGAAGCAAGGAATATAATCATGTGGGGGCTTAAAAATAAACCACATAATGTAGGGTTGAATATAGCTCTTGAATACCTGCTGAATTAAAAAACACACCAATGTGAGACTGGGACTTAAATTGACTGTTGAAAAATAAGCACCTACAGAGACTGTCAATGACAACTAAGAATAGTTTGGAAGACAAGTTGTCTAGTTCTGTAGTTTTCAAATATGTTTTTAAAGAAAGGAATCCCATTTCTCAAATGGAAAGGTGCTTAATATATAAACATAAAAGCAAATGCTCTGGGGTAAAGTACAGAAACACAGCTAAGACAAAGGTTAATACTCCAACCCTCTCATTATCTGTTTTCAAAGCATCACAAACCAGCCTCCTCAATGCTTCCCATCAGGCACACTCTGCTGCAGAGCCTTTGCACTGCTGTGCCCTCTACCCAGATGCCTTCCCTCCAGAAAATCACATGGCTCATCTCCAAACTTACTTCAGTTCTTTACTCAGAAGCCACCAGTAAGGCCTTCCGTAGCCAACATTATCTAAAATTTCAATACTGTCTTGTCCACCCAAACAATCTTATCCTCTTTCATTTTCTTTTCCCTTGGCATTATCATTATCCAACATGTTTTATTATTTATCTAATTTATCATTAAAAACTCATGTTATACCCGAATTTTTAAAAAATGTCCTCCCAAATACCCCATTTCTCATTTTAAGACAATATGTACTCCAAACTTCAGCTTTAAGAAAACAAATCAACATGCTTGTCAGTGTAGCTCATCCTCATAAAATAGCAGTGCTTTTATTTGGGGAAAAGAGAGAAAGATAGAGAACACTACTAATACCATTATTTCACAGAAGAATAATCTCAGAATGACAGTCCTTTAACTCGAGTAATTTATTTTCATGAAAAAGAGTAGGGGGAAAAATAAACAAAGTATATAGTCATAAGGCACCTAAATTTTAATCTCATCCAAACTTAATAAGAGTTTCTTACAGAAGGGCTGATTTTGCAGGTATGAAAAGAGCAGCTTTAACATTATTACTAAGAACTGTGAAGGGTCTGAGATTTTACCCTACTTGTAAGCTAACAAGTTATTCTGCCAGTTTCATGGATACTGGCAGAAGACACAAGACCCCAGGTCAGAGACAAAGAACTTCACTATTCAAGGAAATAGCAGTAGCCAGTGTCAGTATTTAAGCCAGTTCCCCATGCCCCAATTTCCATGGGGCGCGATAGAAGGGCCAGGTAACAATTATACATGCAATGGGTTGTGTTACAGGAAAGAGAGCCTGAGCTTAAAAGGAACTCAAATATTTTATAATGGGCATAAGCATGCCCATTCTTTGCACTGGAGGGTGGCATTATCCTTACTTACTATAAACTCTATGTAAACATGCTCTGGCAGGAGACACTTTTTATACTGGACCATAAGCAAACCTGCTCTTTGCTCTGAAGAGAAATACCATCTCTGTCTTCCAAGGCTGCTCGTTATATAAACATCCTTGAAAATGATAGTCCAGGAAAAAAGCAGTCAGTCTGTATCTCTGCTTGCCAAGACATGCATAACATGTGAGAGACCCATGGAGAATAGTCTCCCAATAATTACCACATCTAGCAAATATTACAAAAGGAAAAGCTAGCCTGACATCTCTGAGCCCTATGTTTATCACAAAAACATTAGTTGTAAATGAGAAGCCTGTCAAAGCCAAATGTAGAATTTCTTATTTTTCTTCTGGGACCCTAAAAAATGCAAGAAAAGCAAGAAATTTGACATTTTATGGAAAATGACTTCAGACCAGTTTAACATACCAGCAGCATTTTTTATACATTTCACTACGCATTGTAAAAATGCAAATCAGTTTTCCTGAAATCAGAAGGGGCAAGTGGCAAGGGGCAGGAGGACACGGAAACCCAGCACATACTATGTACCAAGCAAGCACCCATGCTACTGAGAGAGTGATGGTGGCATACACAGACAGAACCAGTCAGCAAGAAGCTTTAGTAGGGAAGAAAGATGTCTGGAGATAAAACAATCAGGGATCAGTACAAAAATAAAGTACATAAATGTTTTGGAGTTCAAAGAAGGAATGTGACTTCTAGCTGAGGACACTAGGAAAAGCTTATCGAGAAGGTAAACCTTTTTGAGATAGAGTTTAGAAGATAAAAGATGAAGAAGATGATGAAGGGGTAAGGGAACAGGACATTTTAGATCATCATAAGGCAGGGTGGTTGAAAAATGATGCTAGACTGCAATTTCAGTCTGATAGGAAAACAGTTATCAAAAAGAATGATAAAAAACAGAATTAACAAGATAAACTGGGGTGACCATAAATTGGTCTTGAATGATAAGCTTCATTTTGACTTTATTCTTTAGTAATAGGAAAGCCACAGAAGGGTGTTAGGAAAGACACTGAGGTCATGAAAACTAATATTTACATATATTGATCTGCCTGAGTGGCTTGAGATGGCCTCCCAATAGGGCAGTTCTTAACTGAGTGTCTGTATAAAAATCCCCGGTGGAATTTATACTCAGGCTCCATGCCACAAATGCTGATCCCAGAGGTCCAGAGTGGGGCCCAGGAATTAGAACTTTCAAAGTTACACAAGGAATTCTGATGCCTACACCTGGTAGAGAGCTGCTATTAAGCAATATGATAAACATCCCAACTTTTCTTGTAACTAGACCATTTTACACTAAGTAGTGTACATAGACTATACTACTCAAGAATGAGAGAAGAAACTGGAATTGAAACTCAGAGCTCTGCACAATTTTTCCCTTTTCACATATGAGATCAAGAAGGCAAAACCCAGAAATAGTGAATCTAAGGCATGCAAGGAAGAACATGCAAGCTAGATCTAAGAATGTGGCAACAAAGAGAAAATGAAGGCTACAAAGATTCTTTAGGCAAAGCTTGACAAATGATGGGGTTAGGAGGAAAAAAGGAGTTCTATAACAACACATTTGTTTGATTAGCTATACTCAGAAACCACAAAAAGAACTAAGAAAGCTACTTTACAAATATTCCTATATATTCATCAGAAGCAAATCTATGCAATAATTCTATCCAAATCTGACATACAAGGAAATGAACGCTTAAGAGGCGTTAAGTTTACCAAGTCATAGCTTGAAAACAAAAATCACTAAACTTGAATTCAAATACAAATCTTTGTCTCAAAAGACTAAATTCACTATACTATCCTGAATTATACATTCCTCTTCCAACTTCCTATCAGCCCTGCCAGCTACAATTTAGCAAACTTTTCCCATGTATATACATTAGCTCTATTTTTAAAAAATATTGAATAGAAGGAGAAAAGATTTATAACAAATAATTTAACAAACATAAGTGCCTATCACATACTGGCATTTACTTGGATAAGTCTTAACCTATCAGGTTTGCCAAACAAATAAAAATAAATCCAACTGCAGATAACAAACAGGCATTGAAAGTGGGAAGAAAAAAATATCTTTTATAAATAGATATTTCAAAGCTATATTTTAGGGTCATATATTCAGTAGTATAGGAATGTCCCAATTTTATGACTCAGGATTCTTCTACAGAAGGTAAGTTATCACTCCACAATGAGAAAAGAAATGGAGACCTAATTGTGGGGATGAGGGGGACAGAGGCGGAAGAGGGAGGGGAAAGGGAAAGAGTTCTACACCATTTTAATTTTAACTTTCTCCAAAATAAAAAAAGTAAAAGCAAAAATGAATTGGGGGTGGGGAGGGTGGGGGGAAGGGATTGGTAACAACAATTTAAAAAAAAAAACAGTAATGCTCAGCGAAATTTGAAACTTGACATTTTTCCTTTGCTAAACACAGAAGAAAATGTAAGTGGTATATATGATACCAGCCAAAGCCTTCAACTTAACTGCTTCCAACATATTTCATTTTAACAAACATGTTACTCACTGTAATTATATGGATATTCAGTCAAGGGAATAAATAAATACAAATAAAACCAAAGCAAAAAAAAGAAAACCCCACCAAAAACTTGTTTATTCTCTTGAGTTTGACAAGTGCGTGCTCTGGAAATGTGCTCTGGAAATGACAAAAAGGACATAGATACGTGATACTAGGGCAGAAGACATTATTAGTCAAATCCTCAATTAGTCATTACTTAGCATTATATTTTTCTCTCTTCAGTCCAGTATATACAATGAATAAGCCATCAGCTAATGCCCACAATTCACTGACAAATATTTGTCAAAGGTATCAGTTGCAACTGAAATATTATTCAGCCATCTTTCCCACAAATTTTTAAAAAATCAAAATAAGCTCAAATGCTTTGATATGGCACAGGGTGCTTCAGTGCTCAAGTGGGACTCATATTGCAGCCCATGTCCTCAAGGCTGGCCAAGGAAACAGGGAGGATCAAATGTCTGCTGCTGCAGAGCTCTCACCCCAGAACAGTGGGTTTGATATCCCCAGGGCTTCTGACATTCAGCCTTCCCAAGTCCAGCCAATCATCTGAGCTACTTTCATGGCCCTCACATTCTAGTTGGGGGTAGACAAGACACAAAAAAATCACATCCGTAGTATATAAGTATTACAGGGGAAAAAAAGCAGGGAAGGAAGAAGGTGAAGGGAAAGGGGTGTTGCTCTATTATATAGGAAACTCAGGGTAGGCCTCTCTCATATAGCAATGTATGAGCAGAGACTTAAAGATGAGAGCAAGTCATGCAAATGTTTGGACAAGGGAAAATAGCATGCAAAAAGGCAAATAAAGTAAAGGCATGCCTGGTGCACACAAAGCCCAAATAAGGTGACTGCTGTGAACGTGGGAAGAATGATAGAAATAGTCTCCAAAAGGGGAAATTAGGGAGGAAGCAAATAGAAGACTTTATAAATTCTGTTAAGGACTTTGACTTTTCTGAGGGAAAGAAGAAGCCTCTGGAGGATTTTTAACAGAAGAGTGGCATGCCCTGATATGCTAGAAGGATCACTAGTTGCTATGACAAATAGTCTACACGGGAAGCAAGAGTGAAAGCAAGGAAAGTACCTAAGAGAGCTTTGCAAAATCTAAGCAAGAGATAATGGCATGCATAACTTTTCTGGACAATCTTATGAAAAAACTTTGAATCCAAGTTTTTTACTCCCCTTCACTCAAAAAGCTTCCAGGAAAAAGAAAAAAACAAAAGACACTTCACAGTTCCATGTTAAAACTAAGTAGCTAGAAACAGAACTCCTAGGATTTTAGTGAGATAAGGACAAAACTATAAAATTTCAAGACATAACAGTAACATATATGATTAATTTTACTGCACTGTAAACATCCAACCGCCACATAGCTTAGGAAGCATATTTAGACACTGTTTTCCCCTCCCACTGAATATTTTATGAAATACATAAAACCACCCCCCAAAATTCAATTTAGTTTGTCCTTCCTTAAATGGGAACTTATCTGGATTTGGTCTAATCATGCATCATTCCTCCATCCTGGAACTCATTATAAAGGGGAAAAAAGGTACCATATTGGGGAAGAAGGGCAAAAAACAACAAACTGAAGGATAATACACGGATGAATATTAAAGCTTGCAATAAATTATCTAAATTAGGCCCAAATCAAATTCATCTCAGCATGCAGAATCAAACTCATCTCAACTATCTGAAAGATAATAGCCAATAGAATGTATATATGTGGAAGGTAGTGAACTGGGGAGCTTGGAAAAATAAGACTGCTTAAAATTATTAATATTATTCTCCATTATGCCTGTGTGTTTCTGAAGATGACATAATTAAACACAGCATATTTTCTATATGAATACTATAACTGGGGGGTTCCAATTCCTAACCAAGGCTTCTAAATTAACCCAAAGTGACCAACATAATCCTCTAAAACCAGTGATAAAACCCCCAAGCTTCTCCATACTTTTAGAATGTCAAATATGTTCCAAATCAAAGAGTAAGTATAAAATTAGAGTTGAGAGAAGCCATATACAGTATAGAATAGGATGAATGTATCATTTTACACATGCTAAAAGAAGGCCAAGAATGGTTACAGGATTTGCTCAAGGTAACAGTTACTAACATGACTAAGACTAAAAGCCAGGGCTCTGGAATCTTAACATCCTGTCACTTTACTGTCTTGCAGCCACTGCTGAAAAGAAAAGCCAAAAGACTTCTGGAAATGACATGAACACTGAACACACTGATTATGCAAAAGGACCCAACATAATAAGTGTTCTAAATAAAACCATACAATATTATGAGAAGCTGACCAAGCATTACTAACCATAAGCTGTTTTAACAAAGTATTTAAGAATCACTTCGCATCAAAAGAGACAAAGAAGGCCACTACATAATGGTAAAGAGATCAATTTAACAAGAAGAGCTAACTATCCTAAACATATATGCACCCAGTACAGGAGCACCCAGATTCATAAAGCAAGTCCTCAGAGACCTACAAAGAGACTTAGACTCCCACACAATAATAATTGGAGACTTTAACACCCCACTGTCAATATCAGACAGATCAACGAGACAGAAGGTTAACAAGGATATCCAGGACTTGAACTCAGCTCTAGACCAAGCGGACCTAATAGACATCTACAGATCTCTACACCCCAAATCAACAGAATATACATTCTTCTCAGCACCACATCACAATTATTCTAAAATTGACCACATAATTGGTAGTAAAACACTCTGCAACAAATGCAAAAGAACAGAGATTGGCCGGGCACGGTGGCTCATGCCGGTAATCCCAACACTTTGGGAGGCCGAGGCAGGCGGATCACGAGGTCAGGAGCTCGAGACCATCCTGGATAACACGGTGAAACCCCGTCTCTACTAAAAATACAAAAAATTAGCCGGGCGTGGTAGTGAGCACCTGTAGTCCCAGCTTCTCGGGAGGCTGAGGCAGGAGAATGGCGTGAACCCGGGAGGCAGAGTTTGCAGTGAGCTGAGATCACGCCACCGCACTCCAGCCTGGGCAAAAGAGCGAGACTCCATCTCAAAAAAAAAAAAAAAAAGAACAGAAATCACAACAAACTAACTGTCTCTCAGACCACAGTGCAATCAAATTAGAACTCAGGATTAAGAAACTCACTCAAAACTGCAAAACCACATGGAAACTGAACAACCTGCTCCTGAATGACTACTGGGTACATAAGGAAATGAAGGCAGAAATAAAGATATTCTTTGAAACCAATGAGAACAAAGACACAACATACCAGAATCTCTGGGACACATTTAAAGCAGTGTGTAGAGGGAAATTTATAGCACTAAATGCCCACAAGAGAAAGCAGGAAAGATCTAAAATTGACGTCCTAACATTACAATTAAAAGAACTAGAGAAGCAAGAGCAAACAAATTCAAAGCTAGCAGAAGGCAAGAAATAACTAAGATCAGAGCAGAACTGAAGGAGATAAAGACACAAAAAACCCTTCAAAAAAAAATCACTGAATCCAGGAGCTGGTTCTTTGAAAAGATCAACAAAATAGATAGACTGCTAGCCAGACTAATGAAGAAAAGAGAGAAGAATCAAATAGACGCAATAAAAAACGATAAAGGGGATATCACCACCGATCCCACAGAAATACAAACTACCATCAGAGAATACTATAAACACCTCTATGCAAATAAACTAAAAAATCTAGAAGAAATGGATAAATTCCTGGACACATACACCCTCCCAAGACTAAACCAGGAAGAAGTTGAATCTCTGAATAGACCAATAGCAGGCTGTGAAACTGAGGCAATAATTAATAGCCTACCAACCAAAAAAAAGCCCAGGACCAGACAGATTCACAACTGAATTCTACCAGAGGTACAAGGAGGAGCTGGTACCATTCCTTCTGAAACTATTCCAATCAATAGAAAAAGAGGGAATCCTCCCTAACTCATTTTATGAGGCTAGCATCATCCTGATACCAAAGCCTGGTAGAGACACAACAAAAAAAGGGAATTTTAGGCCAATATTCCTGATGAACATCAATGTGAAAATCCTCACTACAATACTGGCAAACCGAATCCAGCAGCACATCAAAAAGCTTATCCACCAAGATCAAGTCAGCTTCATCGCTGGGATGCAAGGCTGGTTCAACATATGCATATGAATAAACGTAATCCATCACATAAACAGAACCAATGACAAAAAGCACATGATTATCTCAATAGATGCAGCAAAGGCCTTTGACAAAATTCAACAGCGTTTCATGCTAAAAACTCTCAATAAACTAGGTATTGATGGAATGTATCTCAAAATAATAAGAGCTATGACAAACCACAGCCAATATCATACTGAATGGTCAAAAACTGGAAGCATTCTCTTTGAAAACCAGCACAAGACAAGGATGCCCTCTCTCACCACTTCTATTCAACATAGTGTTGGAAGTTCTGGCTAGGGCAATCAGGCAGGAGAAAGAAATAAAGGTTATTCAATTAGGAAAATAGGAAGTCAAAATGTCTCTGTATGTAGATGACATGATTGTATATTTAGAAAACCCCATCGTTTCAGCCCAAAATCTCCTTAAGCTGATAAGCAATTTCAGCAAAGTCTCAGGACACAAAATCAATGTGCAGAAATCACAAGCATTCCTACACACCAATAATAAACAGAGAGTCAAATCATGAGTGAACTCCCACTCACAATTGCTACAAAGAGAATAAAATACCTAGGAATCCAACTAATAAGGAATGTGAAGGACCTCTTCAAGAACTACAAACCACTGTTCAACGAAATAAAAGAGGACACAAATGGAAGAACATTCCACGCTCAAGGATAGGAAGAATCAATATCGTGAAAATGGCCATACTGCCCAAGGTAATTTATAGATTCAGTGCTATTCCCATCAAGCTACCACTGACTTTCACAGAATTGGAAAAAACTACTTTAAAGTTCATATAGAACCAAAAAAGAGCCTGTATAGCCAAGATAATCCTAAGCAAAAAAGAACAAAGCTAGAGGCATCACGCTACCTGACTTCAAACTATACTACAAGGCTACAGTAACCAAAACAGCATGGTACTGGTACCAAAACAGATATACAGACCAACGGAACAGAACAGAGGCCTCAGAAATAACACCACACATCTATAACCATCTGATCTTTGACAAACCTGACAAAAACAAGAAATGAGGAAAGGATTCCCTATTTTATAAATGGTGCTGGTAAAACTGGCTAGCCCTATGTAGAAAGCTGAAATTGGATCCTTTCCTTACACCTTATACAAAAATTAACTCAAGATGGATTAAAGACTTAAATGTAAGACCTAACACCACAAAAACCCTATAAGAAAACCTAGGCAATACCATTCAGGACATAGGCATGGGCAAAGACTTCATGACTAAAACACCAGAAGTAATGGCCACAAAAGCCAAAATAGACAAATGGAATCTAATTATACTGAAGAGCTTCTGCACAGCAAAAGAAACTATCATCAGAGTGAACAGGCAACCTACAGAATGGGAGAAAATCTTTGCAATCTACCCATCTGACAAAAGGCTAATAACCAGAATCTACAAAGAACTCAAACAAATTTACAAGAAAAAAACAAATGACCCCATCAAAAAGTGGGCAAAGGATATGAACAGACACTTCTCAAAAGAAGATATTTATGCAGCCAACATATGCATATGCAGCATAGATGACATATGAAAAAATGCTCATCATCACTGGTCATCAGAGAAATGCAAATCAAAACCACAATGAGATACCATCTCATACCAGTTAGAATGGCAATCATTAAAAAGTCAGGAAACAACAGACGCTGGAGAGGATGTGGAGAAATAGCAATGCTTTTACACTATTGGTGGGAGTGTAAAGTAGTTCAACCATTGTGAAGACTGGTGATTCTTCAAGGATCTAGAACTAGAAATACCATTTGACCCGGCCATCCCATTACTGGATATATACCCAAAGGATTATAAATCATGCTATTATAAAGACACATGCACACGCATGTTTACTGCGGCAATATTCACAATAGCAAAGACTTGGAACCAACCCAAATGACCATCAATGATAGACTGGATTAAGAAAATGTGGCACATATACACCATGGAATACTATGCAGCCATAAAAAAGGATAAGTTCATGTCCTTTGCAGGGACATGGATGAAGCTGGAAACCGTCATTCTCAGCAAACTATCACAAGGTCAGAAAATCAAACACCGCATGTTCTCACTCATAGGTGGGAGATTAACAACGAGAACACACGGACACAAGGCAGGGAACATCACACACCAGTGCCTGTCAGGGGGTGGGAGGCTGGGGGAGGGATTAGCAGTAGGAGAAATACCTAATGTAAATGACGGGTTGTTGGGTGCAGCAAACCAACATGGCACATGTATACCTATGTAACAAACCTGCACGTTGTGCACATGTACCCCAGAACTTAAAGTATAATAAAAAAAATAAAATAAAATAAATAAAAAAAGAATCACTTTACATTGTTAGATTTCTAAAGGGCTTCTGGAGGATGGTGTTAGGGATACAAGGTAACAGGCCTGGAAGGATAAGCAAAAACTTCATAGTTTCTCTGTTACGACAGAGAAAATTGGTGGGAGTGAGGTGAGCGGAAAAGCCACAGAGAGGAAAAACTAGTTTGCCATTTTAGTTTACATACCTCTCTACTATTTGTGTCTTTACCAAGTTTTCATTCATATATTACTTATTTTATTTTTTTTGAGACAGAGTGTCGCTCTGTTGCCCAGGTTGGCAGTGGCGTGATCTTGGCTCACTGCAACCTCTGCCTCCGAGGTTCACGTAATCCTCGTGCCTCAGCTTCCCGAGTAGCTGGGACTACAGGTGTGCGCCACCACAACTGGCTTTTTGTATATTTAGTAGAGATGGGGTTTCACCCTATTGGCCAGGCTGGTCTTGAACTCCTAACCTCAAGTGATCTGCCCACCTCGGCCTCCCAAAGTGCTGGGATTACACGCGTTGAGCTACCGCTCCCAGCCATATATTACTTATGTATTTTTAAAAGAAAGAAAACGAATGCCATATTGAATTCTCCAAAAACATTCAACTCCCTCTTAATCAATATGCAGAAGCTATACAGTCATTCCTGGGCCTTTCTGAAAGCATTATCAAGTCCTTTGTTGCAATTTTTATAACTCATAATGTTCGGGGGAATATCTATTAAAATGTAATTTTAAGTCTCAAAAAGTCACCTTTTAGTCTCATTCCTAAACTTTATTTTCGTAAAGCAAATTTCTTCAGTTTAATTGGGCAAGGGAAAATGTACAGAAAAAGGAGGTGCTATTAGCAAACAGCAGCACACATGGCAGGAACATAGTTCTACATTAAATTATTTTACCTATAATAAAAAGAAATTTGAAAAATCATCTTTTAAAAATTCACCACAGAACAATTAACACTGCAAAATACTCATTCATCTGCATGCAAAAGAAAAAAAAAGCAGATTTAATGTTTTTGAAATTCAGAATCAAATGTATCAATGATTTACACAATACAACCTCACCCTCCAAAATTCAATTTAATCAATGAAATTGGGTTCTCCTTCCTTAAACAGGAATTTATCTGGATTTGGTCTAATCATGCATCATTCCTCAATTCTGGAACTTATGATAAAGGGGAAAAAAGGTACAATGTGGGGGAAGAAGGGCAGAAAACAACAAACTGAAGGATGGTACACGGATGAATATTAAAGCTTGCAATAAATTCTCTAAATTAGGCCCAAATCAAATTCATCTCAGCATGCAGAATCAAACTCATCTCAACTATCTGAAAGACAATAACGAATAGAATATTGTTTCAAAACCCAAAGCATCAAACTAAAAAGCAACTCTTCACAAATAAGCAAATAAATTAGCTTTTATGTCACTGGCATCAAAATACAAAAAAGATAAAAGATTGTTTTTTTTTTTGAGATGAAGTTTCACTCTGTCACCCAGACTGGAGTGCAGTGGTGCAATCTCGGTTCACTGCAACCTCTGGCTCCTGGGTTCAAAGGATTCTCCTGCCTCAGCCTCCCAAGTACCTGGGATTACAGGCGCACTCCACCACACCCAGCTAATTTTTGTATTTTTAGTAGAGATGGGGTTTTGCTATGTTGGCCAGGCTGGTCTTGAACTCCTGACCTCAAACGATCCGCCCACCTTGGCCTCCCAAGGTGCTGGGATTACAGGCATGAGCCACTGCACCCAGCCAAAATGTTTTTTTAAAAAAGTTCTTATTTAAGTCTTTAATCCATCTTGAATTAATTTTTGTATAAGGTGTAAGGAAGGGATCCAGTTTCAGCTTTCTACATATGGCTAGCCAGTTTTCCCAGCACCATTTATTAAATAGGGAATCCTTTCCCCATTGCTTGTTTTTCTCAGGTTTGTCAAAGATCAGATAGTTGTAGATATGCGGCGTTATTTCTGAGGGCTCTGTTCTGTTCCATTGATCTATATCTCTGTTTTGGTACCAGTAAAAGTTAATGGGTGCAGCACACCAGCATGGCACATGTATACATATGTAACTAACCTGCACATTGTGCACATGTAACCTAAAACTTAAAGTACAATTAAAAAAAAAAAAAAGTTCTCAAATCCTCAAAATCAAAAGCAGCAGAATTTTAAAAAATCAGACCTAAAGGTTTTGTGGGGGAAGGGTAGAAGAGGGACGATACTTGCTCCTATCTTTCCATAACTCGTTTTTATATATATTTTAACTTTTTCTAATAAATTCCCGCCCTCTTACTCCCCCCACTCCCCAATCCATACCTTTGAGCTCTGTGGCATAATTGTCTAATTAACCCATGCTGGATAAGATTCCAAAGACTGAGGACTCAGCAACTGAGCGAAACAATCTCGGAAAGATTTCTTCTTGTGTTTGTGTTTTTAGCACTTCAGGAATTGAAAACACTGCTTGTAAGATACCTCCTGTCCTGGCAATAACAAATGCTGGCAAGAACGTGGAGGAAAGGGAACTGTCGTACACTGTTGGTGGGAATGTAAATTAGTACAATCACTATGGAGAACAGTTTGGAGGTTCCTCAAAAAACTAAAAATAAAGCTACCATATGATCCAGCAATCTCACTGCTGAGTATATACCCAAAAGAAAGGAAATCAGTATATCAAAGAGGTAGCTGCATTCCCATGTTTGTGGCAGCACTGTTCACAATAGCTAAGATTTGGAAGCAACCTAAGTGTTCATCAACAGATGACTAGATAAAGAAACTGTGGTGCACATACACAATGGAGTACTATTCAGCCATAAAAAAGAATGAGATTCAGTCATTTGCAACATGGACAGAACTGGAAATCATTATGTTAAGCGAAATAAGCCAGGCACAGAAGGATAAACATTGTACATTCTCACTAATTTGTGGGATCTAAAACTCAAAACAATTGAATTCGGGGACATAGAGAATGAAAGGATGGTTAGTAGAGGCTAGAAAGGGTAGTAGGGATGGGGGATGGCTAACTGGTAAAAAAATAGTTAGAAAGAATGAATAAGACCTACTATTTGAAAGCACAACAGGGTAACTATAGTCAATAATTATACATTTAAAAATAACTAAAATAGTATAATTGGATTGTTTGTAACACAAAGGATAAATGCATGAGGGGATGGATGCCCCATTCTCCATGACGTGATTATTACACATTGCATGCCTGTATCAAAACATCTCATGTACCCCATAAACATATACACCTATTTAGCCACAAAAAATTTCTTTTAATTAAAAAAATTTTAAAAGATATCTCCTATTCTAAGTAGAAAGAGAAGAAGACAGGAAAAAGCTGCCTGCCCTATGAAGGCACTCTTTAATTGAGTCTCACAAATAGAGAATCCTAAAAATTTTTAAATGTTAGGGTAAGGGAACAGAAAAGGAATCTCAATAAATGGGGCCATCAGGAAACGGATCTGTCCAAACCAAAAAGCTTTATCTGTAGTCACAAGCCAAGAAGGGACTCATATGATTTAACTCCAAACTTACATATGAATATCTCAAGTAGATACCAAGTTTACTTGACTATTCCAAACTCAGAACTCATCACTAGAAGAGATCTAGTCAATTGTTGGCTGTTTTTAAGAGTTATTTATTAGAGACTTACTTACTTATCAAAGACTTCTTTATGCTAATCCTAAAATCTGTTGCTAAGTCTTTCCATGGAGCCAAACAAAACAAGGTGAATCTCCATGAGAAGTGTCATATTCTCCCTTAATAGTAAATCTAAAACAGTCTAGCAATGTAAATACCCCTAGATTTATTCGTTATTACATTATAAGATCCTCCAAATCCAAGGGTACAACATAGGCATGTCCATGTGCATCCACATACACATTATTTGATGAGTTGAACTAGATAATCTCTGAATTTCTATTTCTAAGATTTTATTAAATATACATTTATATGATTCCTTTTTAAAAAAATTTAAATTATCTCATCTCAAAATTTAAAATGTGACTCCTAGGTCCCTAGGTGAATGCAGTAAAAGGGGCTCCCAAATTATTTCCAATTCAAGCATCTAACAATTCTACTCCACCCACTCACAGTAAAACTACAATGCCATATATGTTTTTAGAGAAGCTCTAAAACTGTATTTTTTTGCCCAATATTCCCACTGCCAAGAATTCATAAGGAAAAATGTGAACAGGAATAATGTGCTATATATACAAAGGTATTCAAAGCATCTTATCTATACCAGCAAAAAATAGATACCACCAAAGTGCCCAAAAGGAGGGGAAAGGAAAATGGGAAAAAAATTACACCTATTAAAACATATTTTGAACACTAGACAGAAACAGGAGAGTTTGGCACATTAAGAAACCAAGAGATCATAAACTATTCTAAGCTATGATTGTAATTGTAGGTAATACATAAAAGGCTGGTGGCTTTGTGGGTGATTTTTTTCTCTTCAAATTTGTCTCTGGCATTATGGTTGCATAATTTTTAAACTAAAAATGGAAAATATAAAGCTATTTCCAAATCATCTAACCTTAACATCTAAAAAGAGGTAATATCCCCCTCTCCCCTTCAGGAGAAGCATGCTGTTGAACTTAACTTAGAAGTGTTAACTTAGGGTGATTAACTAAATCACCCATGGTTGAGACTGCTAAAATAGAAATACTTAAGTCTATTTAAACGGTCAGAAAGCTTGCTAAATCTAAAACATGCATTTATGAAACACAAGATGTTATTTTGCTGATTCACTGAGAGATTTCATGTCATGTTTTTGTTTTGATTACATAATCCTCCCATATTTTAGAAACTTAAAACCTGGTTTCACCTTAATGATTACGCTTCTGATTGACTAGTGTGCAAAGGCTAGGTTATTCCATTTTAACAAATAATGTATCTATACATTTGAAGAGAGTTCAACCCAGAAACATCAAAAGCAAATCTAAATGGAAAGTACAGAGAAAATTTACAATCTTTAGGAAAAGTAGAGATGGAGTAGGGAATAGTAGTAAACCGAAGTAGGAAGATCGGTGGCTTATGTGTGAATTAACAATGGTAAACAATCCTTGCTGGGCTGTTTCCTGGGTCCGGAATTTGCAGGTGGTCCTCAGGAGCTCATCTAGGAGTTACTACCCTTTGTCATGTGGCAGAGAGCTGCCCATACACTTGAGTTAACCACTTTTTGTCACGGAAAACAGTAAAGTCTAGCAGGCTTCAAATCCAATTTCTGAACATCCCCTAATTGCTTCTGTAAACCACAAGTCAATCTAAGAACTATTGAAAAGAAATGCAGGTAGAAGTCCATTAAATACTTCCATCACTTGATCAGAAATATTATCAATCTCCTCTAGCAACCAGGAAATTGGGTATTTGTACAGGACTGGGCTTAGAAAGAAAACTGCAATCTACCAATTTAGACAAGGCACAATTATCACAGCGGAAAAAGTTCCCTCCTCCCTTACTACACACACCAAATTTTTATTGCCCATCTTCTTCATTATGGGGTGGGAGTAGAGGAGAGGACAGAGAGATGAATACCGAGCAAAACAAGAAAGAATAATAGAGAAAAACACAAAGATTTCTAAAAGGAATGTACAGACCAAAGGAGGTTGTTGGGTATTAATAGTTTAAAAAAAAAACAAAAACAAAATTCAAAACATCAGAACTGGCAAGCAACTAGGGCCTAATATCACCTAATCAACACATTTTCTCCTTAAAGGAGCATCTAAATGAAAAGCCACATTACAATAAAAAGGCAAGTATGTTCTCAGAATGAGGGTCCCTAATGATTATAAATTTTTAATCATGATACCTCAGGCTTTACTGCCAATTAAGTAGGACATAACTGCCAATTAAGTCAAGCATTAGTGTTAGCTGACCAGGGCACCCTCCCCTGAGTGACATTAAGATTAAGTGACTTATTCTTGCTCTCAGGCACTCCTTCTTTTCATCTTCATGCTGACCATAGCCCTCACATTAAAAATAGTCTTTGTTCAGACTGGCCACAACACAACTGTTTCAGTTTTAGCTTTATTTCATAAAATACTTTCATGCCCTCTACCCTAACTCCTTGATTCAAGTCACCTTGACTGTACTGGATGGAATGTTAGGCCATCTCTTCCACAGGCCATCTATTGAGTCAACCAGTTTCATTCAGAATCTAGGTGAAATTCAAGAGTATCATGATCAATCTCCTAAATACTGATATATAAGTAGTGGAATCATCTCCTTTTAGAAAGTTTCATTAAATTAAATATGACTCAAATGACAAATAAATGTAGCAGAAGCATGTTATTTTAGATTACTCTAAGGGACTGGATAACACCTTCTACTGTGGTCAAGAGTGATGAAGCCTCCACTGTTAAAACCAACATCTGTAGAGAATTACAAAACCAAGAACCCAGAGCTCCTGTAAGAAATCTGTTAGAGTGAATGGCAAGAATCATGAGACTTCTCTAGTCTGTTTTGAAGAGCTTCAGATATATTCTACAACCTTCCTCTATAGAACACTCCAGCAATTCTCATACCGAGGATGGTTAAGACTGTCTTATAATCAAGATCATTCCTTGTGGAGCCCTTTCAAGGTAAAAAGCTAGGTTCAGACAAATTAAATGTTTAATACAATTGTTAATTCTTTAAATTAGTTTTCATCCAAAATCATTGCCTCACAGTAAATAAGAAAAAAAAAGGTCATAGATTGCTTCTGGCTCTTTTTGTCAATAATCTTAATTTATATTGGGGTTATTTCCCACTTAAAAAAATTTTTAAATTATTTAAAATGTACCATATATAACATAAAAAATAGAAAATAAAACATACACAGAAATCTGTAATTTTGCACAACCAAATATTTCATGGGTCAAAGTTTAAACTTTCGGATGAAGTTTTTAAAAAAGCAGATTTATGAACTAAAAAGTAGCCTATACTCCTGAAATCAACCATAACAAAGGGACTTAATCTAATTTAATAGCACTGAGTCCTTCTATAGATTTTTACCTGTACAAAATAACACAAAATTGATCAAGTATTTAGCAAAACTAGTCTCTTTTTATTGTGTAAACAGATAACAAGATAAAATAACTATATAACTTAGAACTTCAAAGTTTCTCATGTTTATGCTAGACATATTGTATTTTCAGATAATGCATGCTTTCTAAATTGTGTTAAGAAAAATCCTTAAAACTATTCAATCAAATCAGGCCAATTATATATCTTGTTGACAATTTTCTTCCAATAATAATGTGTATCTAAAGGACACTAAATGTCTTATCTTGGAAAAAATTCCCCTCTTATTTCATCTGGCTAACTCTTACTATCTTTTAGGTCTCGAATGTTAACTTCTTCCAGAGGCCTTCCCCAAATCCAGATAATACGTCCTAGTTACATACTCCTGATACCACTTTCTAGTTCCACTAACAAAGCATTTAAATACACTGTATTGCAACTGTCTAGAGGTCAAAAATAAAATTAGAACAGCCTCAAAGTGGTAGAGAAATCAACCCTTCAGATTAGGCTGCAGTTGTAAACAAGGTGGGATGGGCAGAGACAGGAGGGCCATAAGTGAGAAACTCCCTTGTGAAGGAGAAAGGCTTTGCAAAGGCTTCTCAAAGTAGTGTGACAACCAAACAGGACAGTAAGACTGACTGCATGCCGTAATTTACACTGATCCATTCACTTTTATAATAATATATATGATGGTTTAAAAATTAGATGAGTCAATTTAAGAAAAAGGGTAATACACACTTTATTTTAAAGATTCACAAACCGGATAAACCTCACCTGTCATAGGATCAAAGAGCTGATTAGCTTCTAAGTCTGTGAAAGTACTACTACAGACAGGACATTTGAAGGAAGCCCGGTTGGTCGAATCTCTCTCATCGGTCTCAATCCTCCTTCTCATGTGGTCCAGTTTATATTTTACCACATTAACAAGAGTACGATAATTGATGAAGTAGTAGTTATGGCGAGTGGTTTTCCCATCTGCAGCAGTCTCTACCCTCATTCTGCATTTGATAAACTTGTCTCCCTTTAAATTATTCAAAACTGATCGAAGTTGCTTCCGATCAAACTTGAGCAGCTCCAGCATATCCTCCTCTTTCACACAGGGGTTCCTGATCAAGATGTCCAAGGCCAAGGCATGCTCAATGCCATAAAATCCCCGGATCACATACTTGGCTAACCGCTTCAATGCTGCTGGAACTTCAGTGAGGACATCTGGGTCTGCCATCTTTAGCAACAAACTCCAACTTTAAATATACTGAATTCAGAAACAAACAGAAAATTAGCCAGGTATAAGAACATGGTAATCATATCCACTATCCTTGCAGTGCCAGAGAAGTACCCAAAGAGTTTTAAAAAGATTTCTAATACCTAAGCATTTAACAGAGCAGAACAAGATTTTCCTCTAGAATGCACAAAAGATTACACCCAAAAAGCTTTACATGTTTCTTAAATGGCTACTTTTACGATCTATAGTGTGTTTGATTAAAAAGTAACTTATAATTTATAAAACAATATATTACATCAAGTGTACTTTACTTCAGAAGAGAAACACAAAAAAAGCTATATGAAATGCTCACTATTCTTTGGGAATGCTGGCAACCCTGAGAAAACTAGCAGTTCGCATCTCCTAAAAGTGTCTTTGTTTCCTTTCTTGAGTAAAATTTTTCTACCAAGATTCTAGGATGTTTTAACATAGTCATGCTTTCACAATAAAATCACAACAAACCAATAAACACATGAGTAATCACCACCTGGGGTGTTTGACAAAATCATTAACTGTTGTAAAACTGAAAGAAAGTAATACTTAGATCCAGATAGTTTTACCAACCTTGAAAAATTAAATCTGATAATCAAGGAAAGACCATCCAGTCCTTAAAAAGGTAGAAAATGAGGGAGGGAAAGCAGCCCAAAATATTCTTAAATACTGGATCCCTTGACAAAGCAGAAACTAAGTGTATCTCATTTCCATACCATGACCCAGAAAGCTGTCTTCTCAAAGCCCACATTGGCATGTGGTTTACTTAAAAAACCTGGGCTTCAGGAGGTGGAGGTTGTGATGAGCCAAGATTGTGCCACTGCACTCCAGCCTGGGCAACAAGAGCGAAACTCAGTCTCAAAAACAAAAAAAAACAAAAACAAACAAAAAAATACAAAACTGGGCTTTGAAATTCAGAGTACACAGCCTGTGTTTTGTTAACTATGTAATCCTGAGCAAATCCCTTAAACAATTTCAAGCCACGTTTTACTCTCTAAGAAATAAGGATAGTATCAACTACCTTAATGGAGCTGTTGTGATTAATAAGAATGTAATTAAAGTGTTTAGGAAGGACAGCTTCCATATCAACTTAATATGTTCCAAACTAAAAATGGCTAGACTAGCCACACAGATTAAATCAAGTTAAATTTCCCTAGCCCACAGGGAATTTGTTTTTCTTTTAATAGAGAGAGGGTCTTGCTCTGTTGCCCAGACTAGAGTTCAGTGGTGTGACTTGGCTCAATGCAGTCTCAACCTCCTGGGCTCAAGCAATCCTCCCACCTCAAACTCTCCAGTAGCTGAGACTACGGGTGGACACCACCATGACTGACTAATTTTTGTGTTTTTTGCAGTGACAGGGTTTCACCATTTTGCCCAGGCTGGTCTCCAACTTCTGGGCTCAAGGGATCCACCCACCTTGGGGGCTTCCTAAAGTGCTGGGATTACAGATATGAGCCACCACATCCAGCCCACAGGATAATTTTTTTTTTTTGGAGACAGCGTCTCCATCTGTCACCTAGGCTGGAGTGCAGTGGCGCGAGCTCAGCTCACTGCAACTTCTGCCTCACGGGTTCAAGCGATCCTCCTGCCTCAGCCTCCTGAGTTGCTGGGACTATAGGCGTGCACCACCACGCCTGTCTAATTTTTGAATTTTTAGTAGAGACAGGGTTTCACCATCTTGGCCAGGCTCCGCAGGATAATTTTTAACAGAGACATCCCATTGAACTATTTCAATGGAGAACCATATTCTGTTATTAATACTAGTTTCAACTAACTCTTTTATTTGAAATCAGTGGTTATCAACCCCAACAGATTTAATACTCTTTTTATAAGAAATATTTTGATATCCACAGTACCATACTATAAGGAAACTCTATACACGAATCTATAACCAATCTATGCATATATTTTGGGGGGAAAATATAAGGCCCTTCCTGTAATAAAGGAAAAGTAAAAGTCAGTCAAAAGAAAATATGTACTTTAGATTACAAATACTCAGGTATGACTACATATTGTAAGATATAACAAAGTAGCACCTAGATCCAAATCTGTGAACCTAGAGCCTTCCTGCTACCCCAGGGCTTAAGAATGCCTGGCAAGTGCCTGGGCTTGACACCAAAGTAGTACCACAGCATACTACTGGAAACACTTTTCTCTCCTTTTCGGTTTGGTCTATACATTGTACTTGAACCCAGTTTTCGTTTTTTTGTTGTTTTACATCCTCAACAGTTGTCAGAACACAACATATGGCTTCAGAAACATTCAACAAAGAACAGCAGAAAAATGTCAATATAACCTGTTTCCAGGATTATTTCCTACTATTGTGTTCTCCTTCCCTGCCCCATACATGCCATGCCCCAGACTAACAGTTCTCAAGCCTGGTTGTAAGGCAGAATCATCTAGGGAACGTTTTAAGAATACTGACCCTGGGCCCCACTCCTAAAGGTTTTGTCTCAGGTGGTCTGGGGCGGCCAGATTAGGCATCACACAAATTTTTAAAGCTCTTTAGGTGACTCTACTATGCAGCAATATATCCTGCCAATGCTCATCCTGCATGGAGAGGTCCCTGTGCCACTTATTGCTCAGCCTGTTTCCTTTGCCTAAAACACCCTAGGGAGTCGTGAAGACTAAAGTAAGGGAGTGATATGAGGACTTTACAATCCAACAGTTTTGGGGTTTAAATCTCAGTTCCAGTATTTCTTAGCCCCCCTGACCCCAGAAAATTCTCAGACTCAGTTTCTTCATATATAAAAAGTGATTAAGCTAAGTGCAGTGGCTAATACCTGTAATTGCAACACTTTGGGAGGCCGAGGTGGTGGGATTGTCAGAGCCCAGAAGCTGAAGACAAGCCTAGGAAACACAGTAAGACCCCATCTCTACAAAAATTTTAAAACTTTGCCAGGTACAGTGCCATGCACCTGTAGTACCAGCTGAGGTGGATCAATTGAGCCAGGAGGTCAAGGCTGCAATGAGCCATGATTGAGCCACTGCACACCAGCCTAGGTGACAGGACATGACCCTCAAAAAAAAAAAAAAAAGTTATTAACTGTGCCCTGCTCACACAGTTAATGTATGAACTCAGTGAGATAATTAATGCAAAGTGTTCTGCTTTAAGGGCTGGCATAAGAGTTCAATTAAGTACTGGCATTCATAATAAATCCCCTATTTAGAAAAATGATTCTTATACCAATATGAGGAATGGACTCAAGTGAGTGAAGGTGGAGGCAGTGTGGAACATTGGGGGTATAAAATCTAAACTAAGAAGGCAAAAAAATTGCAAGAAGAGAACAAAATGAATGAAAGTTATTACAGAAAAAGAAAATCAAAAGGACCCAACAAAATATATTGGATACAGAATACGGGAGTAGGAAAAATCTTAAATAGCTCTGTTTTGAGCCAGCGAGGCTAGGAAAAGTACTGCCATGAGAAATAGGTGACCCCTGACGAGGAGCAGATATGGAAGAAATGAGGAAATCACTTTTAGAAGTGTCTTTGAGGAAATACCATAGGATATTCCTCTGAATATGCCCAGCAGGTAGCTGAACAAATGAAACTAGAGTTCAGAAATGAAATCAAGCTGTGCCACCTTGTTCAAAATCTCCGCATTCTAAAATCCTCCTTCCCGACCACTACCTTCTCTCCTCCATCACTTCCCACTCACGCTGAATCTCCTTACTCAATCTCTAGAGGTCTCAGGTAAGAGTTCTCAAACTGGCAGCCCCCCATGCATTGTTTCACCCAAAGAATGTTTCAAAAATTTTCTGAATTAGTTGTCAACATTTAAAAATTGTAAGAGTTCACATAAATTTCAACTTCCAGCTCCTCTTGCAAAATTGGAAATATCTGAGGAAAAAGTGAGCCCATGTTCCCACATGGAAACAATAAGCTAAAGCCGAACAGCAGCTGGCGTTATTAGGGAAGGAGTATGGCTGGTCTCTGGAGACTTCTGAGTGTGGGACCTCCTAGGACCTTTGTTTCTTCCTTTGATCTCCATTGTCCATGAGTCAGATCCCAGCCTCACCTCCCTACGCCAGTCCAGACCCACGTGTATTTTAATCATATAAACATTTAAGGACTACTGTGCACCAGGCACGGAGCTAGAGAAACAAAGTTGAAAAGAAGGCACCCTCTGCCCTCTGTCTACCCTGTCAGCCTCATATCCAGCCACACCAGCATATTCTCAATTCCACGAGCCACATGTGCTTTCCCTGCTTCCCAAGGCTTTGCACCTGCTGTTCCTTCTGCCCCTACAGCTAAGCCCAAACCCCCTTCTCCTAATCATCCTTCAAGTCTCAAATGACATTTCCTCATAGAGGCCTTCCCGACTCCCCATTAAGTAGCATACTTAACTCCCCATTAAGTAGCATACATCCCCTTTCACATGTTCCATGGCTCTTTCCCCCTTCTTGTACTTTCTCCATGTCTATCTCTAAGACCAGACTTCATCTTGTTCACCAATTAATTTCCAGCATCTAGCATAGCCAGACAAGTACTTCCATAAAACTTTCCATATGTCTCCTAGGCACGTTTTGTTCCAACATGGCTCATCTTGCCAGCTTCCCCCCGCTTCACTTCCTCCACTCTTGCTTCCACGGTAGAATCGGACAGGCTATTGGGCACTCTCTTCTTAAATTTAAAACAGTTTTAAGCGGGAGGTGAGTGGATCAAATTCAGGATGTTAAAAGATTGTGCTGACTGCAGAGTGGAGAAAAAAACGAAAACGTGGATGCGAAGAGTCCAGTTAGATTACTTCAGTAAATCGCCACTCCAGTTCTAGAACAACTTGGGATTCTACACATCTAACTGCGGTGTTCTGTTACCACAGTTCATGGCACTTTCCACGCCTTCACACACACAGCGGCAAACTACCGCGAAACCTCCGAACCCAGCTGCCCTCCACGAGACGCGTTCGGTGATATGCACTCCTCCCCACTGCGAGACTCCGAGACCCCAAACTCCCTCGGACTCTCCCAGTTGGGTCCAGGGCCACACTCGGCGCAGCCAAGCCCGCCCTACCCAAGGTCGCACACGGGCCGCTCCGGGGTCAATGGTTCTTTGGAGGACCAAGAGGACCAAGGCAAGAGGGTAATTCATTAGGGGAGGATAGTTAAGAGGGAGCGAAAGCAAGAAGAAATCATGAAATGCAATGCCCGGCCAGGGAACTCCGAACAAGGAACAGGGAACAAGGTTTACCAACGCGAATCCTCGAACACTCCCACTAGAGCTGCCCTCAGCGCTTCAACTACCGGCTTAAATGAGCCACGCCCTTTGCGCGACAAAGAAAACGCACTATTCCTGCGACCAGCTGGGGAAGCACCCCGCTACCTTTTACTAGACCAGCCAATGAGTTCAGTGAAGCCTTCGATCAAGACAGTCACGCTCCGAGTGGCCAATGAAATTGAAGGCTCTGCCCTCCATGCCCAACTCTGATTGGCTTACAATCCCGGAACAGGCGTTAACCCAGGGAAGGCAGTGGCAAGATGGCGTCCCTGGATCGGGTGAAGGTACTGGTGTTGGGAGACTCAGGTGAGAGGCTTACCCTACCTCTGGGGCTCCAGACACTTTTGAATTACCCAGTAACCCTCCCC
Source organism: Pongo pygmaeus (assembly GCF_028885625.2). Lineage (NCBI taxonomy): Eukaryota > Metazoa > Chordata > Mammalia > Primates > Hominidae > Pongo > Pongo pygmaeus. The sequence goes on along the minus strand of NC_085930.1, from coordinate 53,510,561 downwards.
TTAACTTCCTTCCCTCAACTTCCTGGCTCCTCGGCCCGTGGCTGAAGTCCCTCCCAGGGCCTGAAGACTACACTTCCCAGGGGACTTTGCTCCGTGTGACGACGCTGCGGCGGCAGCGGCGGCGTCGCGCGGGTGGGGGTCGCGGAGCCCGGGTTTTTGCCTTCGCGGCTTTCCACATCGGTCTCCCGTGGAGCCCGGGTTTTTGCCTTCGCGGCTTTCCACATCGGTCTCCCAGGCGACCCCAGCCTAGAGTGTATTGTCAATTCTTTTATTTTAAAAAAAAAAAAAAAAAAAGCAGGCATTGAGTATTGTATGGGGTTGTATGTTAAGGGTACAGAAGTTAGTAGGACCGTGCCTTCAAGAGATTTTGTTGATTAAGGAAGTCAAATGTGCACTGAGAAACGTGCACTGGCAAGCGCTTCGCATATATTAACTCATTTAATTCTGAGATCAGTCCTGTTATCCCATTTTACAGAAGAGAGTAGTGAGGCAGAGAGATGTAAATGACAGAATCCTTTTGAACGCAGAGCCCACGAACTTAAACGCTAAGTTATAATTATGCAGTGACATATTGGGTAGTGGTCCTGTTTTATTCTTAACTGAGCTTAATTTCCTGGTTCTCGTTTGATCTTCATTGAAAACCTATTATGTCCTCGACTGTACAATAGAGAAATTAAGAGTTTTATTCTGAAGCAGCTAGGATTTAACGCTGAGCCCAATTTAATCCTAGTGTTAAAATTCTTTTTTTTTTTTTTTTTTAAAATCTCAGTAGATGCAAAAAAAATTCTTTTGATACCTGGGACATTTGAGAACTACAGCTGACGTCTGGATTTCCAGCTCCCACCTCACTGCCCTTATCTTTTCTTCCATAATCCCCAATTCAGCTCTCCTTAGTAACTTCAATAAATGCTGACCTTGCATTTTATAGAAGCGCTCTTCTGGAGTTGGCCTAAGAGCATGTGTTGTGAGCAAAGACATTGTGCTAGATGCTTGGAGGTGGAGAGGCTTGAAAACTTAACAGAAACTAAATAAAACTGTGGGCAGCAAATATAGGTTAAGAATGTTTTCACATTGCCCTGAGGATGATTTGCATTATGAAATATTTTACAGAGAGCATTATTTAATATTCCGCTAAGAAAGTTGCCTTTTGAAACCCAATGAACATAATCACAATTTATGTCGACTTGATTTCCATCAGGTAGCTTGAAGTGGTGCCAAAGTTAATTTAATAAAATCACTCAGTTTTACAGATAAAGAAAGTAATTGTGGCCTAAAGGGACTTGGCAAGAGTATCACTGAGTAGAATTTAGAATCCAGAACTAACAGACTTCTTCCTGACACATTAAGTGGGTGTTTTGTGTCCTCTATAATTCCATTTTCTATTGTATCTAACAATCCCTTCATATTACAAACTGCTGCAACTAGTCAATTTATTTTCTTTCCAACAGGCACTGTATTAGGTTCTGGGGTTATAACTGTGGAATTAATGCATCATGTAACAGGGATCGAATTAGCAGCTACATTAACTGTGGAAAAGTAATCAGGCAATTGATAAGCTTCCCTACTGCCCCCCTCCCCATTATGGTTTAGTTTAAAGCAGAAGACACAGCTGTGATGGCCAGGAAAGTGATTGATGTTGTCACACATTCACTAATGTTAACCTTTATGTGCAAAGTTAGTTATTGTCTTTTTATCTTTTTAAAAGGTAATTTTGTCAGTCTCCTTTAAACTGCGATTTAAAAGTACACAGTCTGACAATTTAGAATGCACTTTTTACACTTCCTCAGCCTTTCAAACCTGAAATTTTATTTTTAAATAAAGGCCATTTCCCTCATAAAATTTTGAGGGTTTCACAAATATATAAAGAAATGACTTAGCCAGACAAGGTGGCTCTAGCCTGTAATCCCAGCACTTTGGGAGGTTGAGGCGGGCGGATTGCTTGAGCTCAGTTCAAGACCAGCCTAGGCAACATGGTAAGACCCTCTCTCTACCAAAAACAATATAGAAAGTTAGCCGGGCATGGTGGTGCACGCCTGTAGTCCCAGCTACTCAGGAGGCTGAGGTGAGAAGATCACTTGAGCCCAGGAATTTGAGGCTGCAGTGAGCTAGGATCGTGCCACTGCAGTCTAGCCTGGGTGATAGAATGAGACCCTGTCTCCAAGAAAAAAAATAAAAAGAAGAAAGAAATGAGTTGATATTTGGAGATTTGTTTTCTATCCTATTGAGATATTTGGTAATTTGGTAAGGAACCCTGAAAGTCTCACTACCATACGGTTTTCTCTTTCTTTCAGAGATTAGGGACTAGTTTAACATATTACCAAACAGCTGTATTTGGAGCTGACATTTATTTATATTGGGCCTTTTTTACCCCCAAGTAAATCAAGTGCATTCTTTTGATCAAATTTAGTTCTAAAGGTGAAAACATAGAATCTCCCAAAATTCTTAAAGAAGTGAAATTAGCTATTATTCCCTAGCACTTCAACTGTTCTTACTGTTTAGGGTTTCATCCCATGTTAGCTAATACTTATCACCCAAAGCAGTTAATTCATGGAGAGCTATACAATTTTACTGCCTAGAAATGTTTACCCTAACACAATTAAGCTAAACTAGGCCTTAAGTGTTGCAACAAGCTGATAATTAAGTGGATAGATACATTCCTTGAACATAAACAAACCTGTCTACAAATACAGAATCAACAATACATCCTAAAAGTTACAGATATTAGATACAATGCAGTAAATTCAATGACAAATATAATTTTGAGTATTTAAAAATCTTAAATGTTTCTATGTAAAAGAAGTAATAAAAGGGAAGCCTGGGAAAATGTTTGATTCAATTACACATACGTAAAATAATTAATATATTTAATAGATAAAGAGCTCATATAAATTAATGACACTAAAACCCGGTAGATAAACGTACAGAGTAGATCAACAGAGAATTTATGAGAGGAAAAACAACTGATTTGCCAGAATAATCATAATGATAATCTTTGATCTTTATCAGAAAGTAAAGAAATGCAGACTAAAGCAAGCTGTCACTCCCCCACTGCCCCCCACCACCGAGACGGACTGTTGCTCTGTAACCTAGGCTGGAGTGCAGTGGCGCAATCTCGGCTCACTGCAACCTCTGCCTCCTGGGTTCAAGTGATTCTCTTGCCTCAGCCTCCCAAGTAGCTGGGATTACAGGCACCCACCACCACGCCCAGCTAATTTTTGTATTTTTAGTAGAGACGGGGTTTCACCATTTTGGCCAGGCTGGTGTCGAACTCCTGACCTCATGATCTGCCTGCCTCGGCCTCCCAAAGTGCTGGGATTACAGGTGTGAGCCAACGCGCCTGGCCAAGTTGTCACTTTTATTCCTTTATCAGGTTAACAAAGATGAAAAGCTAACTACATGATACTGTTGAGGTGCAACAAGACCTGCAGGCTCAAGTGTATGGCTGGTGGCAGTATAACCCCATGAAAGTTATTTCTCAATACATATCAAGAACTTTAAATGTTTCCTTTTAAGTACTGAGTTTACTTCTGGGAAGGTATATTAAGGACATAATTTTAATTTTAAACAAAGGTTTAAACAGAAATAACCTTTCACTAGCATTATCAAAAATTTCAAAACACCCTAAATATCTAATAATAATGGAAGAATGATTAAGTAAATTTTTATGCCTACACGCTGAAGTACTATGGAGATACTTTAAATGTTTATGAAGATTTTGGAATAATATGGAAACTTTTAATAAATACTAATTAAGGTTCTGATATAAGTACTAAAGATAAAAAAGATGCATAAGAACCCTCAAGGAACTTAAAATTAAGGGAGTGGTTCCAAGATGGCCGATTAGGAATAGCTCCAGTCTACAGCTCCCAGCGTGAGCGACGCAGAAGATGGGTGATTTCTGCATTTCTAACGAGGTACCGAGTTCATTTCACTGGGGCTTGTCAGACAGTGGGGGCAGGACAGTGGGTGCAGCCCACTGAGTGTGAGCCAAAGCAGGGCGAGGCATCTCATCACCCGGGAAGCGCAAGGGGTCAGGGAATTCCCTTTCCTAGCCAAGGGAAGCGGTGACAGCACCTGGAAAATCGGGTCACTCCCACCCTAATACTGTGCTTTTCCAACGGTCTTAGCAAACAGCACACCAGGAGATTATATCCCTCACCTGGCTCGGAGGGTCCCACGCCCACGGAGCCTTGCTCATTGCTAGCACAGCAGTCTGAGATCAATCTGCAAGGTGGCAGCAAGGCTGGGGGAGGGCCACCCGCCATTGATGAAGCTTGAGTAGGTAAACAAAGAGGCCAGGCAGCTCGAACTGGGTGGAGCCCACCACAGCTCAAGGAGGCCTGTGTGCCTCTGTAGACTCCACCTCTGAGGGCAGGGCATAGCCAGAAACCTCTGCAGACTTAAATGTCTGGCAGCAGAAACCTCTGCAGACTTAAATGTCCCTGTCTGACAGCTTTGAAGTGAGTAGTGATTCTCCCAGGATGGCGTTTGAGATCTGAGAATAGACAGACTGCCCCCTCAAGTGGGTCCCTGACCCCCGAGTAGCCTAACTGAGAGGCATCCTCCAGTAGGGGCAGACTGACACCTCACATGGCCCGGTACCTTGCTGAGAAAAAGCTTCCAGAGGAATGAATGATCAGGCAACAACATTTGCTGTTCCACAATATTTGCTGTTCTGCAGCCTCTGCTGCTGATACACAGGCAAACAGGGTCTGGAGTGGACTTCCATCAAAATCCAAAAGACCTGCAGCTGAGGGTCCTAACTGTTAGAAGGAAAACTGACAAACAGAAAGGACATCCGCAACAAAACCCCATCTGTACATCTCCATAATCAAAGACCAAAGGTAGATAAAACCACAAATATGGGGAAAAACCAGAGCAGAAAAGCTGAAAATTCTAAAACTCAGAGGGCCTCTCCCCCTCCAAAGGAACGCAGCTCCTTGCCAGCAACGGAACAAAGCTGGATGGAGAATAACTTTCACGAGTTGAGAGAAGAAGGCTTCAGATGATCAAACTTCTCTAAGCTAAAGGACGAAGTTCAAACCCATTGCAAAGAAGCTGAAAACTTTGAAAAAAGATTAGATGAATGGCTAACTAGAATAACCAATGTAGAGAAGTCCTTAAATGACCTGATGGAGCTGAAAACCATGGCATGAGAACTACGTGACGATGCACAAGCTTCAGTAGCCGATTTGATCAACTGGAAGAAAGGGTATCAGTAATGGAAGATCAAATGTATGAAATGAAGCAAGAAGAGAAGTTTAGAGAAAAAAGAGTAAAAAGAACGAACAAAATCTCCAAGAAATATGGGACTATGTGAAAATACCAAATCTATGTCTGATTGGTGTACCTGAAAGTGACGGGGAGAATGGAACCAAGTTGGAAAACACTCTGCAGGATATTATCCAGGAGAACTTCCCCAATCTAGCAAGGCAGGCCAACATTCACATTCAGGAAATACAGAGAACACCACAAAGATACTCCTTGAGAAGAGCAACTCCAAGACACATAATTGTCAGATTCACCAAAGTTGAAATGAAGGAAAAAATGTTAAGGGCAGCCAGAGAGAAAAGTCAGGTTACCCACAAAGGGAAGCACATCAGCGGATATCTCAGCAGAAACTCTACAAACCAGAAGAGAGTGGGGACTGATATTCAGCATTCTTAAAGAAAAGAATTTTCAAGGCAGAATTTCATATCCAGCCAAACTAAGCTTCATAAATGAAGGAGAAATAAAATCCTTTACAGACAAGCAAATGCTGAGAGATTCTGTCACCACCAGGCCTGCCTTAAAAGAGCTCCTGAAGGAAGCACTAACGTGGAAAGGAACAACCAGTACCAGCCACTGCAAAATCATGCCAAATTGTAAAGACCATCGAGGCTAGGAAGAAACTGCATCAACTAATGACCAAAATAACCAGCTAACATCATGATGACAGGATCAAATTCACACATAACAATATTAACCTTAAATGTAAGTGGGCTAAATGCTCCAATTAAAAGACACAGACTGGCAAATTGTCAAGACCCATCAGTGTGCCGTATTCAGGAGACCCATCTCACATACAGAGACACACATAGGCTCAAAATAAAGGGATGGAGGAAGATCTACCAAGCAAATGGAAAACAAAAAAAGGCAGGGATTGCAATCCTAGTCTATGATAAAACAGACTTTAAACCAACAAGGATCAAAAGAGACAAAGAAGGCCATTACATAATGGTAAAGAGATCAATTCAACAAGAACAGCTAACTATCCTAAACATATATGCACCCAATACAGGAGCACCCAGATTCATAAAGCAAGTCCTTAGAGACCTACAAAGAGACTTAGATTCCCACACAATAATAATGGGAGACTTTAACACCCCACTGTCAACATTAGACAGATCAACGAGACAGCAAGTTAACAAGGATACCCAGGAATTGAACTCAGCTCTGCACCAAGTGGACCTAATAGACCTCTACAGAACTCTCCATCCAAAATCAACAGAATATACATTCTTCTCAGCACCGCATCACACTTATTCCAAAATTGACCACACAGTTGGAATAAAGCAATCCTCAGTAAATGTAAAAGAATGGAAGTTATAACAAACTCTCTCAGACCACAGTGCAATCAAACTGGAACTCAGGATTAAGAAACTCACTCAAAACCGCTCAACTACATGGAAACTGAACAACCTGCTCCTGAATGACTACTGGGTACAGAATGAAATGAAGGCAGAAATAAAGATGTTCTTTGAAACCAATGGGAACAAAGACACAACATACCAGAATCTCTAGGACACGTTTAAAGCAGTGTGTAGAGGGAAATTTATAGCACTAAATGCTCACAAGAGAAAGCAGGAAACATCTAAAATTGACACCCTAACATCACAATTAAAAGAACTAGCAAAGCAAGAGCAAACACATTCAAAAGCTAACAGAAGGTAAGAAATAACTAAAATCAGAGCAGAACTGAAGGAAATAGAGACCAAAAAAACCCTTCAAAAAATCAATGAATCGAGGAGCTGGGTTTTTGAAAAGATCAACAAAATTGATAGACCGCTAGCAAGACTAATAAAGAAGAAAAGAGAGAAGAATCAAATAGACACAATAAAAAATGATAAAGGGGATATCACCACCGATCCCACAGAAATACAAACTACCATCAGAGAATATTATAAACACCTCTATGCAAATAAACTAAAAAATCTAGAAGAAATGGATAAATTCCTGGACACATACACCCTCCCAAGACTAAACCAGGAAGAAGTTGAATCTCTGAATAGACCAATAACACGCTGTGAAATTGAGGCAATAATTAATAGCCTACCAACCAAAAAAAGTCCGGGACCAGATGGATTCACAGCTGAATTCTACCGGAGGTACAAGGAGGAGCTGGTACCATTCCTTCTGAAATTATTCCAATCAATAGAAAAAGAGGGAACTCTCCCTAACTCATTTTATGAGGCCAGCATCATCCTGATACCAAAGCCTGACAGACACAACAAAAAAAGAGAATTTTAGGCCAATATCCCTGATGAACATCAATGCAAAAATCCTGAATAAAATACTGGCAAACCGAATCCAGCAGCACATCAAAAAGCTTATCCACCATGATCAAGTGGGCTTCATCCCCAGGATGCAAGGCTGGTTCAACATACGCAAATTAATAAATGTAATCCAGCATATAAACAGAACCAGAGACAAAAACCACATGATTATCTCAATAGATGCAGAAAAGTCCTTTGACAAAATTCTACAGCCCTTCATGCTTAAAAACTCTCAATAAATTACATATTGATGGGACATATCTCAAAATAATAAGAGCTATTTATGGCAAACCCACAGCCAGTATGATACTGAATGGGCAAAAACTGGCAGCATTCCCTTTGAAAACTGGCACAAGACAGGGATGCCCTCTCTCACCACTCCTATTCAACATAGTGTTAGAAGTTCTGGCCAGGGCAATCAGGCAGGAGAAGGAAATAAAGGGTATTCAATTAGGAAAAGAGGAAGTCAAATTGTCCCTGTTTGCAGATGACATGATAGTATATCCAGAAAACCCCATCGTCTCAGCCCAAAATCTCCTTAAGCTGATAAGCTACTTCAGCAAGGTCTCAGGATACAAAATCAATGGGCAAAAATCACAAGCATTCTTATACACCAATAACAGACAAACAGAGAGCCAAATCATGAGTGAAGTCCCATTCACAATTGCTTCAAAGAGAATAAAATACCTAGGAATCCAACTTACAAGGGATTTGAAGGACCTCTTCAAGGAGAACTACAAACCACTGCTCAAGGAAATAAAAGAGGATACAAACAAATGGAAGAACATTCCATGCTCATGGGTAGGAAGAATCAATATCGTGAAAATGGCCATACTGCCCAAGGTAATTTATAGATTCAATGCCATCCCCATCAAGCTACCAATGACTTTCTTCACAGAATTGGAAAAAACTACTTTAAAGTTCATATGGAACCAAAAGAGGGCCCGCGTTTCGAAGACAATCCTAAGCTAAAAGAACAAAGCTGGAGGCATCACGCTACCTGACTTCAAACTACACTACAAGGCTATAGTAACCAAAACAGCATGGTACTGGTACCAAAACAGAGATATAGATCAATGGAACAGAACAGAGCCCTACACATCTACACATCTACAACCATCTAATCTTTGACAAACCTGAGAAAAACAAGCAATGGGGAAAGGATTCCCTGTTTAATAAATGGTGCTGGGAAAACCGGCTAGCCATATATAGAAAGCTGAAACTGGATCCCTTCCTTACACTTTATACAAAAATTAATTCAAGATGGATTAAAGACTTAAATGTTAGACCTAAAACCATGAAAACACTAGAAGAAAACCTAGGCAATACCATTCAGGACATAGGCATGGGCAAGGACTTCATGTCTAAAACACCAAAAGCAATGGCAGCAAAAGCCAAAATTGACAAATGGGATCTAATTAAACTAATGAGCTTTTGCACAGCTAAAGAAACTACCATCAGAGTGAACAGGCAACCTACAGAATGGGAGAGAGTGTTTGCAATCTACTCATCTGACAAAGGGCTAATATCCAGAATCTACAATGAACTCAAACAAATTTACAAGAAAAAAATAACCCCATCAACAAGTGGGCGAAGGATATGAACAGACACTTCTCAAAAGAAGACATTTATGCAGCCAAAAGACACAGGAAAAAATGCTCATCATCACTGGCCATCAGAGAAATGCAAACCAAAACCACAATGAGATACCACCTCACTCCAGTTAGAATGGTGATCATTAAAAAGTCAGGAAACAACAGTTGCTGGAGAGGTTGTGGAGAAATAGGAACACTTTTACACTGTTGGTGGGACTGTAAACTAGTTCAACCATTGTGGAAGACAGTGTGGCAATTCCTCAAGGATCTAGAACTAGAAATACCATTTGACCCAGCCATCCCATTAGTGGGTATATACCCAAAGGACTATAAATCATGCTGCTATAAAGACACATGACACGTATGTTTATTGCAACACTATTCACAATAGCAAAGACTTGGAACCAACCCAAATGTCCATCAATGATAGACTGGATTAAGAAAATGTGGCATATATACACCATGGAATACTATGCAGCCATAAAAAATGATGAGTTCATGTCCTTTGTAGGGACATGGATGAAGCTGGAAACCATCATTCTGAGCAAACTATTGCAAGGACAAAAAACCAAACACCACATGTTCTTACTCATAGGTGGGAATTGAGCAATGAGAACACTTGGACACAGAAAGGGGAACATCACACACCGGGGACTGTTGTGGGGTAGGGGGAGGGGGAAGGGATAGCATTGGGAGACATACCTAGTGTAAATGATGAGTTAATGGGTGCAGTACACCAACATGGTGCATGTATACATATGTAACAAACCTGCACATTGTGCACATGTACCCTAGAACTTAAAGTATAATAATTAAATAAATAAAATAAAACATATTTCTTTATACAGGGCATTCTTCTCCACTGCAAATAAATCAACAGATGGCATCATTTTTTTAAGATGAATAAAAATCCAACATCCAATCAAAAAAAATTAAAGTTAATAAAACCTATAAATAAATACATGTAATAATATGTTTTAAGTTTTCTATAGGAAAATGTACAGGGTACAGTGGAGGCCCAGAGAATAGTGGATGCTATGCTTAGTTCTCCCTGTTTGGGTTCAGAAAATACTTTATAACTAGAATGATGCTGAGTCTCCAAAGATTAATTCACCAGGTCAATAGGGGAGGGGAGGGAAGGGAGAGGATGAGTAGGATATTCCAGACAGAACAAGCTAGGGAAGCAGAGGCTTATGTTGTTTTATTGTTTTTAAGTATACTGTGTATATAATCACAATAACCACCTGCTCACAGAAAAACTTTTATTGTGGAATTAAATAAACCTTCATGTTGACAGTAGTCTTAAGGTGATTTTTTTTTTGTAGACAGGGTCTCGCTGTGTCACCCAGGCTAGATAGAGTACAGCAGTGTGATCATAGCTCACTGCAACCTCCGACTCCTGAGCTCAAGGGATCATCCTGCCTCAGCCTGCTGAGTAGCTAGGACTACAGACGCAGGCCACCATGCCTGGCTAATTTCTTTAAAATTTATTTTTTGTACAGATGCAGTCTTGCTGTGTTGCCCAGGCTGGTCGCAAACTCCTGGGCTCAAGTGATCCTCCTGCCTCAGCCTCCCAAAGCACTGGGAGGGTACAGATGTGAGCCACTGTGCCTGGCCCTCATTTGTGCATACTTTCTAGATTGTAAATATAACTTTTTATAATAAAAAATAAACATAAACAATAGGTTCATACACAGTATGATCAAAGAGATGATCTAAATTTTTGATAAAATTAGTGATTTGTGAAGATACCAACCATGCTTGTCATAATGTAACCCCAAAAATGCTGTTAAATGAATGAGTGAGTGACTCCACACATGGATATAGAGGAAGAGCTCATTCCCTTTCCTCTTCATACAAATCTCTGAATGCTACCCTTAGAATTAATAACTAGATTTCCCTGAGCCCAAGAAATCTAAAAGAAGATCAAATGGTGACTTAAAGGGCCATGATGTAGAAGAGGGAGTAGACCTTTTTTCCAAAAGGTAAGTCTGGGCTAAGTGGTTGGCTGCTTTTTTTAAATCACTATGTGGGAGAACTGGAGTGTCTAAATTTAGAATTGTGAAATGGTGAATCCCTCTCACTGACAGTATTCAAGCACAGTCTGGAAGACCCTCTAACAGGATGCCATGGAGGGGACCTCAGCATTGGTGTGCAAGAGAGAGGGATTACTTCTCAGATCTGTTAAGATTCTACAATTCTAAAATAGGCTAAATTGATTAAATCATTCAAAAGGAAAGGGATTCATTAATATGAAATTGACCTGGGCCAGTGGTTCTCAAAGTGAGACCCCTGGACCAGTATCACTATCACTTGGGAACTTGTTAGAAATCTTTGGCCCCAAGACAGACCTGCTAAATCAGAAAGTCTGGGGATGGAGCCCAGCATTCCATGTTTTAACCCACCCTCCGGGTGATTCTGATGCTAAATTTGAGAGAACCACTGCCCTCTACCATCTTCACTTTATTCAGTGAAGCTTATATTGTTGGTATGGCATTCTAACAACTATGCTTTATTTAACATTATTCCTGTGTAGTATTAGTCTTACTCTTTCCAAAACAGATTTCAGCATTGTCTCTTAAGTGACTAGAGTTCTTGTATCTCTTACAGGTGTTGGGAAATCTTCATTAGTCCATCTCCTATGCCAAAATCAAGTGCTGGGAAATCCATCATGGACCGTGGGCTGCTCAGTGGATGTCAGAGTATGTGTCTTTTATATTTTAGTTTTTCAATAATGTACTAAAGATAACTGCTTCAAATTATATGATCAAATTACAGTACTATGGTCAAGATTAATAGTAATAGCTGGGATTTATTACATTCACACTATGTGCCAGGTACTATGCCAGTTGCTTTACATGTCCCTTGTTATTTCACCTTTTTAAAACTGAGATGTGTAGATGCAGGAACTAAGGCAGAGTCAAGATTTGAAGAGTTTGTCTGATGCCACAGACTTCAGTTTTAATCATTATGCCATATATCTAGAGTTCACATAGCATCCTCCGTAAATAATTCTGCCTAAGCTTGTGCTATTAAGACTGCCAACTTTCAGCTAGAAATATAATGTAAAGGCAGAAGCTCCTGGAGCTTCATGTCTGGGTCATTTGTTCTATCTTGTGTTTAGGAATTAGGTATAGTTTTAATTAAATTAAATATCTTCCCAGATATCATTGGTCTTTGCTAATGCCAGCTAGTTCTGACAAGTCTCTCATCTGCTGGCACACCTTTCTCCTTTGAGTTAAGAAACACATACGGAAGGCAAGGTAGTTGGCTAGACTGATAGTTATTTTCCTTCTGTTCTTTGAAGCTGTTGTTCCATAGCTCTGATTTACATTGCTGCTGATTAGAAATCTTCCGTAAGACTAATTATTATTCCTTTTTAATGTAATTTCTTCTTTGGTTGCTTTTAAAATATTTTTTGTGTTTTTTTTTAATCTTTGATATTTTGTTGTTTTGCTAACCTATGTCTAGGTGTAGATTCGTTTTTATTCATCCTATTCAGAAGTAGTCATTGTTCTCATGTCTTTATTTTTCAGAGTTTTAAGCCATTATCTGTCTTCCCTCATTTCTTCTATCCCTTCCTCTTGACTTTCTATGAGATTTTTGTTCTTCATAACTGTTAATATTTCTCCTTGCTGTCTTCTGGATGATATACTCATATCTGCCTTCCAGTTGAGTTAACTAAGAATCTCTTCAATTATATCTAATCTGCTTTTTAATATATCTATACAGTTTTTCATTCCAAGTACCTATACTTTTTAATTTCTAGATGTTCCTTTCAGTTCTTTTTAAAATGTAAAAATTTTCCAAAATGTCCTGATCCTTCATTTTGGTGTCTGCTTTTTATTTTAACAATTTCCAACATACTTATTTTATGGTTTCTTTTGGATTATTTTATTTTTTTCTGGAGGAGAGGTAGCTATGCTCCTTGCTGTATATGCTACTCTACTTCATGGAAATGTATCTCCTTGTATGGCTTGTAATTCTGTAAGATGATCACATCTTCAACAGGATTTTTTTCCTCTCCCTTTGGAAGTCCTGTATGCTATGTTGTGAAAGTATCCCTATACAGCGCCTTTTCATTTCTGTCATTGCCAAGACTGTAAGGATTTGAATTTCTCAGCTCAGATAATGTAAATCTAGATAATGTAAATTCCCCCAGCATCTGATTGTAGCACAGACCTATAGTTTCCATTTCTTGTGGACCATTTATCTTCTCTCTACCTTCTGTCTGAGGTCCCTGACAGAAAGTTTTTGCCATTTCCCTGAGCCTGTGGACAATGTTTTTCCAACTCTGTCTTTTCACTGACTGGGCAGCTCATCAAAGGTCCAGATTTCAAAAAGGCATCTATAGTCTAGTCTTCATCACTCGCTCACATATACTTTTGCCTTGAATGCTGGAAAACAGGTCTGCTATTCCTGGATGGGCATTAAGACTCCAGGCACCAACCCCTGAAGCTATACCTGAATCTATGTCAGTTCCCACTTCTCCCTCTGATTTTAAGTTTTTTCTTCATTTCTAGCATTTGGGGATATTCCTTTCTTTCTCCTAACTTTCTCTTGAGCCAGTCTTCTCTGTCTCTCTTCTCTCTACTCTTTCTCTCTGTCTCAAAATATTTTTATAGCATTTCTATAGGTTTGAAGTAGGAACGGACCTATTTTGTGTCATTTTAGCCAACCATGTTCCTAAATTCAGTGGCAACTTTATTTAGGTTTGGGAGACCCAATAGCAAGTTCTGGACAAATTTTCCCTTTGGATTTTTCTAGCTCTGATTCTGTGAAAGAGCATGACATATTGAAAAGAAACTTAGATTTAAACCCTCACCTCCTGAGTCAATTGCCCTTCGCTTCTGAAAGAGTGACCTTAGACTAATCAGTTTACCTCTCTGAGGCATAGTTATATTATCTGGAAAACAGAGGTCAATAATATGTGCTTTATTGAGTCTACACATTTGTAGGAAGGATCAGAGAAGCTTAATAAATGGGAAGTTATGGTCTAGTCCTTTACAATGTAAAGTTGTAATTGAACTTTAATCCAATTTTCTGCCCCTTCCCTTCCTCCTGCCCTACTCCTTTTCCTATCCCCACCCAGTGCCCATTCTATTCATGTTGTTCACCTTTGTCTTGGTTTTCTTTCCCACTTGTCTTATTGAATTAGCTAAACCTCCAGTACAATGTTGAATAGAAGTGGCACCAACAAGCATCTTTGTTTCATTCCCATCTCATGGGGAAATTTTCAGTATAACACTATTTAGTAAGGTATTTGCTGGAGGATTTTTTGTCTAATCAAATATACCATATTTGATTAGATTAAAGAAATGTCCTTCTATTCCTATTACAATGAGAGTTTGTATCATGAATGGGTATTCAATTTTACCAGTTGCCTCTTCATGATAATCATGATTTTCCTGATTTATTCCATTACTGTGGTAAATTATGTTGATTAATTTTTTGAATGTTAAACCAACCTTGCAATCCTGTAATAACTCTAACTTGGTCTTGTGCTGCTCTTTTCATATATCACTAGATTTAATTTGCTAATATTTTTCTTAGATATTTGCATCTAAATTCATTAGAAAGATTGTCCCATCATTTTCTTTTCTTGTAATCTCCTTGTGGGTTTTCTATCAGGCTTATGCTAGCCTTATAAAATAAGTTGGGAAGTATTAATTTCTGTATCTATTCTCTGAAAGATTTTGTTTAAGATTGGTATTTTTTTTTCTTAGATATTTGAAAGAATTCACAGGTGAAACCATCTGGACCTAAGTTTTTCTTTGTGGGAAGTTTTTAAGTAACATTAAAGAAAATAATAAAATAACTATATTCCTTCTTGTGTCAATTTTGGTAGTTTATGTTTTTGAAAGAATTTTATGTAAATTGATACAAAAAATTTTTTCCGTCTTACTGTTTTTCAATAAGATAATTGAACAATATTCCCTTTTTCATTTCTGGTAGAATGATTTGTGGCTTTTCTCTTACTTTCTTGATCAGTCTTACCAGAAGTCTATCAAAAACCAGTTTCTGCCTTGTTGATTTTCTCTATTGTATGTTTGTTTTGTGCATTGTTAGTTTCTGCTCTTATCTTTATGAACATACTTTCTTTGGGTTTAATTTACTGTCTTCTTTCTAACTTGTTGAAATGAGTAATTGCTTAATTTTTTTCAGACTTTTTTTTAGAGCTCTAAGACTCTAAAATTTCTATGTAAGCACAGCGTTAACTGCATTCCTAAAATTTTTTTCATTATTATTCAGTTCAAACTATTGTCTAGTTTCCATTGCAATTTTTTCTTTGACTCATGGATTGCATAGAATATGCTTCTTAATTTCCAAACATTTGACAATGTTTATTCTCTTTTAATGATTGATTTCAGTTACCTTTCATTGTGCTTAGAGAACATACACTGTATGCTTTCATCCTTTGAAATTTGTTGAGATTTGCTCCATGTCCAGTTTTTTTTTTGTTTTATTTATTTATTTATTTATTTATTTATTTATTTAATTTATTTTTTTGTGATGGAGTCCCACTCTGTTGCTCGGGCTGGAGTGTGGTGGCACGATCTTAGCTTACTGCAACCTCTGTCTCCCAGGTTCAAGCGATTCTCCTGCCTCAGCCTCCCGAGTAGCTGGGATTACAGGCACAACACCACCATGGCCGGCTAATTTTTTTGTACTTTCAATAGAGATGGGGTTTCGCCATGTTGGCTAGGCTGGTCTCGAACTCCTGACCTCAGATACTCTGACCTGGAATTACAGGCATGAGCCACCGTGCCTGGCCCAGCTTTTTTTATTTTATACAGATGGGGTTGCACTGTGTTGCCCAAGCCTGGTCTCCAACTCCTAGGCTCAAGCAATCCTGCAACCTTGGCCTCCCAAAGTGCTGGGATTACAGGCATGAGCCACCATGCCAGGCCCTAAACTCTTCTTTTGAATAAAAGCACAGATAGCAAACAAAGTTAAATTTGAAATAAAGAGTTTTTTTTAACAGAAATCAAAAGGCTTATATGTTCTCCTCCCCTTGTTATGAAATGCACCTTACCTTAGGCAAGCAAATTCTACCTGTCTTAAAAAAGTAATGGGAAATACTGCTAGTCTCTTCTCTATGAGAAAAACTTTTACCCAGAAGTGTTGAGTAGGCCAGACATGGTGGCTCATGCCTATAATTCCACTGCTTTGGGAGGCCAAGTTGGGAGGATCACCCGAGCCCAAGAGTTAAAGACCAGCCTGGGCAACATGGTGAGACCCCTGGCTCCATAAAAAAATGTTAAAATTTTTTTTTAATTTAGTTTCTTTCTTTAATTTTCTTTATTATACTTTAAGTTTTAGGGTACATGTGCACAACGTGCAGGTTTGTTACATATGTATGCACGTGCCATGTTGGTGTGCTGCACCCATTAACTCGTAATTTAACATTAGGTATATCTCCTAATGCTATCCCTCCCCGCTCCCTCCACCCCACAACAGACCCCGGTGTGTGATGTTCCCCTTCCTGTGTCCATGTGTTCTCATTGTTCAATTCCCACCTATGAGTGAGAACATGCAGTGTTTGGTTTTTTGTCCTTGTGATAGTTTGCTGAGAATGGTGGTTTCCAGCTTCAACCATGTCCCTACAAAAGACATGAACTCATCCTTTTTTGTGGCTACATAGTATTCCATGGTGTGTATGTGCCACATTTTCTTAATCCAGTCTATCATTGATGAACATTTGGGTTGGTTCCAAGTCTTTGGTTCACTATTGTGAATAGTGCTGCAATAAACATACGTGTGCGTGTGTCTTTATAGCAGCATGATTTATAATCCTTTGGGTATATACCCAGTAATGGGATGGCTGGGTCAAATGGTATTTCTAATTCTAGATCCTTGAGGAATTGCCACACTCTCTTCCACAATGGTTGAACTAGTTTACAGTCCCACCAACAGTGTAGAAGTGTTGCTATTTATCCACATCCTCTCCAGCACCTGTTATTTCATGACTTTTTAATGATCACCATTCTAACTGGAGTGAGATGGTATCTCATTGTGGTTTTGATTTGCATTTCTCTGATGGCCAGTGATGATGAGCATTTTTTCATGTGTCTTTTGGCTGCATAAATGTCTTCTTTTGAGAAGTGTCTGTTCATATCCTTCGCCCACTTGTTGATGAGATTGTTTGTTTTTTTCTTGTAAATTTGTTGGAGTTCATTGTAGATTCTGGATATTAGCCCTTTGTCAGATGAGTAGATTGCAAACATTTTCTCTCATTCTGTAGGTTGCCTGTTCACTCTGATGGTAGTTTCTTTAGCTGTGCAAAAGCTCATTAGTTTAATTAGATCCCATTTGTCAATTTTGGCTTTTGTTTCCATTGCTTTTGGTGTTTTAGACATGAAGTCCTTGCCCATGCCTATGTCCTGAATGGTATTGCCTAGGTTTTCTTCTAGTGTTTTTATGGTTTTAGGTCTAACATTTAAGTCTTTAATCCATCTTGAATTAATTTTTGTGTAAGGTGTAAGGAAGGGATCCAGTTTCAGCTTTCTACACATGGCTAGCCAGTTTTCCCAGCACCATTTATTAAATAGGGAATCCTTTCCCCATTTCTTGTTTTTCTCAGGTTTGTCAAAGATCAGATAGTTGTAGATATGTAGCATTATTTCTGAGGGCTCTGTTCTGTTCCATTGATCTATATCTCTGTTTTGGTACCAGTACCATGCTGTTTTGGTTACTGTAGCCTTGTAGTGTAGTTTGAAGTCAGGTAGCGTGATGCCTCCACCTTTGTTCTTTTGGCTTAGGATTGACTTGGCAATGTGGGCTCTTTTTTGGTTCCATATGAACTTTAAAGTAGTTTTTTCCAATTCTGTGAAGAAAGTCATTGGTAGCTTGATGGGGATGGCATTGAATCTATAAATTACCTTGGGCAGTATGGCCATTTTCACGATATTGCTTCTTCCTACCCATGAGCATGGAATGTTCGTTCATTTGTTTGTATCCTCTTTTATTTCCTTGAGCAGTGGTTTGTAATTCTCCTTGAAGAGGTCCTTCACATCCCTTGTAAGTCGGATTCCTAGGTATTTGATTCTCTTTGAAGCAATTGTGAATGGGAGTTCACTCATGATTTGGCTCTCTGTTTGTCTGTTATTGGTGTATAAGAATGCTTGTGATTTTTGCACATTGATTTTGTATCCTGAGACCTTGCTGAAGTAGCTTATCAGCTTAAGGTGATTTTGGGCTGAGACAATGGCGTTTTCTGGATATACTATCATGTCATCTGCAAACAGAGACAATTTGACTTCCTCTTTTCCTAATTGAATACCCTTTATTTCCTTCTCCTGCCTGATTGCCCTGGCCAGAACTTCCAACACTATGTTGAATAGGAGTGGTGAGAGAGGGCATCCCTGTCTTGTGCCAGTTTTCAAAGGAAATGCTTCCAGTTTTTACCCATTCAGTATGATATTGGCTGTGGGTTTGTCATAGATAGCTCTTATTATTTTGAGATATGTCCCATCAATACGTAATTTATTGAGAGTTTTAAGCATGAAGGGCTGTAGAATTTTTTCGAAGGGCTGTAGAATTTTGTCAAAGGACTTTTCTGCATCTATTGAGATAATCATGTGGTTTTTGTCATTGGTTCTGTTTATATGCTGGATTCCGTTTATTGATTTGCATATGTTGAACCAGCCTTGCATCCCAGGGATGAAGCCCACTTGATCATGGTGGATAAGCTTTTTGATGTGCTGCTGGATTCGGTTTGCCAGTATTTTATTCAGGATTTTTGCATTGATGTTCATCAGGGATATTGGTCTAAAATTCTCTTTTTTTGTGGTGTCTCAGCCAGGCTTTGGTATCAGGATGATGCTGGCCTCATATAATGAGTTAGGGAGAGTTCCCTCTTTTTCTATTGATTGGAATAGTTTCAGAAGGAATGGTACCAGCTCCTCCTTATACCTCTGGTGGAATTCAGCTGTGAATCCATCTGGTCCTGGACTTTTTTTGGTTGATAAGCTATTAATTGTTGCCCCAATTTCAGAGCCTGTTATTGGTCTATTCAGAGATTCAACTTCTTCCTGGTTTAGTCTTGGGAGGGTGTATGTGTCCAGGAATTTATCCATTTCTTCTAGATTTTCTAGTTTATTTGCATAGAGGTGTTTATAGTATTCTCTGATGGTAGTTTGTATTTCTGTGGGATTGGTGGTGATATCCCCTTTATCATTTTTTATTGTGTCTATTTGATTCTTCTCTTTTTTCTTCTTTATTAGTCTGGCTAGCAGTCTATCATTTTTGTTGATCTTTTCAAAAAACCAGCTCCTGGATTCATTGATTTTTTTGAAGGGTTTTTTGTATCTCTATTTCCTTCAGTTCTGCTCTGATCTTAATTATTTTTTGCCTTCTGCTAGCTTTTGAATGTGTTTGCTCTTGCTTCTGTAGTTCTTTTAATTATGATGTTAAGGTGTCAATTTTAGATCTTTCCTGCTTTCTCTTTTGGCCATTTAGTGCTGTAAATTTCCCTCTACACACTGCTTTGAATGTGTCCCAGAGATTCTGGTATGTTGTGTCTTTGTTCTCATTGGTTTCAAAGAACATCTTTATTTCTGCCTTCATTTCGTTATGTACCCAGTAGTCATTCAGGAGCAGGTTGCTCAGTTTCCATGTAGTTGAGCGGTTTTGAGTTTCCATTTCTTGGGTGTCTGTGATGCTAGTGTTAGTCAGTTTTGTTGTAAGTGTTAGAAAGAGGACATACAGAACTAGGAAGCTGATTAGGAAGATGATTATAATGGCGTGATCATGGAAGGCTCTTAGCTCTTCTATTATAGGGGATGCGGCGTCATAAAGGCCTAGTTGGGCTACGTGTGCCATTACGATATACGGGGCTTAACCTGTAACTTAACTTTGACAGAGTTATGAAATAATTTTTCTAATATCTTGTTGAAAAAGTCATAGAGGTTATGAGGTTGACTTGAAACCAGTTTTAGGGGGTTGGATTCCTTCCTTTTTCGTCTAGGTTTTATGTAGACTGGTTCTTCAAACATATGGTAGGGTGGAGGGCAGCCATATAACCACTCTAAGTTAGTGGAAGGTTGTTCAGTTATTAGAACTTTCCGTTTTGAAGCGAAGTCCTCTCAGGTTATGAAAATGATTAATATTACTGCTGTTAGGGAGATGAATGAGCCTACAGATGATAAAATATTACGTGTAGTATATGCATTGGGGTAGTCAGAATAACATTGGGGTACTCCAGATAGACTGAGAAAGTGCTGTGGGAAGAAGGTTAGATTTACGCCTGCGAATATGTTTCTTAATCCTGAGTTCTAGTTTGATTGCACTGTGGTCTGAGAGACAGTTTGTTATAATTTCTGTTCTTTTACACTTGCTGAGGACTGCTTTACTTCCAACTATGTGGTCAGTTTTGGAATAGGTGTGGTGTGGTGCTGAAAAGAATGTATATTCTGTTGATTTGGAGTGGAGAGTTCTGTAGATGTCTATTAGGTCCACTTGGTGCAGAGCTGAGTTCAATTCCTGGATATCCTTGTTAACTTGCTGTCTCGTTGATCTGTCTAATGTTGACAGTGGGGTGTTAAAGTCTCCCACTATTATTGTGTGGGAGTCTAAGTCTCTTTGTAGGTCTCTGAGGACTTGCTTTATGAATCTGGGTGCTCCTGTATTGGGTGCATATATGTTTAGGATAGTTAGCTGTTCTTGTTGAATTGATCCTTTTACCATTATGTAATGGCCTTCTTTGTCACTTTTGATCTTTGTTGGTTTAAAGTCTGTTTTATCAGAGACTAGGATTGCAACCCTTGCCTTTTTTTGTTTTCCATTTGCTCGGTAGATCTTCCTCCATCCCTTTATTTTGAGCCTATGTGTGTCTGCATGTGAGATGGGTTTCCTGAATACGACACACTGATGGGTCTTGACAATTTGCCAGTCTGTGTCTTTTAATTGGAGCATTTAGCCCACTTACATTTAAGGTTAATATTGTTATGTGTGAATTTGATCCTGTCATTATGATGTTAGCTGGTTATTTTGGTCATTAGTTGATGCAGTTTCTTCCTAGCCTTGATGGTCTTTACACTTTGGCATGTTTTTGCAGTAGCTGGTACCGGTTGTTCCTTTCCATATTTAGTGCTTCCTTCAGGAGCTCTTTTAGGGCAGGCCTGGTGGTGACAGAATCTCTCAGCATTTGCTTATCTGTAAAGTATTTTATTTCTCCTTCACTTATGAAGCTTAGTTTGGCTGGATATGAAATTCTGCCTTGAAAATTCTTTTCTTTAAGAATGTTGAATATTGGCCCCCACTCTGTTCTGGCTTGTAGAGTTTCTGCCAAGAGATCAGCTGTTAGTCTGATGTGCTTCCCTTTGTGGGTAACCTGACTTTTCTCTCTGGCTGCCCTTAACATTTTTTCCTTCACTTCAACTTTGGTGAATCTGACAATTATGTGTCTTGGAGTTGCTCTTCTCAAGGAGTATCTTTGTGGTGTTCTCTGTATTTCCTGAATGTGAATGTTGGCCTGCCTTGCTAGATTGGGGAAGTTCTCCTGGATAATATCCTGCAGAGTGTTTTCCAACTTGGTTCCATTCTCCCCGTCACTTTCAGGTACACCAATCAGATGTAGATTTGGTCTTTTCACATAGTCCCATATTTCTTGGAGGCTTTGTTCCTCTCTTTTTATTGTTTTTTCTCTAAAATTCTCTTCTGACTTCATTTCATTCATTTGATCTTCCATCACTGATACCCTTTCTTCCAGTTGATCGAATCAGCTACTGAGGCTTGTGCATTCGTCACGTAGTTCTCGTGCTGTGGTTTTCAGCTCCATCAGGTCCTTTAAGGACTTCTCTACATTGGTTATTCTAGTTAGCCATTTGTCTAATCTTTTTCCAAGGTTTTTAACTTCTTTGCCATGGGTTCGAACTTCCTCCTTTAGCTCGGAGAAGTTTGATCATCTGAAGCCTTCTTCTCTCAACTCATCAAAGTCATTCTCCATCCAGCTTTGTTCCATTGTCGGTGATGAGCTGCATTCCTTTGGAAGAGGAGAGGCACTCTGATTTTCAGAATTTTCAGCTTTTCTGCTCTGTTTTTCCCCCATCTTTGTGGTTTTATCTACCTTTGGTCTTTGATGATGGTGATGTACAGATGGGGTTTTGTTGTGGATGTCCTTTCTCTTTGTTAGTTTTCCTTGTAACAGTCAGAACCCTCAGCTGCAGGTCTGTTGGAGTTTGCTGGAGGTCCACTCCAGACCCTGTTTGCCTGGGTATCACCAGCGGAGGCTGTAGAATGGCAGATATTGGTGAACAGCAAATGTTGCTGCCTGATCGTTCCTGTGGAAGTTTTGTCTCAGAGGAGTACCCGGCCATGTGAGGTGTCAGTCTGCCCCTACAGGGGGGTGTCACCCAGTTAGGCTACTCGGGGGTCAGGGACCCACTTGAGCAGGCAGTCCGTCCGTTCTCAGATCTCAAGCTGCATGCTGGGAGAACCACTACTCTCTTCAAAGCTGTCAGACAGGGACATTTAAGTCTACAGAGGTTTCTGCTGCCTTTTGTTTGGCTGTGCCCTGTCCCCAGTGGTGGAGTCTACAGAGGCACATAGGCCTCCTTGAGCTGCAGTGGGCTCCACCCAGTACGAGCTTCCTGGCCTCTTTGTTTACCTACTCAAGCCTGGGCAATGGCGGGCGCCCCTCCCCCAGCCTCGCTGCTGCCTTGCAGTTTGATGTCAGACTGCTGTGCTAGCAATGAGCAAGGCTCCGTGGGCGTAGGACCCTTTGAGCCAGGCGTGGGATACAGTCTTCTGGTGTGCCTTTTGCTAAGACCGTTGGAAAAGCGCAGTATGAGTGTGGGAGTGACCCGATTTTCCAGGTGCCGTCTGTCACCGCTTCCCTTGGCTAGGAAAGGGAATTCCCTGACCCCTTGCGCTTCCCAGGGGAGGCGATGCCTCGCCCTGCTTCGGCTCACACTTGGTGCGCTGCACCCACTGTCCTTCACCCACTGTCCGGCACTCCTCAGTGAGATGAACCCAGTACCTCGGTTGGAAATGCAGAAATTATTCATCTTCTGTGTCGCTCACGCTGGGAGCTGTAGACTGGAGCTGTTCCTGTTTGGCCATCTTGGCTCCACCCTCCCCATGTCCAGTTTTATGGTCAATTTTGATGAAAATTTCATATGCACTTGAAAACAAAGTATATTTTGTAATTGTTGGGTGCAGTGTTCTAAATGTGTTTTAATCATTTTTTAAATCTTCTCCATCTCTATTGGATGGGGTTTTTTTGGTCTGTTTTTTTCATCAATTGCTAAGGAATAAGTAGTATAATCTCCAACTATAGGTGTGAATTTGTCTATTCCTCATTTTAATCTTGTCCGTTTTTCATTTATATACTTTGAGATTATATTACTAGATGATTACTAATTTATGATTGTTTGAACTTCCTAAAGGATTTAACATTTTATTATTTTAATATGTCCCTCCCTACATCTGGTAATACATTGTACCTTGAAGACTATTTTGTCTGATATTAAAATAGTTAAAGCCAACTTATTTTTAGTTAGTGTTTGTGTGGTTTACCTTATTTACATATTTCAACTTTCATCTTTCTGTGTCCTAATATCTATGGGATGTCTCTTATAAGTAAGATATAGCTAAATTTTGTTTTTATGACCAGTCTGACAGTCTTAGTATTTTTATTTGATTCTTGGGCCTTGCCCCCAGATATTCTGACTCAGAGTTATGATTGGTGCCCAAGCATCTGCATTTTAAGAAGCATCTTGATGATTCTCTTATAGGTGAATAATGCCTTGAGAAATACTGGGTAAGGTGTGGAATCAGATTGCCAAGTGGATATCAAAGTGTTTAATGACAGGACTTATAGAGCAGAGGGATAAGACTAAGAATGAGATGCTAATAGGAAGCTAGTACATATTAATGAGAAGACAAGGAGGGAGGGGAGTATAGCTGATGGTCCAGAGCATCTAAAGAAGACAGATTTTTAATATAAGGGTAAAGGAATAATGCACTAGAAGTAGGTTTGGAGCATAAGCAAGGCATTTCCTATTTTCTGAACTCCAAGATAATTAGAATATTGAAAAGTGAACAGCATCTATCTGAGAGGACATAAGGAGATGTTGTGTTTTCAAGGCAGAGGCAGAGATTTGTTAATAGAATGAGATTGAGGATTACTGTAGCCTTGTAGTATAGTTTGAAGTCAGGTAGTGTGATGCCTCCAGCTTTGTTCTTTTGGCTTAGGATTGACTTGGCGATGCGGGCTCTTTTTTGGTTCCATATGAACTTTAAAGTAGTTTTTTCCAATTCTGTGAAGAAAGTCATTGGTAGCTTGATGGGGATGGCATTGAATCTATAAATTACCTTGGGAAGGATGGCCATTTTCATGATATTGATTCCTCCTACCCATGAGCATGGAATGTTCTTCCATTTGTTTGTATCCTCTTTTATTTCCTTGAGCAGTGGTTTGTAGTTCTCCTTGAAGAGGTCTTTCACATCCCTTGTAAGTTGGATTCCTAGGTATTTTATTCTCTTTGAAGCAATTGTGAATGGGAGTTCACTCATGATTTGGCTCTCTGTTTGTCTGTTATTGATGTATAAGAATGCTTGTGATTTTCACACATTGATTTTGTATCCTGAGACTTTGCTGAAGTTGCTTATCAGCTTAAGGAGATTTTGGGCTGAGACAATGGGGTTTTCTAGATATACTATCGTGTCATCTGCAAACAAGGACAATTTGACTTCCTCTTTTCCTAATTGAATACCCTTTATTTCCTTCTCCTGCCTAATTGCCCTGGCCAGAACTTCCAACACTATGTTGAATAGAAGTGGCGAGAGAGGGCATCCCTGTCTTGTGCCAGTTTTCAAAGGGAATGCTTCCAGTTTTTGCCCATTCAGTACGATATTGGCTGTGGGTTTGTCATAAATAGCTCTTATTATTTTGAGATACGTCCCATCAATTCCTAATTTATTGAGAGTTTTTAGCATGAAGGGTTGTTGAATTTTGTCAAAGGCCTTTTCTGCATCTATTGAGATAATCATGTGGTTTTTGTCTTTGGTTCTGTTTATATGCTGGATTACATTTATTGATTTGCATATATTGAACCAGCCTTGCATCCCAGGGATGAAGCCCACTTGATCATGGTGGATAAGCTTTTTGATATGCTGCTGGATTCTGTTTGCCAGTATCTTATTGAGGATTTTTGCATCAATGTTCATCAAGGATATTGGTCTAAAGGACTTCATGTCTAAAACACCAAAAGCAATGGCAACAAAAGCCAAAATTGACAAACGGGATCTAATTAAACTAAAGAGCTTCTGCACAGCAAAGGAAACTACCATCAGCGTGAACAGGCAACCTACAAAATGGGAGAACATTTTCGCAACCTACTCATCTGACAAAGGGCTAATATCCAGAATCTACAATGAACTCCAACAAATTTACAAGAAAAAAACAAACAACCCCATCAAAAAGTGGGCGAAGGACATGAACAGACACTTCTCAAAAGAAGACATTTATGCAGCCAAAAAACACATGAAAAAATGCTCACCATCACTGGCCATCAGAGAAATGCAAATCAAAACCACAATGAGATACCATCTCACACCAGTTAGAATGGCAATCATTAAAAAGTCAGGAAACAACAGGTGCTGGAGAGGATGTGGAGAAATAGGAACACTTTTATACTGTTGGTGGGACTGTAAACTAGTTCAACCCTTGTGGAAGTCAGTGTGGCGATTCCTCAGGGATCTAGAACTAGAAATTCCATTCGACCCAGCCATCCCATTACTGGGTATATACCCAAAGGACTAGAAATCATGCTGCTATAAAGACACATGCACACGTATGTTTATTGCCGCATTATTCACAATAGCAAAGACTTGGAACCAACCCAAATGTCCAACAATGATAGACTGGATTAAGAAAATGTGGCACATATACACCATGGAATACTGTGCAGCCATAAAAAATGATGAGTTCACATCCTTTGTAGGGACATGGATGAAACTGGAAATCATCATTCTCAGTAAACTATCGCAAGAACAAAAAACCAAACACCGCATATTCTCACTCATAGGTGGGAATTGAACAATGAGAACACATGGACACAGGAAGGGGAACATCACACTTCGGGGACTGTTGTGGGGTGGGGGGAGGGGGGAGGGATAGCATTGGGAGATATACCTAATGCTAGATGACAAGTTGGTGGGTGCAGCGCACCAGCATGGCACATGTATACATATGTAACTTACCTGCACATTGCGCACATGTACCATAAAACCTAAAGTATAATAATGATAATAATAATAATAAAAGAAAAAAAAAAAAAGAATGAGATTGAGGATAGGGTGTAATGGAATTTTGTAACAGTGGAGTAAGATTCCAGGAGAAAAGTGGAAATATTTGGAGAAGGAAACAATTAGGAGTTTAATGATGGGTAGAGCAAAAGCAGTCTGAGAATAAGAATATGAGAGACCAATTAAGGACCCAATATGTATAGTAACAGAGGATAACTGGGATATAAATGTCTTGAGTGTAGCTGGTGGCAAGGTTTCCAAAAGAAACTTTATCTCAGCAGTCCCCTGTGTGTGAGAGTGGAGACTTGATTTTGTCTGCAAGGAATGCTTTTGTGCAAAGTCCCAGAGAGCAGGCCAACGTGAGATTACTAGTTAGTTCTCAAGACACTGACCAAGTTTTAGAAGTAACAGCAGTAATTCCATTTAGAAACTTCTGCTTTGGGGCCGGGTGCGGTGGGTCACGCCTGTAATCCCAGCACGTTGGGAGGCCAAGGTGGGTGGATCACGTGAGGTCAGGAGTTCGAGACCAGCCTGGACAACATGGTGAAACCCCGTCTCTACTAAAAATACAAAAATTAGCTGGGCGTGGTGGCACACACCTGTAATCCTAGCTACTCGGGAGGCTGAGGTAGGAGAATCACTTGAACCCGGGATGCAGAGGTTGCAGTGAGCCGAGATCAGAGATCTGCACTCCAGCCTGGGCAACAGAGTGAGACTCTGTCTCAAAAACAAAACAAAACAAAAAGACAAATGTCATATAATTACGTTACTGGGTTTACTGGAATGAGTGTGGCACTAATTGATTCCTTTAAAGACAGTCTTACCTGAATTGTATTATTGTGGAAGAATGGGACATGGGCTGAAAATGACTTGCTTTACTGTTCATTGTATCTTAAGCCAGTTGACTTCTGTCTTGTTTTTTTTTTTTTTTTTTTTTTTGAGATGAAGTTTTGTTCTTGTTGCCTAGGCCGGAGTGCAATGGCGCGATTTCGGCTCACTACAACCTCCACCTCCTGGGTTCAAGCAACTCTCCTGCCTCAGCCTGCCGAGTAGCTGGGATTACAGGCACCCACCACCACACCTGGCTAAATTTTTTTGTATTTTGAGTAAAGACTGGGTTTTACAATGTTGGCCAGGCTGGTCTCAAACTCCTGACCTCAGGTGATCCACCCGCCTAGGCCTCCCAACGTGCTGGGATTACAGGAGTGAGCCACCATGCCTGGCCATGTCTTCCATTTTTGAGAAGAATGCACTGCGTGAGTGATAACATAAGTAAAAGGCATTTTTAAATGATAACCTTAAGTTGTCATAGACATGTAAATCACTTTGACTGTTGTTATAATAAAGTGAACAGTTCTTTTCTATAGAAAGAATAACTAAAGCTTATAAAGCCTTTACCTAAATAACTTGGGAGAACACTTACCTGTAGCAGATTTTATATTGCAGTTATAGTTTTTGTTTTAGTGAAACCTGTGAGAAGGGATCTCCAGAATTAGTGTAGATTGATGAATACGCACTTTTCAAAACTCTTAGAAACAGTTGCCTCTTTTTTTTTCTTTTTTTTTTAAATTTTATTATTATTATA
Organism: Pongo pygmaeus; assembly: GCF_028885625.2. Taxonomy (NCBI): domain Eukaryota; kingdom Metazoa; phylum Chordata; class Mammalia; order Primates; family Hominidae; genus Pongo; species Pongo pygmaeus. The sequence goes on along the minus strand of NC_085930.1, from coordinate 53,482,593 downwards.
CTTTAAGTTTTAGGGTACATGTGCACAACGTGCAGGTTTGTTACATATGTATGTATGTGCCATGTTGGTGTGCTGCACCCAACAGTTGCCTCTTTTACTTCAAATCTATTAAGAGCCAACCAAAAATAGAGATGATAGCAGTGATGATGTAATTGTTTAATCTTAAGTACCAGGTGAAGCTAATGAGTTTAATGTATGTACTCAGTAATTATTAACATTTTGGATTTACTATTTAGTACAGAGGTGTTCACAACTGAACTGAAGAGAAAAGGAAGAAAAGTTTAATTTTGTGGTATTCTTCGTTCATTCCTGTCTTTAACTTCGCTGTCCCAAGTCTAATGGGAGTAAATATAAATACATGGCTACTCTTAATTATGAAAACAAAACTTAATGAATTTAGAATTTAGTCTTTTCACAAATTATAAATAAGGAAATTGGTTTGTCATTTCTAGTTCACTTTAATGGTAATTTAACTCTCTAATTTACACATTGCATACAGTTGATATTTATTGAATTCCTCTTTGGACAGCATAACAGTGTATAGACACTGGGGAGAAATTAAAGGAATAATCTCTATCTTCACTAAGCATATGAGGTGGGACACTTTTTATTGCTTACTTTGGCTAGGCATCCATTTACATACTAATTCATTTAATTCTCACAACAACCCTATGAGGCAGGTACTATTAGTGCCCCTATTCATTCAGCATAGAAGCAATTGAAGCACAGAGGCACTACATGACTTGTCCTGGATCATATAGTTAGTAAGTTATGGAATTGGGATTCAAACCCAGGCAGTCTGCTTCAAGAACCTGTGCTCCTGATCACTACTCTGTACTGCCTCTTGTTCCAGAACAGAATTAAGAAAAAAAAAATTCTGATACTGTTCAATATAGTAGCCAATAACCTCATGTGGCAATTTAAATTTAAATTTAAATTGACTAAAATTAAAAATCTAGCTCCTCAGTTAAACAAGCCACATTTCAATTGCTAAGTAGTCACATGTTGCTAATGGTTACTGTATTGGACATTTCGTTCTTTCTTTTTTTATTTATTATTATTCTTATTCTTATTTTGAAACAGAGTCTCGTTCTGTTGCCCAGGCTGGAGTGCAGTGGCACCATATCAGCTCACTGCAACCTCTGCCTCCCAGGCTCAAGAGATTCTTGTGCCTCAGCCTCCCGAGTAGCTGAGATTACAGGCGCGTGCCACCATGCCTGGTTAATTTTTGTATTTTTAGTAGAGACAGGGTTTCGCCATGTTGGCCAGGCTGGTCTCAAACTCCTGGCCTCAAGTGATCTGCCTGCCTCAGACTCCCAATGTGCTGGGATTATAGGCGTGAGCCACCACACCTGGCCTGTATTGGACATTTCTATGGCTGTAGAAAATTCCATGGGACAGCACTGATATAGAAAATAAGTGTTATAGTAGTTCAAGAAAGTAAGTGTAAAATTATCCTAGGCACTAATGATTGAATGGGTGGCTTAAGTAAGTGGCTAGATGGACTGTCCCCAAGAAGAAGGCCATATTATAGGTGAAAAAGAAGGAAACATTAGTAAGTTCAGTTCTGGACATGGTGAAAGGAGGTATCTGTGAGCTAGCCACCTGGAGCTGTCCTGGAAATGAAATGCTGAACCTCAAAAGACAATTCTGAGTTGGAATCATATTTATAGAAATAATCCCGAACCACTAGAACTGATGCAATTTCTAAAAGAGAAAATTTAGAAAAAGGTGGGGAGAACCTTGGGGTATATTTAGAGAGTTGATGGGAAAAGAGGGGTCAGAGAAAGACTGATTAAAGAAATAAGAGGATAGCCAAAATGAACTACAAGAGCAAAGAGAGATGAGAATTTCATGAAAGAGGGATTGATTTTTAGTATGAAACAGTAGCAATATGAGGACTGAGACAGGAAAAAAAATACTGGATATGTTGATGATAAAGTCTCTGCTGACCTTTGAAAGTGCAATGGAATATTTGTGGCAGAAACCAAATTATATGACTGGCAGAGAGGAAATAGAGACAGAGGTTTAACTCAATTTTTAACGAAGTTTAGATGTTAAATAAAAGAGCGAATGGGTACAGAATGGCAGGGAAAGTGAAGGGCTTTTTTTTAATTAGAAAAAAATAAGCTTGACTGAAGGCGAAAGAGCAGTAACTGGAAGGGAAGAGACAGCAGTAACCTTTACCCTATTCATTTGTTCATTTGTTCCTTCAATACTACCTCCTTGGTATCAGACACTGTGCAAGGAACTGGAAGTATAGCAGTGAATGAGATAAATTAATTTCTGCTCCTGTGGTATATTCTCCTAGTAACTCTTTTCACCCTTCTCTCTTTGTTACCAACTCCCTCCTAAGACCTCCTACCTCCCTTCCTCTCTTTAATAATGATTCTGCAGGTACAAATACAAAACCAAACTTATTAGCATCTACAGTATCCACTGTTCTTTCTTGATGTGTAGCATTTTTTTTCTAACTGTGTTTCTGCGTTTTAAAAGTTACAAACAATGGGCCAGGTGCGGTGGCTCACGCCTGTAATCCCAGCACTTTGGGTGGCCAAGGCAGGCAGATCACAAGGTCAGGAGTTTGAGACCAGCCTGGCCAATATGGTGAAACCCCATTTCTACTAAAAAATACAAAAATTAGCCAGACATGGTGACATGTGCCTGTAATCCCAGCCACTTGGGAGGCTGAGGCAGGAGAATCGCTGAACCCAGGGAGGCGGAGGTTGCAGTGAGCTGAAATCATACCACTGCCCTCCAGCCTGGGTGACAGAGTGAGACTCCATCTCAAAAAAAAAAAAAAAAAAAAGTTACAGACAATGAATGAACTCTTCAAATGAAACAAAACCTTATGTACATAGGTCTTGATTTTGTTTCCAAGAAAAAGTCAAAAGCTGAATAAATGAGAAGGTCCAAAGTGGCAGCATCGTTGAGGAGTATTGTTCCTTTTTCCATTTGATGATCAGCTGTACTGTTGCTTCCTGTTAAGAAAATCCTTTATTGTATAGCTGTAAGGTCTGAAATGACTTTAAGTATCAGATCCTTGATGACCTGCTTTAAATATAAAACACACTTCTTATAGTTTGGCATTACCTCCCATCATGTTGGGCTCTCAGTATAGCACCAAAGTACTACTTACTGTGTCAAGAGCAATACTTGTTATAATGTCAAGCTTTCCCTTGGAAATTACTCACACATGTGAAAGATGTAACATCATAACTACAAGCTGTAAGCTACTGATTTAAAATTGTTGGGATTCATTCCATGTGAATTGGGTTAAACTTAGCCAGTATTAAGCTGGAAAGGAAAGAGGACACCTTATCTTCTGATTTTAAAAGGAAACAGGAAAGGATTTGACTAGGAAAGATAATTTGTGGTAGAGAAGAGTTTAGATTAGTGAGTCAGTCTGGCTTGGGAGTATGCATAGCCTGAAAGATGCTGGCTAACAGGTTTGGTACAATGCAAGGCTAAGAGGGTATGCTGCCTAGAAATTTATATTGGATGATGGCTATTCTCAGAGGAGTTATAGTCCTTTAGAGGAGGCAACATTAGTACTTGAAATAATTTAGAGAAAAAAATGGTGTACTGCAGTGGTTGCCAAACTTAATCATGTATCAGAATCACCTAGGGAACTTTAAAAAAAATACAGACTTTTGAGCCCCATCCCAGAAGCCTCAAGGACAGTCCAGGAATCTGTATTTTTTAACAAACTTCCTATTGGCTTTGATTTAGTTTGCTCTCAGAACTGTACTGGAGAAACACTGGAATTCAGTAAATAATAAACTGAATATAATAAAAACCTGGAGGATGAGTTATCCTAAGTTTATTAATGTATTTAATAAACATGTCTAAGCATCTAATATATGCTAGATATTATGCTATTTTCTAGGGCTAAAGGATGAATAATACATGGTCCCTGCCCTTACACTCAGAGTCTAGAAGAAGAGATATCAGTAGATAAGTAAGACAGTGTGCTTAGTGAAAGATAGAGGTGTGTAGGATGTTATGGAAGCAAATAGGAGGAGTACCAAACCTGCTCTCGTTGATTTGGGCCCAGAAGGAAGGTAGGATCAGAAAGACTTAACTGAAGTGGCTGAGCTTTTTCATAACAGATAACTTACTCCTTATAAGACCTCATACTGCTTTTTCTCGTTGTTTTGCTTAGAAATCTTGCTAAAACATATGTTTTTTCCTGCTTGGTTTAACTTTTTTATTGCTAACTTGTCATGATCGCATATTATAAGTTATTTTTGCCATATAACAAAATAGTGATGCCTTCTATTGTAGTATGCAGAATTAATTTCCATTATCCCAAATGGTCCTCAGCTGCTGTGACTATGCTATTCTCATTTTTCTGTCATACTGTCTTTGATGTCACTCTGATAATTGTCTTCTTAATGTCAATGTGGCTGTTTATAGAGTAGCATATTTATTTAATTTTTCCTTGGCCAAAAGGATTTGGACAAAAAAATTGTGAATAAGTAAAAGTGTAAAGCATTAAGTTGAATGTAGTATGTGAGCTTTAGTGCATTTTATGACATCTGTTTTAACTACTGAGCTATCTTGTTTTTTTAATTATTATGTCAAAGCCAGTAGATACTTTAGAAATCACATAATACAATTCTTTCATTTTATAGGCAAAGAAACTGAGGCTCCAAGATACCAGGGACAATCAATGGCAATCAAGGAGTAGAATCTAGGCCTCCTGATACCGTAATAGTCCCATTCTATAAAAGCAGCAGTTCTTAACAAGGGGATTACAGCAGAATCATTTGGAGCGTTGTTCAAAATACACATGCCTAGTATTTAATCCCAAAGGTTCTGATTCAGTAAGACTGGCGTGTATATTTCTTAAAAAAAAAAATTTAATTCTTGGAAGATGCCGACGTACACTCATGAACCAGCATACTTTAATCTGCTTGCCATATATCATAATTTGTTTCTGAATAGTTATACAGTACAGGCAATAAATGCCTATAGAGCCTAGACATGAGAAAAAGAGAGTCTTTGGAGATAACTGTGAGTGAGAAAGTCATTGGAGGGTTTTGAGCAAAAGAGCATATGATATAACTTGCATTTTTAAAGGATCACTCTAGCTACTGTATGGAAAACAAACAGGGAGGTTGGGGGATGCCTCTAGTAGGGAGATCAGTTAGAGACCATTATATCAATTCAGGCAAGGAGATAGAGACTTTGACCTGGGTGGTAATAGTGGAGATAGGGAGAAATGAACAGATTTTTGACATATTTTTTTAAAGTCAAAGCAGCAGAACTGGTTGACAAATGCAATAATGCAATATGAAAGGAGTCAAGAATCAGTCTTAAGTTTTTGGCCCAAGTAACTGGAAGAATAAAATTGCCTTTTAGATGAAATTGCCACAAGAGCAAGTATTGATAGAAAAGAAAAGAGACTGAAGAACTAAACCTTGAGACACATTAGCAATTAGAAATCAGAGAGATAAGAAGGACCCAAATGGAAGCTGAAAAGCACTAGCCAATGAGATAGGAAGAAAACTAGAAGAATGTGATATCCCAGAAGCCAGGTGAAAAAATATTGCAAGACACAAGAAGTGACTAGGTGGATCAAATGGTGGAGTAAAATGAAAACTGTTAATTGACCATTGGAGTTAGCAGTGTGGAGGTCATTGGTGACTTTGACAAGGAATAGTTCATTGGGGTCATTAGGGCATAAGTTCGATAGAAATGAGTTCAAAATAGAATGTGAAGAAAAGAATTACCGCTAAGAATAGACAACTCTTTGGAGGACTTTTGCTGTGAAAAGGAAAAGGAAAGTGGCATGGTAGCTGGAAGAAGACTTGAGGTGAAGAGAAGGATTTTTTTTAGATGAGGAAAATTATGCCATGTTTGTATGCTGAGAATTGAATTGTGTGGTGAGGATTATCCAGCTGAGAAGGAAAATTTGATGGTATAAGGGAGAGAGGGGAGAACTGGTAGAATTACATCTTTAAGCAAGAAATTGGGGATGGGATCTCATGCACAGAAGGAGGATTTAGCCTTAGGGATATAGGCAGCCTAAGAAAACAGCAAGAAGGAAAGCAGATTATGTGGGCACAGATGGAGGGAGGCGGATAAATACAGGAAGAACAGGTTGTAGAAGTTCCTTTCTAATTGCTTCTGCACTAGAAAGCAAAGCTAGTTGTAACTGAGGATGGGGAAGAGATATTAGAAGTTTATAAAGGGAAAAAGTATGAAATAGTTATCTGGAAGAGGAAAATGGTAAATTAACTGTGGAATTGATTGAAGGACAGCTCCAAAGGTACACTTAAATTTAGAAAGAATCCATTCATCTTGAATGCGTATTTTTCTGAGCTCTACATTCGGTTGCTGGGTTGTAGACATGAAAGAGGGTAAAAGGTGGATATAACCAAGAGTGGAATTTTGTCAGATGAATACAATGTGAGAGAGGGGCAAACAGTGACTGTAATGATGGATCGTGGAATTTATGCTTAGTTAGGAGGGAGGTGAGGCTTCGGAAGGGAACAGAGAGCTGTGAAAGATGTTAAGATCAATTAACTAGAAGGTCCTCTGGAGTAAAAATTATTAAAGTATTAAAGAGAGTAAGCTTAAAAGATAAGAGGTAACGATGAGAAAGTCAGAGTAAGATGCTGAAATGCTTTAAACCGGAATAAGGGTACTTACTAGTTTGTTTAGTGGCTATATTAATTATTTTAATTGATTGATTTGTTAGGTTCATGATTACAAAGAAGGAACCCCAGAAGAGAAGACCTACTACATAGAATTGTGGGATGTTGGAGGCTCTGTGGGCAGTGCCAGCAGCGTGAAAAGCACAAGAGCAGTGTTCTACAACTCTGTAAATGGTAAAGCATTTTTAAATTTCTATCTTATATTAATGGTCTAAGAGTATAGATCATCTGATATGGAATGCCATAGCATGCCAGACTCATCTTAATTTGAGAAAGATATAATGTACTCACAACCCTTGATTTAAATCTGCATAGTACGTTCGTTTGTGTCTTTACATTGTAACCATCTAATTCAGAACATTAAACCTGTGCATTGTCTTAAGTGTTTATATTATTGTCATAAACTAAATATTGAGAAATAAAATCATATTTTTGGTACTTGACATAAAACATGGAACTTAAAATGTTGTCCTCTGGGGGTGCTGTGTCTCCAGTGAGTTGAGTAAGTACAGTAGGACCATAGGAGTCCCATAGTCTTAAGCCAGATAACACAGAGATAGAGGTATTTCTTTCATCTGCCCCTTAGAAAGAGCCCTAAGGCTCTTTCTCAGCTAGTTATAAAGAGCTGCTTAAGGGGGTCTTTATGGGTGCAGAAATTTTATCCAGTTATAGATATTCAAATACCTGGAGCAGACTTCCAGATGGAGCTGTGTAATACAGGACATAATTTCCTTTCATAGAGTACCTACTCTGTGTCAAGAAGCTAAACTGCTTATACCTGTGATTTGCCAATAGAGTTTCTTTCTTAGTCTTTTTAAAAATTCATTTTTAAAACCTGTTTTTACTGTGAAACATAATTTCAACTTCTGTTTGATTAATATACCAAAGGATTTGGCATTTCCCTCCTGGTAAATGCATAGCCATTAATAGACCTCATTTATGCTGTGCTTATATCTCACTCAATGTTAGGTAAGCATTGCATTTATTCAGTATGTTCATTCCTTATATTCCTCTTTTGATGTCTTCCCAGATCATGAGGTGTTGTAGATTCTACAAAAAGATGTAGAGAAGGTTCTTTTCATTGGATACATATTATAGAATACAGAATGAGATGTGTCAGTTCAGACCCATATCCTATTTAGCTCAGAATTCTATCTGAAAATGTCACAGTCTTAATAAACAAAGCATTCATAAATGAGACAAAAATACAGTTATAAGATGACCTTAATATATGCCATCATCATGCAAAAAAGTATATACAATGGTATATATTAATAGAATGCATATAAATAAGAAAAACAATAATAAGACTAAGTATAGTGTGAGGTGACCTCTTAGAGAAGGAAGTGAAACCTAGTTTAGACTTATACTAGAGTGATCAACTTGTATCAGTAAAATTACTTGTCAAAGTAAGATATCTATCTGATCTGGCACAGAGAAGTCTGAATATATAACACCTTTGATATTTAGGTATTTTTGAGACAGAGGTACAATAAAAATTATAAATAAATAATAGAGATAAATACTACTCAAATCCTAGAAGCTATGGAATTCTGAGTTGTAAACTTGTAAGTGCTGAAGGAGAAATCCATCTAATCCATATTTGTTTATCTTTTGTGTACCTACTATTCATTAGTGATTTGTCTCCTTTAATATTATTGAAAGAATTGTATATATCCTATGTTGATTTTGCAGATAAGACTGAAATACATTTCCATTTCTTAAAAGTAAAAAAAAAAAATCTGCATTTATTGAGAAACCTATTTCTGTGTTCTTTCACCTTAGCTCTGGAAGAAGCACTCAAAGTTCTTTATTCCATCTACTATCCTTAGTTTCCTAAGAAACTGAACATAAGGATCACTCTATCCAAATGCACAGTCCATATTCTTAGCAATAACTTTCTTCCCTTAATACCCTACATTCTTCCATCTCTGATAGCCTAGGCTAGTAATCCTTCAGAAGGAAATAATGAAGTGTCTTTACTTCTCTCCCTTAAGATTAATATATATTATCATTTGCTATCACCCTGACTCCTTTCATCTCGGCCCCATCTTGATTCTTCTAGCACATGTTCTACAAAGCAAGAACCCTCAGCCCAAATGAAAGAGAAAGAATAGGAGAAAAGGGTACCCAAATGCCCTTAAAAGCTCAAAAGTCTTACCTAAAGGTCCTCAATAAAGTCTTCCCTGTCCATCTAATGGCCAACTTAGGCCTTTGTAATCCTTTTACTCCCCCATCCAAAATTCTCACCCATAGTTTTGCCATATTTATAACCTGGGGAAAAGGAAAGGGATAAAATATATGCCAGTTTTTTGCCCTAAAATGCAGATTTTATTCTGCTTACCACCAGTCTTTACTGTCAGATCACCTGAGTGCAAATTCTGACTTACCATGTGCCCAAGGACAAGTTACTCTACTTCTCTGAACTTTAGTTTTTTCTTGTGTATAAAGATAATAATAATTCTTACTTCATAGGACTGTTCTGAAAATTAAATTAGATAACACATGTAAAGCACAATATTTAGTACATTAGTACTGAATAAATATTAGCTGTAGTCTTTAATGGTAGTTCTTTATTCCTTTTTTTAAATCTGTGCCACTGATGCTGATTAAAACCCCTCATTGAGGAAGGAAGAGTGGGTACAATTGGATATTAGGGCAAGTGTCAGATCTCTATTAGTTTCAGACACCAGAAGAGATGCAGGTTTATCTAAGCTGGCTGGAACAAGTCAGCTATAGCTTGTACAAGCCCTTTAGTTACATAGATGGCTATAAAAACTGTAGAAGCCGGCTAATTCTACCTCTTCTGCTTTTCCTTTTCAAATTGACACATACCACCTCTTGAAGATGGAGGAATCATTGGTTTCATGTCCTATTCACAATCTGGGTAATATAGAAAAGGGTTGGGAGTTTGAAACCTGTAGTGTTTTGACCATAAGATGATATCCTAAATTCTAGTGGGCATCAAAGTTTTTCCTTTTTTGTCTATATCTTGCTGTAATAATTAATTCCCTGATTTACCTTTCTATCTAGGATTTTAATTGATTCTCTTCAGTTGTATTTTATTGTATTTCTGGGCCTCGTTACATTTTGTTATTTTTCTCAATCTATCAAAATCCGTGCATGTACTTTCTACTATCCATACTTCTTTACTATTTAATGTTTCACCCACTCTCTTGTAGTGGCGTATTTCTTTTGCTCTAATAACTAAATCTCTTACGGGTAGGAAGCTTACATAACTAATCATTATTCAAAGAACTAGAAAATTAGACATTTGAGTAGATTAGTCTCTGATGATCTACAGGACACTATTTTGTCAGCTAAAGAATAGCAATTGTATCAAATCAGTACTATTTTAGTAGATTTTCATTACTTAATATTACTTTTAGTGAGTATAAGTAATATATGTATGTATTGGTATCTATGGCAGTACTATGTACAGTGAAGAAAAAACATAACTTTTTGAATGAATAATTTCATATCTACTTGAAGTAGTTTTGATTCTCTTGATTAATGAAGTGGTTCTACAAGTAGGAACAGGCATGGAGTAGGCACTCAGGAAGTGTTGAATGAAGTAAAGATATGCTAAAAGTTTAATGGGATTTCATCAGCCCTTGTAAAATAAAGAGTTATAAAACTGACAGAGAAAGGTTTATGGCTAACTATTTATAAATATTTGTAGAGGAAATTTTAAAATAATTGTCTCTGAGTTGTTAGTCATACTAAAATGCTAGATTCATTAAGCAACCTAATGCTTCTGTTTACTAAGCTTCATTTGGCCAATTGTGAAATGAAGAGGAATTGTTAAGGGATTAACATTTTTTTCTCTGATTATTTTAGGTATTATTTTCGTACATGACTTAACAAATAAGAAGTCCTCCCAAAACTTGCGTCGTTGGTCATTGGAAGCTCTGAACAGGGATTTGGTGCCAACTGGAGTCTTGGTGACAAATGGGTAAGCCAATTTCACAATTGGTTTGAAAGGTTGTAGCAATCACAGGAATGTACTTCCCTGAATAACACTTTGTAAAATGTTTGATTTGCAAAGATTTTTCTTTCAGTGTATAGATTATCTTTTCCTTTTAACAGTATCTTTCACAAAGCAATAGTTTTCATTTTGATGAAGTCTGATTACTCTTCTTTTCTTCTATGGATTGTGCTTTTGATATCATGTCTCAGAACTCTTTGCCTAATCCTAGATGTTGCAGGTTTTCTCTTATGTTTTCCTCTACAGATTTTACGGTTTTACATTTTTATAGTAAAACATTTATATAAAACATTTTAAGTTTTATAGGTTTGCATTTAGATTTATGATCTAAGTTAGTTTTGTATGAGATGGGAGGTTTTGGTTTAGGTTAACGTTTGCATATGAATGTCTAATTATTCCAGCACCATTTATTGAAAAGATATCCTTTCTCCATTGAATTGCTTTTGCTCCTTTGCCAAAAATCAGTTGACCATATTAGTATGAGTCAATTTCTGGACTCTAGTTCTGTTCCATTGATCTATGTGTCTGTCCCTTCACCAGTACTACGCTGTCTTAATTATAGTCTTAAAATTGAGCAGTATGATTCCTTCTACTTTATTCTTTTTCATAATTGTTTAGCTATTATAGTTTATTTGTTTTTCCACATGAATTTTTAGAATCAGCTTGTCTATATTGACAAAAATTTTGGTTGGATTTTTATTAGAATTGCATTAAACCTATTGATCACATTGGAGAGAATTAACATCTTTATTCTGTTGCATCTTCCAGTTCATGAACACAATATACCTCTAAATTTATTTAGATCTTTTTTTATTTCTCTTAGCAGCATTTTGTAGTTTTCAGCATACAAATCCTGTGCATGTTTTATTAGATTTATACCAAAATATTTAATATTTTTTAAGCTATTGTAAATTGTTTTTTTGTTTTGTTTTGTTTTGAGACTGAGCCTTGCTCTGTTGCCAGGCTGGAGTGCAGTAGCATGATCTCAGTTCACTGCAACCTCTGTCTCCCAGGTTCAAGCAAGTATTGTGCCTCGGCCTCCCAAGTAGCTGAGATACCTGGCTGATTTTTGTATTTTTGGCAGAGACAGGGTTTCACCATCTTGGCCAGGCTGATCTCGAACTCCTGACCTCAGGTGATCCACCTGCCTTGGCCTCCCAAAGTGCTGGGTTACAGGCGTGAGCCGCCATACCTGGCCATAAGTGGTATATTTAAACTTCAGTTTCAAATTTTCCATTGCTAGTATAAAAAAAAATAGAATTGATTCTGAGTGCTGACCTGTATCCTGTGACCAGAGTTTTTTAGTACAATCCTTAGGATGCTCTACATAGACAGGTTTATTTCTTCCTTTTCAATCTGTGTGCTTGTTGTCTTATTTCTTGCCTTTTCACACTAGCAGCAACTTCCAAAAGGGTACTAACTAGGAGTGATAAGAGTGAATATCTATGTCTTACTCCCAATCTTAGGGGGAAAGCATTCATTTCACTATTAAGTATGATGTCAGCTTTAGGGTTTTTTTGTTGACATCATTTATCAGGTTGAGAACATTTCTTTCTATCCCTAATTTGCTGATAGTTTTATTAATATCATGAACAGATACTGAATTCTGTCAAAAGCCTTTTCTGCATCAATTGATATGGACATGTGACTGCTTCTTTAGGCTGTCAGTATGGTGGATTACATTCACTGATTTTCAATATTGGTGGATTACATTCACTGATTTTCAAATATTGAACCAGCCTTCCATTCCTTGGTCATGGTGTATTATTCATTTTATGTGTTGCTGGATTTGATTTGCTAATATTTTCTTGAGGATTTTTATCCATGTTCATGACAGGCATTGGTGTGTAGTTTTCTGTTCTCATAATATCTTTGACTGGTTTTGGTATGAGGATAATGTTGGCCTCATAGAATTAATTGGAAGTATTCCTTCCTCTTCTATTTTTTGGAAGAAATTGAGTATATTTGGTGTTATTTCTTCTTTGAAGGTTTGGTAGAATTTACCAAGAGATCATCTGGGCCTGGAGGTTTCTTATTTGAAAGGTTTTTAACCACAAAGTCAACTTCTTTAGTAATTAGGATTGTTCAAGTTATTTATTTCATCTTGGATGAGTTTTTTTAGTTTGTGATTTTCAAGGAATTCATCTATTTCATTAAATTTTTGAATTTATATCAATAGAGTTGTTTATAGTATTTGTTTATTGTCCTTTTGATAGTTGCACAGTTTGTAGTGATATGACATTTTTCATTCTGATTTTGGCATTTTATGTCTTCTCTTTTTCTTGTCAGACTTGTAGAGGTTTATCAATTGTATTGATTTTTTTCCAAAGAAGCAACTTTTGGTTTCATTGATTTTTCTCTATTGTTTTTCCATATACAGTTTAATTGATTTCTGCTCTTATTTCTTTCCTTCTGCTTGCTTTTGGTTTATTTTGTTCTCTATAGCTTCTTAGATTACCGACTGGATACCTTGCATTTTTGCCAATACAAGCATTTTAATGCTATAAATTTCCCTCTAAACACTGCTTTAGCTGCATCCTGCAAATGTTTAAATGTATTACTTTTATTTTTACTTAGTTCAAAATATTTTCTAATACTCCTTGAGATTTTCCCATAGGCTGTTTAGAAATGTGTTGTTTAGTTTCCATGTATTTAGAGGCTTTCCAGTTATTCTTTGCTATTGACTTCTAGCTTAATTTTATTATGTTCTAAGAACATACTTTATATGATTTCACTTATTTTATATTTGTGCAACACCTGGTATGTGACCTGGGTGTTGTTGTCTCTGTTGTTTCAGTTTTCAGTGTCTTTGGTACACTAAGTAGGATCAAATCCATGCATGCACAGCTTTGACAATGAGCTCAAGCATTCATGAACTACTTCATGGGGTTGCTTTCTCACACTTCACCCTGTCTGCAGTTTCTGCCATACTTTGTGATTTGCTGGGGCTCCCTTTTTCAGTCCCCAGGCCAAATTTTCTTATGCACTTGCACAACTGCACCTATGCCCAGGGCCAAGTGGTAGAAGGACAAAGAATAAAAGCAATGGGAGTTTGCCCCACTGTCTTGAGATACAGTTCTATCAGTCGAAAAATTTCCCTTCTGGGCCCGGCGTGGTGGCTCACGCCTGTAATCTCAGCACTTTGGGAGGCCAAGGCGGGCAGATCATGAGGTCAGGAGATCGAGACCATCCTGGCTAACATGGTGAAACCCTGTCTTTACTAAAAATACAAAAAATTAGCTGGGCGTGGTGGCAGGTGCCTGTAGTCCCAGCTACTTGGGAGGCTGAGGCAGGAGAATGGCATGAACCAGGGAGACGGAGCTTGCAGTGAACCGAGATCACGCCACTGCACCCCAGCTTGGGTGACAGAGTGAGACTCCGTCTCAAAAAAAAAAAAAAGAAAGAAAAATTTCCCTTCCTCTGTATTTGTAAGCAGGGGTTCCCAACCCCTGGTCCACAGCCTGTTAGGAACCAGGCCACACAGTGGGAGGTGAGTGGCAGGTGAGTGAGCATTACCATCTGAGCTCCACCTCCTGTCAGATCAGCAGAGGCATTAGATTCTCATAGGAGCGTGAATCCTATTATGAACTGTGCATGTGAGGAATCTAGGTTGCAGGCTTCTTATGATAATCTAACTAATGCCTGATGATCTGAGGTGGAACAGCTTCATCCTGAAACCATCCCCCAAACACCTGTCCATGGAAAAATTGTCTGCCATGAAACCAGTCTCTGGTACCAAAAAGGTTGGGGACCATTGTTTGTGAGCATTCTGCTTGTGTTACAGCCTTTGCCACAACCATCATGAAATTGCTCAGAGGCTGGCTTACAACAGAAGGAAAAATATGGTATTTCTACACTATCTCCAAGTATTCGGGTGTCCCCTTTCTTGTTTCATGAGCCAGAACTATAGGCCTTCTTCTGGAGTATTCTGTTCACACTTTTGGGTTTTAAGCTGAGTTGCATTCAGACAAGGGGATATGGAAGGAAACTGCTAATTCAATGGTTCTTCACATTGCAGTCTTCCTTAATATGCTCACTATTAATTTTTCAGAGTCCTCAAATAGCCACTTCATGCATCCTGTCCAGGTTTTATAGTTGCATTCACTGGGAAAGACAGGATAGAGTTTGCTTATTCTGTCTTACCTAGAACAGAACCCCATTTTCTATCTTTTGATTGAAGCAAGTCTTTCAAAGACTTTGTTTTCTGTGTGGAAGTCTAATTGTTATGTGAAACCTAAATATAGTATAAGTTTGAGTATATATATGTAGATTCCAGCAAGACCTAATAAAGAATAAGCACAACTAATTTAAAACCTATATTTCAAAGCCTCGTTGATATTTGTTTCCTATCTCAATTCCTTTCATCACTGATGTCTTCATTAACCTAGCTTGTTCTCTGTTTTCTACTAAAATTTCTACTTAAGAAACTTATCCTTAAATTTAGGATTAGGAGACAGCATATTCATATCAGAAAGAAATCTGCATTTTTGTCAGGGAATTCAGTAAAAATTCTATATCCATTTGCATTTTGACACTACAGTTTCATTTTGATCCCATAGATAAACCTGCAAATGTATAAAACAACCTTAATACATTGGTGTGCTTTGTTGGTGCATTATTGTATAGCATCAAAAAATTTGGAAACAACCCTAGTGTCCGAGCAACGAAAGATTCATTGAATAAATAATAGCATATCCACATACTGGAGTAGTATTCAGTGTTTAAAAAAGAATCAGGAAGATCTCTACGAACTAAAATTGAAAGATCTACAGAGGGTACATTATTAGGTTTAACAAATCAAAATGCAGAGAATATGTATCGTATACCTCCTATTGTATAAGAAAGGAAAGAAATAAGAATGTGTATTTATATTTGGATAAAGAATCAGTGAAAAGATAAATAAGAAACTAATAAAAATGGTAACCTATAGGGGGCCAGGGGAAATGGGTGGATGGGTACAGTGGTAGGAGCAAGACTGGTTAGCATATATCTTTTATATCAGTTTGAGTTTTTAGCCATATTTAAACAATTTAGGTAAATTTTATATTATGTGGTTTTTACCACAATAACATTTTTTTAACTTTTTATTATAGAAAATTTTAATCATATGTAAATACAAAGAATGGAAAATGAACTCCTATATATCTGTTGCCTAGTTTGAACAATTATCAACATATAGCCCGTCTTGTTTCATCCATATCTCTACCCACTTTCTATCTTCTCCCACTCTCAACTGGATTATTTTGAACCAAATGTTAAAACATCATATCATTTCATCCATATATACTTTAAAACATAAGGGCTTTTTTTTAACATGACACCATATAATTATCACAGCTAAAACCTTAATAATAATTCTTTAATAACCAAATATTATTTTAATTTCCCCAATTGTCTCATAAATGTTATAGTTGATTTTTTCAAAACAGTATCTAAATAAGGTCCACAGGTTGTATTTGGTTTCTTAAGTATCTTTTAATCTTAGGTTCTCCCTTTTTGGTTGTTTTTTTTCCAACCTCCTAGCAGTTTATTTGTAGAAGAAGATGGCTGTTTGTCTTGTACAGTTTCCTATATTCTGGATTTGCTGATTGTCTCCCTGTATTGTCTTTTAAACTTGTTTCTCTGAATTCTAAATCTTCTCTAAAGTGATAATTAAATATAGTGGTCTGAAAGATGCAAGTTTTTTTGTCTTTATTTTTCCACCCAGTATTATGCATATAATATGATACCTGGCTGTGTGTCTCTTTGTGATGTTAAGGAGGTATCAGCTTTATCTATCCATGATAAAGTTCTTCAGAAGTTTACCAAAGAAGATTTCAAGATTAAATTTTAAATTGGTTGCTGCAAGATTTTATGAAAAAGTTAAAAGGAAAGCTAAAAAGAGAAATAAGAGAGCAAACTATATATGTATGCTTTATATGTGTCAATGTGCAAGGAATTGTGCAAGACTATAGGAGAGATGTATGTACATCAAAGATGATATTTGATAGAAGATATGCAAAAATTTATATGTGAGACAGAAGGAAACAGTCCTAAAGGAAAGACACTCTCAAAACTTTATTCCCTAACAAAGCGAATTGCAGCTTTGAACCATGTCTCTTTAATTAGGGTTGCTGTTGGTATGAATAATCAAAGGTCTTGATCATGCTATTATTGGCTTTGATGCAACAAATAGAATGGTAATATTTTTGTGAGATGGGAGGTTGTATAGTAAAGCACTTGTGTTCCGAGGCTGAACAGTTTGCTGAGGGTCTGTAAGATTATTGTGAAGGGCATAAATATTTAGTAACTTTGCCCCCTACCCCAATTTAGAATTTCTGTAAGAGAAGGAAAAATAGTGTTAAAGGAAGAAAAAAAGCTATGCTCAACTGGGTTGTAGTGATTGGATTATGCAATATTGATTTACTGTCATAAATTGTGCACAACCAGATTTCGCTGACTGTTGTAAATTGAGCTTATAACGTGTCAGAAATCCAAATCTGTTTTATTTCTAATATGTGAGTAGAATTTAAATTAATTCAACAGCAATGGCCTCTGTGTTCTTTTCAGTAGTGAGAAGTATCATTTACATCACCACTCTGTTCTTTGGATAAATAAATTTTTTAAAAAATAAGGATTGCAATAGCCAGTGATCCAAGGCCACTAACCCTAAGTGGTTCTTATTGCCCGTCCTCTATCTCCCATGGCTCTCATTTCAGGAAACAACTACTTGGTACTAAGTTCTTCCTTTTACTATTCATTTTGCATTTCAGCTGTTTCCTTCCGTTTCCATGTGTTTAACCCACCTTTCCCAGGCTATAGTATCACCTATATTTGATTTATTCTAGGCTTCAACTTCCCTATTTCTATTTTCTTATTCTTCTTATTTCTTTACTATTCAGACAGAAATGTGTATTGTAGATATAGAATTAATGCATACCCCAAAAAGTACCCAAGAAGCTTGCCATTTTCTCTTCTAGCACAAGGCTTGAGTGCCATGCTAGGCTTTTGGGTTTTTGCTACGATGAGGCTTAAATCCACTCTCTGCTTCTACTCTGAAACATTCCTGAGCTGTTATGTTAGCCTTAGAAGACACAGCTATATTGGAAGTCAAGTCCACTGACTGTAATATACTTTATGGGCACTTAGTTGTTCAATTATTCAGTATTATTCAATATTCAATAAAAACATGGGACCAAATTTTGCGAAGTTAGATGAATAGCTGGAATCTGATGATGATGAGGCTGGATTGATAAAAGAACAAGTAGATGGAAGAAGTTGGAAGGAAAGTAGGTTTACAGGTGAAGGCAGCAAAAATCAGTTAATTTTCAGTAAAATAGTTTAAGTTAGTTGCATTTAAATATTACACATCTACATCAGAAAGGTACATTCTATTCACCTCTTCATTATTATTTATCACAGGGATTATGATCGAGAACAGTTTGCTGATAACCAAATACCGCTGTTGGTAATAGGGACTAAACTGGACCAGATTCATGAAACAAAGCGCCATGAAGTTTTAACTAGGACTGCTTTCCTGGCTGAGGATTTCAATCCAGAAGAAATTAATTTGGTGTGTATTTTCACTAATGCATGCTTGTATTATTGTCAGGTAAAGACAAAACTAAAGACATTCAAATAATATATTCTAGTGAAAGAAGCTTTATACTTGAAATCAGGCTATTTAGATTCTAGTCTAAATGTAGTCAAGATTGGAATCAACATATCTAGACTGAGAAATGTGCACAGTCACTTCAGCCTTTTATGTTGATCTGTTGGAATGTTCCAACTTTATTCTATGAATAATTTAAACCATAGGCTTCTTTTTTTGAAACAGAGTCTCGCTCTGTCACCCAGACTGGAGTGCAGTGGTGCGATCTCAGCTCACTGCAGCCTCTACCTCCTGGGTTCAAGCAATTCTCATGCCTAGGCCACCCGAGTAGCTGGGATTACAGGCACGTACCACCATGTCCAGCTAATTTTTTAAATATTTTTAGTAGAGATGGGGTTTTGCCATGTTGCCCAGGCTAGTCTTGAACTCCTGACTGGATTTGCCCACCTTGGCCTCCCAAAGTGCTGGGATTACAGGCGTGAGCCACTGCACCTGGCCCGTGGGCTTTTTCTTGAGAAAGTTTTTTAAAATCACACCAAAATTAAAATAAATTGATTAAAGTGGCACTATAAGCGTATTATTCTTGCTTTTAAAAAGCCTCTTAGCTTCTTAAACTACAAATTTTACCTTAAAGGGCAACCTAACAAATACATGAAAAAATTACAAACCTTAAACTAGGAGTGCTTCATAAGGACTAATTTATGTACACTTACGCATATATAGAGGATTGAGTCCCTTGATGAGATAACTAGCTCAATGAGAACTGAGCGCTTAAAAAAGCTGAGAAATGGTTGTCATGTAAGCCTGTTAGGATCCCAGAAAAAGATCCTGGCCAGCAACTTCAGTCATGGTCATGTTGTTGTTCACAAATAGGATTTCTGCAACTGTGCACTGGCATTCCAGAAATGCAGTGGTGGCGGTGTAATAGTACTAGTGACCAACATTTATTGAGCACTTACGGGTTGAAAACTGTTCTAGTTATATACATACGTTATCTCACGTGCATCATCTTCACAATCAACTCTATAAGACAGGTATTATTACTATCCTCTTTTTAAAGATAAGAAGGAGAGAGGTAACAAGACCAAGGAAGGTTACCCAGGTCAATTAGGGTATTCAGATTCAGAGCCTGTGCTCTACAGTTAAGCCTCTTTTCCACTTAATTAATCCTTCAACTCACCTTGAGAATTTGGCAGCTGAAAAAACTCTTAGAAATCATCTAGACCAACAGTTACCCAAATCTGATTGTGTATTTATATTACCAATAGTACCTATGGAAAATTTTGAATAACTGTCCCACAGCTGGAGCTTTTTATTCATCAAGCCTGGCAGGAGGACCAGGAATCTGTAGTTTTAACAAATAACTCAGGTGATTCTGATGCCTTTATTCTATGAATCAACGTTTGTGAACACTGCTTGGTTCAGCCCCACCTCTACCCCCAGCTTCTGCCTGCCATTCCGTTGTTTTTTACATTCTGCTTTGCAGTGGAGAGCCCCTCATTTTTCTCAGCTACCACAATGGAATATTTGATGTGCATACCCCAGGTAGTCAGCACTGAACCATGATATTCCAAAGGATTCTTGCTACATAGATATATAATATTCTTGTTGAAGAAGTGCTGAGATTACTTTGAACATTATTTCCAAAGAGAAATTTACCATTGAAAACACTTAATTTGTTTCAGCGCTTACTTTTAATATATTTTAGAGTGTATCTGTTTCTAGTGCCTGTGGGTTTCTATGATAATCGCATGTGTGTGTGTGTGTGTATGTGTGTGTGTGTGTGTGTTATTCCTACTTGCCTTACAAAGCCAAGGCCATCTTTTAACTGTGAGTCAGATGTAAAGGTACTCAGGTAGTGAGACTTTAGCACATAGAGTCTCCAAATAGTTCAAATATAACATGTTTTTGGCCTTTATCAGTGTACAGCTTCAAGAACACAGCACAAATAACAATAGGAGAGGGTCAGAGAACGCAGGGAAGAAAAAATGAGGAGGAAGATTGAATACGAGAGTTTCAAAAAGAAATACCAATCAAAAATTCAGCAATTAAATATAAAGCCTCAAATAAAAACTAATGTAACATTATTAGTGCTAACATCAGTTACTGTATAAATTTCCTTAAAACTATAGAAAAGTAAGAATTAACAAATATATACATCAAAGGTGGAATCAAAGTTAATAAATAACTGCCTGAATAAATGCAAATTGTTTAAATTATAAATAGGTGAACCATTACTTATTTTCTAAAATCCTGTTAGGCTTATTGTACCCCGTAAAAACTTTTCTCTGTTATGTATTTACTTTGAAGTGATCATATTGAAGTATCTTCCCTAGTTAATAGTCCTTTCTCAAGCTCAGACAAGCTATTTGGAGCTATTAATTTTCAGGCTTTTCCCTCAGCCATGATAAATGGCAGATGGCTCTTTCAGCTCTAAATTTCTCATCCCAAAAATCATAGTGTTTCTCTAGGCTGGTCAACCTGAAATTATGGAACCATAGAATTAAGGTTTTGGGGGTGTTTTTTGTTTGCTTGTTGTTTGCTTTAGTTTTTGTATTTAGTACTTCAGCTCTATTTAGAATTGTCTCAAACTTTTGACATTCTGATGACTAGCTAATCAATATCTATTTTATAAAACATTTCTACCACAGGTCTAAGGTTTGTCTCTTATATGCCCCAGTTGCTGTAGAAATGTGTTCAAACACTATTTCAAATACCATAGTTTGTGCAATGATGTTTCAGTCTATATAATCCATATATGGAATTATCTTTATTATGGTAAGTGCTTGTTGTGCCTGAAAATTCAATCTGCTAGCATTTTCTTAGATTGAAGAGAGGAGGACTAATATTTTACTACCCACTATGTCAAGGTATGGATTATTTAATTTTTCACAAAAATCCCATGAAATAAAATATTGTTATCCCCATTCCACAAATCAGTAAGCCCAAATTTAAAGGTTTAGTAACCTAACCAGTGTTACACAGAGTAGAAATATTGGGATGGATATTCTGATTTAGAGCTTGCTGGCTTTGAAGACCCCTGATTTCTAGTACTCTGTGATCTTTGACAACTTTGTTGTAGCCTCTCTTTTTTGTGGTTTTAGAGAATGTATTATCATTTCTGGCCAAAATTTAAAATGTGAGCCTTGAAATGTTGCATATGAATAAAATAGGAGGTTTCATTAGAAGAGAATCATGTGGGCCTGGAGATTGCAAAAACAGAATAAATGTAATAATAGTAATTTCAGTAATTTCTAGGGGCACAGAGGGTCTATAGCTAAAAGACAAAATTTCATACTTGCAAAGGAGCTTACATGATAGCCCTTATAGTTTGGTCTTAGGTACATTTCAGGTAAAAATCAAAGTATCTCTCAAGGTCACAAGTCAATGGTGACAAGCAAAAAAAAAAAAGAAAAAAAGAAAAACAGCTAGACTGGAATTCCAGCGGATAGTAGGCCTTTAAAGGTTTTAAAGTTATTGTAATGATTAATGTTCCAGATCGTTTTGCCCCTTCTGGGCCCATTTTTTTTTCCTGTAATAAAATTCCATCAAAGAGTAGTAATATATCTTTATTATCAAACAATAGTAGTAGATGTTTATTACCAAAAATAATATATCTTTGTGGCCTACCAAAAGATGTAGTACCTTGCATCTAAAGAGAAATCCTTGGCAATTGTTCTGTTTGTTCTTTGCACCTCTAAATCCTTATTTTCATGCTTTCTCCGATTCATATGAACTGCATAGTACTAAATTAGTTGAGCACCGGTGATTGACTAGTACTAAAAGTGAAATGCTTACTATTTTTCATGGCTCTCTCTCTCTGGTTTTCGGGGTAAATGTAGATAGGTCACTCCATTAGTACCTTGGTTTTGTTATTAGTAAAATATTAGTAATCTTGTCTTCCTCTATGAATTATTTGATGATGAATACATTGATTTGGTATACTCTAAAATTGTTTAAATGACAAAGATTAAGTGACCTTATTTTCCTTTAATACTTTCCTCCTTTGTGCACCATAATTTGAAAATTATTTGAATATTTTATGAGAGTATTATGCCTAATAGTATTATGCCTGTAGAAATGTGCAACAGGATAAGTTATGAATAGCAACGAGCTTGGGTTTCCTAACTTTCAATTGTGGATCTTATGTTTTATCTTCTAGGACTGCACAAATCCACGGTACTTAGCTGCAGGTTCTTCCAATGCTGTCAAGCTCAGTAGGTTTTTTGATAAG
Organism: Pongo pygmaeus; assembly: GCF_028885625.2. Taxonomy (NCBI): domain Eukaryota; kingdom Metazoa; phylum Chordata; class Mammalia; order Primates; family Hominidae; genus Pongo; species Pongo pygmaeus. The sequence goes on along the minus strand of NC_085930.1, from coordinate 53,460,115 downwards.
GTAATGGTTTCAATTAAGTTATTTTTAAACTTAATTTATGTATTATGAGAGTTTAAAATTTTTTTGTAGAATCCTATGACCTTTATTTTTTTGTCCAAAACTTCACAGCCTGAATAATCCTTGTTTTGATCTCTCTTATCTGTTGGTATAATTGCCCAAGGCCTGCTGACGTATTTATTCCATCACCGGTGTTCTCTAAGTAAAGGGCAAAAGCTACTGGATTTAAATGGGGGTTTTAAAAAGATATCTAATTCCTCTCCTTAAAAGAATTTCTATTTACCCATTTTCTAGCTCTTTTTTTCACTTATTCACCCTCCCACCCTCATAAAGGCACTGAACTGAGGAGATTCTGCTTAAAGCCCTGAGTTCTTTTTGCTCTCCTAGCTGTTAATATTCTCTACATAAATGTTACTGTTACCTTTTAAGGTAATATCTTCTTGATTTCCTAGTGTTTCCCTCTCAGAAATATTTGCATTCCGATTATTGACTCTCTGCTAACATCGTTTTATTGTCCTCAACTGGAAGGAAAATGTGGAATGACTCAGCATACTGGTAAATTAGAGCACTGTTTGTCTTTCCTTCACAAGGCCATACAACTTTATTGCGCATAGAATTGACCAAGTTTAAATTGTTTGTCCAATGCTGGCATTGCATAGTAAGGTAAAATAGGTTGTCTTTCTGCATGTATTATTGAAAAAGGTTAATTCCTGTTATATTTCTTTTTAAGTGACATCTCCTAAGAAAATCATCTTCCCCATAGCTCCTCCTCATCAATCATTTTTTTCTTTTAACTATTTAGGGATTTAATATTTGGCCCTTTTGTTCAGCATTGGATAAGCCCCACCTTTAGATAATTTGGGATTTAATATTTGGCCTTTTTATCAGCGCTAGATAAGCTCCAGCACCCTCCTCGATTAATATTAGGCCACTAGGAAAATTTTGCTTCACTGCAAAACTTCTTAACTGATATGTGGGAAATAGGGTACAGATGTGCCTAGATGCTGATTTCCCTCAGTTCTCAGAGCAGCCAGGGTCCTCAGGGTGGGGGGGTTGGGTGATTGCCATCCTCTTCCATTTTCTCCAGTGTGCTATACAAATATTAGCATTTTCTACGTGTGCCATGACATGAAAAATGTTATGCAGCACTGCAAGGAGCCAGATTTTCTCTCCACATTGTTTTCAAACTTAAAATGTAACAATTTCCATTTGGTTTAGATCCATGGCCCCATCAATACAAAATTCTGTCCCCTATGAGCAACATCTTGTAGATCTGCCCTGACCTGGAAAGATCCCACAGTATGTTGTTTAAATTTAAAATTTTATTAGTTTTAAAATTAAAAAATAAGATATACTAAATTACATCCTAGAGAAACTGGGTTATTGATTGGTATAATCCGAGTTGTCAGGCAAGGCTTTGTTTTTTAAAAAATCAGGAGTACACATTGCAAGTCAGGGGTAAAGAATTATGACCAAAACCAAAAAGGTAAATTTTTATTGCCTGAATCACAACAAAATGTATGTGGGTTAGGAGGTTGGCCAGACCTCCAGACTGAGGTGGTTGCCTGAAACCAAAGGAGCTGACAACCAAATTTCACCCAGTTTTCTATACATCAGTTCTTCCAGAATTTAGCATAAAGATTTCTTCTCCAGCCGGGCACGGTGCCTCACGCCTGTAATCCCAATACTTTGGGAGGCCGAGGCGGGCAGATCACAAGGTCAGGAGATCAAGACCATCATGGCTAGCATGGTGAAACCCCATCTCTAGTAAAAATACAAAAAATTAGCCGGGTATGGTGGCGGGCACCTGTAGTCCCAGCTACTCGGGAGGCTGAGGCAGGAGAATGGCATGAACCCAGGAGGTGGAGCTTGCAGTGAGCCGAGATCGCACCACTGCACTCCAGCCTGGGTGACAAAGCAAGACTCCATCTAAAACAAACAACAAAAAAAGATTTCTTCTCCAAAAGGAAGTCTAACTCCTTCTCCAGCCTCTTTCAACTAGTAGTAATTCCTCACACACCAGAATAATCAGATTTTCCTGTCCTGCCATAGAGAGGAAAGGGAATCAGTCTCCTTCTTGGTTTTTGTGGGATTGTTTTAAGATGTACACTAATGATAAACCAACTTTTCTACCTCTGGGGTAAGTGAATGCAACTTTGCCCTGGTGTCTTGTGGCTAAAAATAATCCAGCTGTAGTCTCCAAGACGGCAAGAATCTGGATGAATGGCTGTCGCACCAGAGAGAGCAAGCTGGTCTTGGTCTTGGAAGAACATGCTCTGTTCTCATTCAGAGGAACTCTTAGCTGCATAATTTCAGATTTGAATGTCTTAGAGTTCATCTCCAGCTGATCTGTATTATTATCCGATTAACTTTTCTTATCACGGCAGGTCTATGTAAAGAAAATACAGATACTCCTCAACTTGCGATAGGGTTATATCTCAGTAAACCCCTTGTAAATTGGAAACATTGTTAGTCAAAAATACATTTATTACACCTAACTTACCAAGCATCGCAGCTTAGCCTAGCCTTCCTTAAACATGCTCAGAACACTTATGTTAGCCTACAGTTGGGCAGAATCATCTAACACAAGCCTATTGTATTAAAAAGTTGTGAATGGCTCATGTAATTTATTGAATACTATACTGAAAGTGAAAAAAGTGCCCATTGTATGGGCACTGAAAGTACAGTTTCTACTGAATGCATGTTGCTTTCACACCACCATAAAGTCAAAAAATCGTGATCAAGCCATCCTAAATCAGAGACCATTTATAATACTTCCTCTGTAACCATTGCAGTTTCTCAAGTGTCAGAACAGAATTTATTATTCTTGAAAATGTTTTTCATCATCTGAAAACATGGTGCTCTTTAGTGTTTACAGCAGTTTTGGGAAAAAAGGAAAACATGGTGCTCTTAAACTTATTACATTTGGACATATATTTTGAGGGTTTGTTTTCAATAATGGTGATGGATTTGTGCAGATACATCTGCTGCTTGAACATGTTTTTTCTACTTACCAAATGCAGATAATTCTGAAACTATTGAAGTAAGGGTGCAGTTAGTTAAGAAAAAGTAGACAATACAACAGTCATTAGACTGCTTTTGATGTTGTGTCATCTGTCTATATTGAGGATGTATAGAATTTTTCACCACTTACTATAGGGATGTGGTGGTTTGCTATGTTAAACAGTCCCCTCTTTAAGAAATAGACAAGACTATTGTAGCAGGCAAGTGCTTTTTTTATTTTATGGATTCTGTTTAGTACCTTTTGGGACTGACTGCTAGGAAACTTAGAGTCAGATTTGCTGTCATACTCTAAGAATTGCATGGGATCTTATATCATTCTATCATTATTTAGTTTTTGTTATTCATTTATTTTTTGATCTATCATTAATGCATTTTGGAATGAGGCAGGCTTTTATGGAAATACTCCCACAATTCTGATCTCATTAACACCAGATTTTTAGCTGACTGTACTACATGTCTACTGCTATGGAAAAGATTCTTAGTTTGGATATATTCCTTTTAGTACCATTAGTGGTCGTTGCAGTTAGCCACTTTTTGCAGGTATGTGTGCTAAGCCTTTAAAATCTTTGTTTTTCACAGGTCATAGAGAAGAGATACTTTTTAAGAGAAGGTAATCAGGTTGGTATCTCTTTTCTTGATAAAATAGATTCTTAAATTTTGATAGGTGATTTCCAAATTTAAGTTCAGAAGTAGTTTTAAAAAGTTGGGGAAAGCCCTTTATAGGCACAAGCAACTGATTTCCTTCTATCCTGTTAAATACAAAAGGAGAAAATCAGAACAAAGGAAAAATAAGGGTCTAGGAAACAAATATAATCTAGGAATGAGATTACATTATAAAATAGAAGAAGAAAATAATTTGCTTGGGACTCCAAGAGTATACGTTCAGGGTCTGTCACAATACAAATAATTTCTGTAAAAGTCTAGTAGGTATTATGAGATTTACCTTCATTCTTTCTGATTTAGATGACACTATCACCAATTTGTTGGGAAATGTTTTCCATTTTGGTAAAATTTATTTTTATTATTTAATCTGTGGTTTTCTGAGTAAAACCTCAGAAAGCTGTTTTTTAAGAAACAACAGGCTGACATACAGAAATGGAAAAGAAGGGAAAAATTACTATTAGTATTTGAACTTTTATTGCTTGAGACTTAATGCAATTATCTTTCTTGCCTACAGATTCCAGGCTTTCCTGATCGGAAAAGATTTGGGGCAGGAACATTAAAGAGCCTTCATTATGACTGAATTACACTCATCCTTTGGAAGAGTGAGCAAGCAGTGGCAGTTTTTCACAGCTCCTCTTGCTGTGTTCAATTATTACCATCACAGCCTTTTAACAAAATCATCTTAAAATGCTACCCTTCAGCCTTACTGAAAGTAAGTGACAGTACAGGAGGTCCAGACTTTGTCCCTGTTCTCTGTGTTCCTTACCTTTCTGTCCCTGTGTATAGATTATGTAAAAGCCTTGTGTAAATATGAGATGTTGTCAAAATGATGCAGTAAATGAGCAATGACAGTGTACTGCAGAGAAAATTTACTCTTGCCTAGAACTGGAGGGTTTTTATGGGTCTGTAATTTTCCCACACTCATTGCTGAAAGCTTAATTAAGTACTTCAAAAATGTATCTCCAGTGTTTTACCTTCTTGAGGGGAACGGTCTTGTTAACCAGCCCTGAGTTGTCTACCCCAAACAATCTCTGTCATTCAAAGATGCAAAATGGTGTTATTTAATTGTCTCCACCCTCGTCACACACAGGAATGCCTAATAACAGCAACCCTTGTCTCCCTCTTCTCTCCTTTGCAAATGGCTTGGTGACTGGAAGAGGCGGACTAATAGCCAGAGTTAAATATAAATACAAATTAATAATACATAGAGAACAGCAATACCAGAAAAAAGAATTCTGGTAAAATGATGTGAAAAATTGACAGCTCCCTCACTCTTAAGGTTGCTGCTATATGCAGTCTAGGTTTTCTGTTTGGAAATAGGTAGGGTAAAATCTAAGACCTGCGCAAGGGCAGTGAGAGACATTTACAGCCTCCTCTCCATTTGTTTTCTTAAGGAAAAGTCAACTCCTGAAATGTCCCTTAGCTATAATCAGAAAACTAAGAATATTATTCTGTGTCAACAGTGTATTTATGGAGAGAAGTAAAAATAAGTTCCACAGCAACACATTTACATGAATTATGAACTAGGATTCTTGGATTTCATAATCACTCCAAAGCTTTTTGGGGATGGTGTGTGTGTGTGTGTGTGTGTCCGTAATTGTTCATCATTACTTTTTTTAACCTATCTTTTTGCTTGCTTAATCTTCTCTGCCCCAGTTCTTCCTTAGTATATGAATTTGATTTCTAAAAACAATTTATTCAACACTTTATCACCCATATTCTCTCTCTGGCTCTGCTGCAGGTCTCTGCACTCCTGATTTTGCTCCATACTTTTAAATAACAATAATAAATATACAGTTTTCATTTCTCATTTAAAAAATAGGTGGAAAACACCAAATTCACTTTCTAGTCCATTTTAATTAGGTTTCAGAAGTATCTTGGAAATCAAGATATGCTGCAAGAGGATATTAAAATAAGAATGTTAGAGAGTCCTTTTAGAAAGGCAGTCTTGGGAATTTGGAAAAGGATTTTTAAAGCAACTTTCATCAGCTAGACTGTTCTCCAGACTTTCTTTACTTCCTCTTTGAAAGGACATAGCCCTGGTTTCTTTTTGACACAAAGGAAAGCTATGCAAATCATGATCTGTATGTAGAATTGGTCACAAGTATGTTGTGGCATAGGCTGTACAGTTGGGAAGTAGAAACCAAGTGCTACCCAGAGACCTAACCCAATTAAGCTCTTTGTATTTCTCCTTTAAGAAATAAATCTTCCTTCCCCCTTTCTTCCTCTTTCTTTTAATTAAAAAAAAAAAATCATCCTGATTTTTTTATTTTCTATCTTATTTAAAAAATAAAAATAGGCCAGGCGTGGTGGCTCACACCTTTAATCCCAACACTTTGGGAGGCCAAGGTGGGTGGATCACTTGAGATCAGGAGTTTGAGACCAGCCTGGCCAACATGGGGAAACCCTGTCTCTACTAAAAATACAAAAATTAGCCAGGCCTGGTGGCACGTGCCTGTAATCCCGGCTACTCGGGAGGCTGAGGCAGGAGAATCACTTGAACCCGGGAGGTGGAGGTTGCAGTGAGTCAAGATCGTGTCACTGCACTCCAGCCTAGGTGACAGAGTGAGACTCCATCTAAAAGAAAATAAATAAAGAAGTAAATAAATAAATAAATAATAAAAGTAAACCATTGCTGATGACTCCAGGGTCAATCTGGAAAAATTAACAGTATTCCTCAACTCCATTTCTTTCTGCAGCCAAGCTTGATTCCTTGAATTATAGTTTTCTAAGAAAAAATAGTTTTTAATAATCTAAGGTAAATTTGTTGCAATTGTTAGCAGCAGCATAATAAGGCTTTTTGCACAAATGAATGTTATTAGCTAGAGTTATTCAAAAAAGAATGAAGCATAATTTTTGCTAGGACTTCTTGAGAACTATTCATAAAAATGCTTTTAGATAATAAACAAGTATAAATGTCAAAATATTGTTTAAAAAGTGTAATTGGCCAGGTGCTGGCTCACGCCTATAATCCCAGCACTCTAGGAGACTGAGGCAGGAGGATCACTTGAGCTCGGGAGTTTGAGGCTGCAGTGATTCATGATTGCACCACTGCCTTCCAGCAGCCTGATGACAGAGTGGGACTCCATCTCTTTACATATGTATATCTTACTCTCTTGATGGGACAAGTTGGTAGAAATAAAGATTTTTTTTTCTGTTGTGATTTCGGTGTCTAACCAATTTTCTGACTCATTGTGAAGGTGACCAGATGTGAAGGCATATATATGACTACTCCTCTGTCCCTTGGGTGTATAAGACTTAGCTGGAATCCAACTAAAGATTTGGGCTGGTCTCCCCATCTTAACATTGATGGGATTCAGGACACATAACCCCAAAATATTGCACCCTGATATTTGAGAAAACTGCAGAAGCAAGGTTTCTCATACCTTCCCCTTACCCCTTTTCCCCAGAAGCAGGCCATAAAACCTAAGTGACTGTTCCCTGAAGTAGATCATAAAACCTTCATTCCATAGGTACCCTTTATCCTCACAGATACAGAGACACCAAGAAGAATCTGGACAAATAGGACTTGCTAAAAGTTCTCCACAGTTTATTACCATTAGATTATGTCCTTTTGTCCTCTGATTATACTTCTGCATAAGACTGTACATAAAAATACACAAGTTTTGCTATTTCTTTGTGTCTTCATTTCTGAAGATTCCTGTCATGTAAAACTTACAGTAAATAAATTTGTGTGCTTTTCTCAATAATCTGTCTTTCGTTATAGGTGCCTCATTTGTGAACCTAGAGATGGGTGAAGAAAGCAAGCTCTTCTCCCCTACAGTGCTCTAAGGAAAGCTATTCCCCAAAGAATTGATCCATATTAGCTTTAGCTCGGGTTCTTAGAATTCCTCAGACTTGAGGCATTCGTGATATAATCCAGGTGCCCTGACACTGTTGTTTTTCTGTTCATTCTGACAGTGGACTTCATGGAACTGATGTGCAGGGACATCAGACTGAGGTGAAGAGCTCCTAATTGCTCCCTGTAATCAGAGTTTCTGAGTCCTCATTTCAATAGTTTGCAGTAGCACCCACCATAGGTAGGACCTTGTATGGGTTACTAGATGGTGGCTTAATTGAATTTTTTACAGCACAGGTAACATCCTATTTTAAGAAGTTTAAAGGTCTAACAGGGTGTCTGCATTGGTTTAATATATGTTAAAATTCAAAGGAGGATTCTGTTTTAGGGAAAGGAGGAGAAGGAAATTAGAAATTCATTTCTCCGCAGTCCCAAGACTGAGCTAAATCACTGTGGTGGGAGAGGAAGGGTTCCAGGAAGTCTAACCCTGTGTCTCAAATATTTTACAGTATGTTTGCCTACACAAAATATCTGATGTTAGGGTCAGCTGGGGCTGCTCCATAGCATAGTAAAGGAATTGGACATCCAGTGACAAGTAATCTGCACCTCCATTAAGGACTTAAATGGAGGGCTTTCAAACTCTAAAGTGTGAAAGAATCCCCTGAAGTGCTTGCTGAAAATGCAGATTCCAGGATTTCCTCTCTCTTCCCTTACTCTCCCCTTTCTATATGTATGGGATAAGGCCAGGATTTTGTATTTTTAACAGACAAGCCAGATTTTTCTCATGCAGATAAGTCAGGATCTAGCCTTTAAGAAAGACAAATAAACTCATCAAATAGTAGAGAATATAGATTGTGAACTCTGTACTTTATGAGTGCCATTATAGCAGAATTCATCAAAGCTCATCTTTGGCTGCCTCAACCTGATCTCACCTTAATGAACTGATCCACTCCTCCCCACTCAAAGCTACACATGCCAAATTAAACATGAGATGATTGTCATGTCTTCTGTTGGCAAAACAAATATTTGTCTTTCATGTATTGCTATCATTTTTATTACTGCCACTGTTTTTCCCCTGGGTTCTGTTTTTAATCCAAATATATTTATTTCTAACCAGTGCCTTGCCATCTTACACACAGCCCCCTCTCTAGTACTGTGTTTTCTCAGCTGGCTAATCACTAAGCTTTACCAAGGTCATCAATAACTAATGACAAAGAATGGAACCCCTAAACTCCAACCAAGGTGTAAAACCTCGCTCAGTACCATCAAGTATATCAGGTAATCTCTCCGTTCCATCTTTTTCTGGGAGACATCTGTCCTGGAGTCCTCTGATGCCTAACTCCATTTTGGAGTGATTACTCTGTAGGCCTGTCACACCCTGCTTCACGTTACCTTGTAGCAATTCCTGGATGTAATGTTTTCCACTTTCTTGGTGTGGGTCAGTGGTCTTCAAATTGGGATGGGTACAGGCATCTTCTCTAAGAGATATATAAGCACAGATAGTTTTAAGGGAATCATTTTCCAGATCACCCATTGCCCTATGTAAATCTTTGTTTAAATTGATCTGCTTGTGAAGGCAGCTCAGTGCTAGCTCTTACTTCTCGCCTCTGTTTTCACAATCACCCTTTCCCACTACGGAAGAGCAGCATCTCATTAGTAGTATAATAGTACTCTGGTATATCACCCCAGGATGTAAATGTCTTCAAGATGCCAACAAAAGGACAATTCTAAATATTTGTTTTATTTAAAGACTTTACCTGTTCCATTCCCCACAATTATTATTTGTTTAATACAGAGTCTCTGAAAGCAAAGCAAAGAGAGCTTTAGTAAGAAATATACAAGTCTGTGGCATGTTCGTTTATGGCAGAGCTTCTGTCTGGTCTGTCAAAATATCAAAAAAAAATTATCAAAAATAATTATATGGCAAAATATATAAAATTAACATTTTTATTTCCCTAGTTCTTTCTGAGTAAAAGAATTAGACAAAGCATCTCTGATATGATTTGGCTGTATCCCCACCCAAATCTCATCTTGAATTATAGTTCCCGTAATCCCCACATGTCGTGGGAGGGACCCTGTGGAGATAATTGAATCATGGGGACAGTTTCCCCATTTTGTTCTTTTGATAGTGAGTTCTCATGAGATCTGATGGTTTTATAAGGGGCTTCCCCTTTCGCTGGGCACTCATTCTTCTCTCTCCTGCCACCTGAAGAAGGATGTGTTTGCTTCCCCTTCTGCTGTGATTGTAAGTTTCCTGAGGCCTTCTAAGCCTGATTGTAAGTTTCCTGAGGACTTCCCAGCCGTGCAGAGCTGTGAGTCAATTAAATCTCTTCCCTTCATAAATTACCCAGTCTTGGGTACTTCTTCATAGCAGCATAAGAAGGGACTAATACAACCTGTAAGTGAAAGCATAATATTTAATTAAAATGAATGATTCCAATTGCTGGGTAATGAAGCCGTTTCCTCAGGTTTCCAATTATTTGCTTTCAATGCAATTAAAGAAGAATCTGAATGATTTGTTGATGGATGGATTATTTTTAAAAATTTTTTTAAACGTTTATATAAAATAATGTCTTAATCTATCATTAAATAATGATAGATCACTGTGATTTTTGAGATTTAATTCCAAAGAAGTGAGATTATAACAAAATTCTTTCCATTAATATCTACTTATTTATGTGAACAAATTTCTCCACTTAGTTCTATAAAACCAAAAAATAGAATGAAATGATACTGATACTAATGAAATGATACTAAATACTGTCTCATTTTAGAAATAAGAATTAGAAACAAGAATTGTATATTCATGGATACATGAATTTAAGAGGGGATATCTACCTCATTAAAAGAAGCACTTCCAGAAAGATTATATATATTTTTTCCTAAATATATTGTATTTACAGGCCACTGTCTTAGAAAAGAAACTTCCAGTCTCCTATCTGGAGGGTAAAACACTTGCTGATAACATTCTGGGAATGTAGTGGGAGAGGAAGGCTGGAGGTTTTATCACTGCTGATTATACTTAGTTTTGGTCCTACCCACCCCTCCACTCCCTAGTGTCTTGTCTTCTGGAGCTTCTGCAGAGAATAAACCTCCTATCTTGTGCTAGAATCTGGGAGAGGCAGACACCTAAACTCTCATATTCCTGCTGCTTTTCAGGTTCTCTGCCTCACACATTCCCCATATTGGTTCACTGAATCCAGCCTCCTCTGCCTGGTTTTTTAAATCAACTTTTGGTTTTTGTCTCACAGCTTTGATATTGTGACCCTCCTCTGCTCCTGTATGTTTTTGACTTACCCCTACATGCAGCCTACTCCTTCCACTGCATGTCTTTGAATGCTGATCACCCTGTCCAGAAGATTCCTTCCATTTCCCTGCTTCCCTAGAAGCTTTGCCTGACTGGATCCTTCCACTCCAATTTCAGTCGCATTGCCGTAAACACAGTTTATTGCATGGACCACACTTCCATTTTTCTGTCTTTACACACCCTGTTCTCTGTGCTCACTGCTTTTTCTATCCAACTCTTACTCTATGTGACTTGGCTCAGACATTGTCTCCTCTGGGAAGCCCTCCCTGGCTCTGCTCATCTGGGCTACGTGCCCCTAGTGCCTCCCCTAGAACCCTGGGCTCTTCCCTGTCAGAGCACTTATACTATCTTGTGATGATTTTCAAAAATTCTTAAATAAATGAATGTATAATTACATTAATTAAAATGAAAAGCCATTAGACATAGAATCAGAACTCTCTGTAGCTGTGTGTTATTTATTATCCAATCCCAGCAGGACATGATGGCTTATGCCTGTAATTCCAATACTTTGGGAGGCTGAGGCCAGAGGATGGCTTATGCCTGGGAGTTAAAGGCTGCAGTGAGCTGTGATGATGCCACTGCACTCCAGCTTGGATGACACAGCAAGACTCTGTCTCTAAAACAAAACATTAAGTCAGGTGCAGTGGTTCACGTCTGTAATCCCAGCACTTTGGGAGGCCGAGGTGGGAGGATTCCTTGAGCCTAGGAGTTCAAGATCAGCCTGGGCAACATGACCTCATCTCTACTAAAAAAATTTTTAAAGTAGCCGGGTGTGGTGGTGTGTACCTGTAGTCCCAGCTACTCAGGAGGCTGAGATGGGAGGATCGCTTTAGCCCAGGAGGTTGAGGCTTCAGTGAGCCCTTTTTGTGCCACTGCACTCCAGCCTGGATGACAGAGTGAGAACCTGTCTCAAAAAAAAAAAAAAAAATAAATAATAAAATAATATTTTAATATCCCGTGTGTGTGTTTTCTCCTTTTAGAAGGAATCTCTAAAGTTTAGTGAAAGATGTATTCAACTTTAAATATTTTCAAGCCCCTCAAAGTAATTTTCATCCAGTCAAGGAACTGTTAACGCTTTCTTACCCCTTCAGAAGTCTCTCATACCTTGGGAAAGAACTGAAACACCTCTTAAATCTGCCTTCACAACTGGTTCAAAGGAAATAACATAGAAAGTTTGTTGAAAAATAAGGCAGTAAAGATTTCCCTTTGTCTTTTATTAGCTCCCATTTGTTTCTTTATCTAATGACCAACTGCTAATTTCCAAGATCAATAGAGATTGAAGACCCAAGGTACTCATAAACTTAGATACACAGGAGATATTTTCTTTGAATTCAGTTTCAGAGTCTGCATGTTATAGGAATAGTGAAAACTTAGCCTCAATAAAGCTAGGGCCTCCACCTACCTTCCTCCTAGGTTTGCATATGAATTCCAGCATAGTTTATATAATGCCACAATGCCATCTGTCTATGCTGACATATGCTGAGGTTTCCCATCAGCTGCCCAGTCCACAGGCACCAGTCCACATGGTTTGCTACCAGCATGTTTCCTATCAACATGTTACCTTTGGTCTGGCCCAGTCTGTGCTAGCACCTCATACACAGGCAGTAATTCTGCTGCTGCTGCAGTATGCTGGAGACTGAGGACCCCTGGAGGTTGTTTAAGCCCATTTATCTAAAGCAGAGGGTCTCAAACTAGCAGCCTGTGGCCACTTCAAATCTGCACGTTTTTCAACCTGCATGATTATATCAGTTATTTATCACTGCTTAACAAACCACCCCAAAATTTAATAGTGTGATATACACCATTCTATTTGTTCCCAATTCTGTGGTTCAGCAGTTTGGGCCAGATTTAACTGGTGGTTCTTCTGCTGGTCTTGCCTGGGATCACACATGTTCTGCAGTCACCTGGCAGCCAGACTGCCTCATTCACATGTCTAGCAGTTCCTGTGGGGCTTGCAGGGCTGTTGCCTGGACCTCTGGAGGCCAGCCCAGCTTCTTTGCACTGTGGTCTCAGGCTGCAAGAATGGGCCCTGTCCTAAGGCACAAGCATGTTTCAAACTCTGTGTCATGTTTGCTATTGGCCAAAGAAAAAGACCCTACCTCTTGATGGGAGGAACAGCAAAGTCACATTCAAAGGGACACACATACAAGGATAGGAGGAATTGGGGAATTTTTTGCCATCTACCACAGGGTGGTTTCTCTCTCTCTCTCTCTCTCACTCTAATTGCCAATGTTTAAAGATTGGAGCTTCATCTTATCTTGAAAAATCAGCTAGCCTACTTTATTCATTTACACTTCCTCCCTCATCTGTTGGCATTTGAGTTGTGATAATGCCTAATTTACAAGATTGTTTTTGTGAAGTTAGATAGGGAAAAATCTGACAAAAGCAGAAACTCAATATATGTTTTCCCCTTTCTGAACACCACTAGTCATGAAGCTGCTACCTGCCAATGACCAAGGAGAGCGGCCAAGATGAAGAACAAGGGAGTCATAGAGGAGGTGGCTGGAGAGTAATCCCTTGGTCTGTTTTAGAAGTATAGAGGCATTAGGAAACAAAACTCTTAAAGAATTTATAAGAAAACTAAACGTACTTTAAGAAATTGAAAGGAGCAGTAGGAAACATATCAGTTTGCTCTAAGTGAAATGTTTCAGGCTCTGAATGGTTCACCCAAGAACCTGAGCTCATTCCTGGGAGGCACCTGCAGAAAACTGGTTCTGGTCCTGGTCCCTGTCTTCAGGTGTCTGTGTGTAAACATCTTATCCCAGTGTAAACATCTGCAGCTGGTAAATGTCTGGGGGTTTTCTCACTGCTCTCCAGGAGACTCAGCACTGCCCTGTTCTTTCCTAGCCTGAGTCAGGACTGAGCAGAGAATCCTCCACCACACACAGCAGGCACTATCTGCCACAGTTCCTTTCCCTGATAGCTTCAAATTCTCTGCCTTTTGAAATAAGCCTACTTTTAACTGGAATAAATAATTGGTCAATCTCTACCTCAGGTGAAGAGGAGCCAAGCCTCTGGAAACACTTAGGAACAAACTGTGTAAAAACCAAAAGCAATTGCGTAACCGGTTAAATAAGCTTGCTGGACTTTGTCCCTGTGTATGAGTTAGGCAATTTTTTCAGCTAGTTTGAGTGATGTGCTGACCAGTGAAGTGCAGTGAAGCAGTGGGAACCGGAATATCCAAAGAGTGGTTTGAAGGAGAAAGAAGCATTGTGGCTTTATATCCTCTGCGCCTGGGTTTCCTGAAGTCATCACACATAAAGGAGAGAGAAAATGGCTCAGTTAAAGGTAAGAAACCATCTGGCAAGTTTGCTGTGGCTTCTTCAGCCAAAATTTATGGAAGTTTCTGAGAACTCCAGGGTATCAGAGTTGGAAAAGACTTGGAGAGGCCCTGGTTCAAACCCCTGTGTTCAGAGGCTTCCCTGTGGTGTCTGTGGGCACAGCTGGGGCTGAAGAACAAGGGAAAGGTGATAAAGGAAAGAAATGAAGCTCTTATTGGTCATCCCTTGCCTTTGTTCATTTCAATTATTGTCTTGGAAATCTGTAGATATCCTAAGAGCTCCCCTCCACTACGGACATGCACGTTTCTCTCTATGTCTCTTTCCCACCCCCTGCTCTGACACTTTCCCATTGCTGCAGCTTCATGGACCACTTCCGGTGACCAATTAGATATGCTTAATCTATTTAGTTAATTGAGGCTCTGAATCAGCCCTTGGCCAGCAGAAGCACCCCCTCTAGGAAATCATTCCTTCTTTTTAGTAATGCGCAATTGAAAAGTATGTGTGGGTTATGTGCTGTTAGGTGCTAGGCATTTTAACTATGAATTAACTCATAATCCTCAAAATAAATCTGGGGTGTAGAAAGAGGTTCTTGTTTCAATTAGAAAAGTAATGCTTGGAGAGACTATGATTTGCGCAAGGTCACTGCCAATAGATGACTTGATTAGAAACGGTATGTTTGAATGCGAAGTCCGGACTCAAAAAGGGGCCTTAGTGGCTCCTACTAGACTGGTATCTTAAGGCAAGGAAAACAGAATATGTCCCTAATATCTAAAACCATGCCTAGTGCCCAGCCCAGGCTTGCAACAGTGCTCAACACATGCATGTGTAACTGAACAGAACTGCCCAGAACGTTGGCTCAGGCCAAGTGGGCCAGACCACCCCACAACAGACATCTTCCCAGAATGCAGGGTTTGAGAAGTGCCCTAATGCCCTCTAACTGATGCTGAGTTTGAAGAATCCATCAGTTAAGGGGAGATGTTTCTGAGTTTGAAGAATCAAACGCCCTCCTAATTGGTAGGAATCCTGAAAACACTCAACACCGGAGTAAAAGACTTTGGTTTTTTATCTTTATGCCTGACTAAAAGTTAACTCTCATTCTTTCATTCAGCAAATATTTTGTGCTAGTGCATGATACTGCAGATTAATATAGTAGATGAACTGAGTCTGGGCTAGGTAGAGTCAAAAAAAAATTTCTTAAAGGAGCCTGTACCTAAATTGAGTCTTAAGGGAGAAGTAGGAGCTGGCAAAGTGAGGAAGGACGGGATCTGGAGGGAAGAGTGAGTGCAAAGGCACAGCACATGCAGAATGCCTGCATGCTCTAGAATCCAAAACTATGTCAGCCAAATTTGAGTTGATGGAGGGACAGCCAAATTGAGATACCCAGGCGGTGGTTGGATTTATGGATCTGGATTTCAGGGGAGTGGGCAGGGCTAGGGGAATAGAACTGAGGGTCGTGATGTCAGTGGTAGGAGTTGAAGTCTTGGAAGAAAGAGTAGATAGACACTTTGTTTTCTGATGAACATTCTATGAGGAAGTTCAGCAGGGGTTGGAAACATCTTTACCATTTATAAACAAATTTTATGTAAAATCCTATCCTGCTGTCATGTTTAAGCAACTTATTATGCACAGCACCAGGACATCAATGTAAACTGCATGCCAGTCTTTGCTCTCAGTTTCAAAGGCATTCTTCCCTGCCTGCTGTCTAATCTTTACAAAGAAAGGTTAATTCCAGAGGTCAGGAATCCAAACACAGAAAACCAGACTGCATCATATTCATTCTAATCAATAAACATTATGTAATTTTTAAAACTGTTTCTCATCTTTTATTTCTTCATTTTAATGAATATGTCAACACAAAGCCATAAATGAAATCACATTTACACAAAAGTACAACTGGGAGAAGAAAATTCAAAAGATAAAATAATTAAATTTAAAATGAAATACCCTATGTATTTGAGTAAGTTGCTTAGCTTCTCCCAACCTTGGTTTCCTCATTTCTAAAACGAAGAGTTTGCTTAATATTCAGGCTCTGGGCCCCACCACCAAATCCTTGATTCACTGGCTCTGGGTCTGTATGTAACAAGCTTCTGGAGTGATTCTAATGATTAGCCAGAGACAGGACCTACTATTCTACATAACTGATTTCCTGTTGCTGCTGTAAAAAATTACCACAAATTTATTGGCTTAAAACAACACAAATGTATTATCTTGAAGTTGTGGAGGTCAGAAGGCTGAAATCGGTTTCACTGGGCTAAAGTCGAGGTGTCAGTGTGGCTCGTTTCTTCTGGAGACTCTATGAGAGATTGTGTTTTCCTGCCTTTTCCATGGATTCTGTTTCCTCTTCTAGAGGCTACCCACATTCCTTGGTTTGTAGCCTCTTCCTCGATCTTCAAAAAAATGTATCTCTGCTTTTGTAATCACGTCACCTTTTCTCCTCTTATAAGTCAAATCTCCCTTTGCCTCCCTTTTATAATGACATTTGTAATTACATTTAGGATACACCCAAATAATTAGGATATCTCCCCATCCCAAGATCCTTAATCATATATGCAAAAATCTGTTTGGCTAGAAAAGGTAATACTCACAGGTTTCAGGGGTTAAGCCATACATATCTTTCAGAGCGAGCCATTTATTCAGCCTGCTGCGATAATCTGCAAGTTCCCTTTACAATCTATGTTCTACGTTCCCATCAAGGTTAACTAGAAATATTAGACTCTTTTTCCACAGGAAAATAAAGGTAGCAGTAGTTTCATCTCTACCCTGACTTCTCTCTCTTTCCTTCATGCCCAGTAAGAGGAAGTGAGGTGCACCATCTGTTCATCTCATCAGGTGTTACCTAGAATCAGAGTCAGGAGAAAACACCTCATAAAACTACCCTGACAAGTAAACCATATCCTGGGGACCAGGTGAGAATTAAAAAGCTGTATACTCATAAGCTGCCAAAGAGCTGATGGTACTGAAGTCACATGGAGCTCAGGAATTTATTCCTGCATTTAGAAAGTATGCATATAATTCTCTTGAAAAGAAATGAAATCATATTTTTCTGTCGGATCAAATTATTCAGAAATCCGAACTGTAGAAAACATACAAACACACTTGCTTAATGTTAGCTTTTTAATGTTATTTTTGTACACAATATACTTTTACATAGGCACTGAACCAGCTGGAAATGAATGCTTGGATTTTCGCAGCTGATAAAAACAGTTCAGATTCTGTCCTTGAGCTCAATGTCTGGAGAAAGCAGCTGCGAATACTGCTTCCTTAATTCAGATGCCTTTGGCAGTGAGGGGCATGACATTTTAAAGCTGTAATAAACTGTGTACTTTTTCTCTCAGGGGATTAGAAAAACCAATTGATTTGATAGTGACTCAGCAGTTTTCACCTTCCTCTTCAGCCAATGCCCTGCAGCTAAGATTGAGAAACGGATTCACAACACACACCTCTTGGTGCTTGGTGGCTCCCTTCCAAACCACCAGCTTTTCTTTCTACTTTCTTCCCTATTTTTTAAAGCACAGTCTGAATCAAGTGCTTCAGAAATATATATACTAACTCGTGTTCCAAACACATAACCCTGAACTCTCTTCTGAGGCCACCAGTTACAAAGAATGGGGAAGGTTAATGAGTAAATCCACCAGTGCCTGCCAGAAAGCTCAGCTGTACTCCAGCCTGCCTTCCTCTCTTGCAGAGAGAAACAATGCGGCAGTTGAACAAAGCGAAGGCACTGTAATGCCCAGTGGCTTCAGTCACAGGCTGGTCTAAAATTCCATTTCACAGAATTGAAGATAATTTGGGGTTATTACCAATTCTCAGCAGCTCAAATTCAATCCCGTTGATGGTGAGCATGGGGTTCATTTTGAGAGAAGAAAATTGGATGCAGCAGAGAATCAGAATGTTGGATGGTCTCTGCCATTTCCCCAAAGATATCATCCTAACTGCATGCTGCTGCTTTTAACAAATCAGTATATAACTTAGTATTTTTTGTGATGACAAATTTTCAAATATACAAAATATTGAGTCTGAAGGCAAAAAGAATAATTTTTCACTTCCATTGCTTCCTAGGTCATAACATTCACATCTGATATTTCTTCCAAATACAGACTGTTATTGGCCTGATCATCACTCACACATCCAGGCTTGTTACATCTCCATGCCACTGAGTATCGGGGAACCTGCCCCGATATTCACGTAGGTTCTTTTCTATTTTCCCTAAGCGTCAGCCAGCTTGAGAAATAAAGTGACAGAGTACAAAAGAGAGAAATTTTAAAGCCGGGCGTCTGGGGGAGACATCACATGTCAGTAGGTTCCGTGATGCCCCACAAGCCACAAAAACCAGCAAGTTTTTATTAGGGATTTTCAAAAGGGGAGGGAGTGTGTGAATAGGTGTGGGTCACAGACATCAAGTACTTTACAAGGTAATAGAATATCACAAGGCAAGTGGAGGCAGGGCGAGATCAGGACCACAGGACCGGGGCGAAATTAAAATTGCTAATGAAGTTTCGGGCACCATTGTCATTGATAACATCTTATCAGGAGACAGGGTTTTTGAGATCAACCGGTCTGACCAAAATTTATTAGGCAGGAATTTCCTCTTCTTAATAAGCCTGGGAGCGCTATGGGAGACTGGGGTCTATTTCACCCCTGCAGTCTCAACCATAAGAGACAAGCGCACCTGGGGGGGCTGTTTATAAGCCTATACCTCCAGGCGTGTATTCTCTTTCTAAGGGATGTTCCATGCTGAGAAAAAGAATTCAGCGATATTTCTCCCATTTGCTTTTGAAAGAAGAGAAATATGGCTCTGTTCTGCCCGGCTACCGGCGGTCAGAGTTTAAGGTTATCTCTCTTGAATTTCCTGAACAATTGCTGTTATCCTGTTCTTTTTTCAAGGTGCGCACATTTCATACTGCTCAAACACACATGCTGTACAATTTGTGCAGTTAATGCAATTATTACAGGGTCCTGAGGCGATATACATCCTCCTCAGCTGATTAAGAGATTAAAGTAAAGATAGGCGTAGGAAATCACAAGGATATTGACTGGGGAAGTGATAAGTGTCCATGAAATCTTTACAATTTATGTTTAGAGATTGCAGTAAAGACAGGCATAAGAAATTACAAAAGTATTAATTTGGGGAACTAATAAATGTCCATGAAATCTTCACAATCCACGTTCTTCTGCCATGGCTTCAGCCAGTCCCTCCGTTTGGGGTCCCAGACTTCCCACAACAACTGAGAACTCTGGAGGGCCTACCCTTCACCTGCTTCCACCCTTCTTATATCTCTTAAGGAGATGTGTTCAGATGGTGACATTTCGCTCTCTGAGCAAGACTGCACTTTCATTATCCTGGGCTAAAATCAATTGGTGTTTAAGTTAGAGCAAAGAGGGTTCTAACCCTATTTACAGCAGCACACATACACTTACATTAGAATTGGCTTTAAGGGAAAAACTCAATCAATTGACAAATTTCCACTGATTACCTTCTATGAGCCAAGACTGCCATAGTCCCAGCCTTCATGCAGCTTATAGGCTAGCAAAAGAGCCAGACAGTGCACAAGAACTCACAAGTGTGTTGCGAGTTCTTACAAGAGTAAGTTTCAGGGGCTCTCCATGACTTACCTTGTTGAGAAACCCTTTAACTTTTTTTTTTTTCTCTGGGTGTAAAGTGAAGAGATGGCAATCAGAGTAGGTTCCATTGTGTCACTGTGAAAAGATTCTGGGCTGGCATGTCTCCTGAAGGCCACCCATATCTTTAAACTTTATTTTCATGTATTCACACAAATATAGATGTGTTCCATAGATGAGGCAGATAGCAGAGGCTTCTGCCTGCAGCAAGGCTAGTTTGGAGAGGGTTTTGCTGTCGGGTTTGGACCCACACACCTCTTCCTAGATGCTTTTTCTATTTTTTTCCAGAGTTTGAAAGGAAAATGGAGTCTCAAGTTCAGGGAGGTTACAGTGTAGACCCAGAAATCAGCTAAGTACAGCTAAGGGTGGAGAAGTCTATGCAATATCCAGCACTCTTCTGATTAATTAGAAGTCTTTAAAATTCAAAGAAAGCATATTGTCTTCCCTAAATGATTCATATGTCAAGACACAGTAAAGGTATTATATGTGGAACATCATACACAAACATATGTCCATATAGAAATTCTTATGTTTGTAAACTGCCAACTTTCTGAAATGCTCTTTAAATCCTACTAATGGTGGCATTTGTGTCTTTGTCACATACAGTACATTTCTGGATTTGGGAATGAGTGTTCTTCAGAGGATCCTCGCTGCCCAGGTTCCCTGCCAGAAGGACAGGTATGAGCAAATAAAGTGCTTAGAAGAGCTCTGAATCCTATTCCTGAATGACTAGTTTTCAGGCCAAAGTGCCTCCACCCACCGTGGCTCTTCCAGTCTAGCCTGTGAACTGTCTAGGGGTTTCCCAAGTCATAGGGGCAATGAAGATACAGAGCAATGACAACACAAAGATTAAAATTGGATTGGTGGCACAGCAGCCAATCCAAACTAGTAAAATTAACTGTAGAGTTTCCAGTAGGATCCCCAAAAATCCAGGGTTAAAGAGAATTCTTCATATTCACCTTGAACACCATAGATGTGACAATTATGATAAAATAACAAGGTGCTTTAACATGTATGCACAAAGATGTTCATACTAGTGCTGGTTAGAAAAGCAACAACACAGTAAACAAAAATATTTTCAAAACTTTTTGCAGCCTGTATCATGGCATAAAAAATCCTCATTTCTTAAAAAAAAAGAAAAAAATGCCTGATTAGTACAGGGTTACAGGTATGATAGGGTCACAGTTTTGGAGGATAAGAATGCAAAGAAAAATACCAACATGTTAATGCTCGGTTATTTCTGGTTGTGAGATAATGGGTGATATCATGTAGTTTATACATTTTCTACAATAAATATATATTACTTTTATAATTGTGGGGCAAGTCACATCAAAAGTTGTTACAAGAAATATATCGGGTTGGAGATTGTCATGTGCAGTGGCCCAGAGCATCCCCATCCCCCTACTGAGTTGGTTGGTGGGAAGGTGGGATGCTTTTCGGATGGGAGTAATATTGTTTATTGCATCCTTTGTTTCAGAATAATCCTCAGGTCTGCCCCTACAATCTCTATGCTGAGCAGCTCTCAGGATCGGCTTTCACTTGTCCGCGGAGCACCAATAAGAGAAGGTACAAGGATTAGATGAATTCTGACCTGCAGACTGTGGGAACTATGACAGGGACTTTGTGCTGCCTCCTTCCCCTGGGCCACAGCCTCCCAGAGCTGCCCAAGATCCTGCTTCTGATAGGCTGTGGTCTGGGTCATGGTCAGAAGAGAATGAACTTCCTGCCAGCTAGCACCAAGTGACTGGTGGAAGAAGGTGAAGGAAAGCTGCACAGAGCTGGGAAAATACACATGTCCAGTTCCATTTACAAATTATCTCCTATACACAGAAGGAAATATTCCTAATAGTTTGGCCTTCTTCTAAAGACTGTCCTGTTGAGTTTTGGCTTGGGGTTTACCTGTTTTGTTTTGTTTTATAATGACTAAGTCACAATTATGGAAGATTCAGAGCAATATCTTTCTCAACTGACTAGAGGTATGTTCTTTGCAAGAAAATGTTGGGTAAACGAAGCTTGGATAGTTAAAAAGTCATGTATTATGGCCCATTGTGGTTTGAATTAATAAGGTTTTTACTGTGGTATTTGCCTTTGCTAGAAACCAGCATATTCATTTACATAGTATGACATATTCCATGTTTGCTCTAATCCTACATCTAGGTCAATGAACGTGATCCCTTGATTAACTCATATCAGGCAGGTTGGATGCAGTATGTATTATAGTTTTGGGAGGCAGTGTTATGATTTAAACAAATAGTGTCTAATTATAAAAATTTTAGGCTAAGGCATTTGTGAAGAGGAATGCTGCTGATATCAGAAACTTGGGGAGAAGGGCATGTGGTCTTGTACTGCTTAGCAGGGCAGCCTGGGTTTATCTCCACAGGTCCTTCTGAGAAGCAAATGAGATAGTAAGTACAAAACTACAATGGACCACACAAATGATAAAGATTGCACAGTTTAATCATGGCCACCCTGGAGGCAGGCCCCCTGAGTATAAATCCTGGCTCCTTTTCCAGCTGTGTGGCCTTGGGTAAATCATCTGCCCTCTTGGATCCTCTAGTTCTTCATTCGTAAAACAAAGATAATTATAGTACCTATTTCATAGCTGTGGTGAGGATTAAAAGAAAGGATGTGTGTAAAGCACATTAGCTTAGCTTAGCACAGGCACATGGTTAGTGCTCAGTTAATGCTAGTTATTGTCATAATAACTATCATTAAGTATTGCCATCATAACAGAGTTTCTGCCTCATTTCCAGGGTATCTCTAGGAGGCTGTCAAGAGAACTGAGCATTAGATATGGCAAGTGCTATGTTACAATGTCAGTATCAACAGTACTTTTCTCTTAATAGATATATGCGTGGAAAGAGGGAGAGTTAGAGAAAGTTTTCTATACATGTCAAAAATCAGGGGATAATTCCTTCGCTATTTAATCATCTCCCTCTCTCTCTTTCTCTCTCTGTAAGCTCAAATAGGGTAAGGTAAGCACACAGATAATTCTGTTCATTCTAATTTATGACAACCTGTCCTCTATGAGTATGTTCTTGACTTTATGGCCCATTCCCTAACAGGCCACCTGGTCTCCGGATTCTGCAGCCTGTCCCCATTATTCAGCAATATCTTCAGCCAGCAGGAGCTGAGCTTTGTTCCAGGAGGCTGAAAAGGAGCTGTTGGCATTTCATTAAGAAGCTGGCACTGTTCCCTGAATCAGAATTAAATCTCTGTTCAGGGCAATGTAGTGCTGCCTGGGGAGTTTTATAAACTCAGCTAAAAAATAAGGGACACTAGGTATGGCTCACCCATCTATTTAGAAGAACTCTTCAAAGATATCCATGAGACTTTTGTGGAAATGCTTCCCACTCAAAATCTCCAGTGGGAAGATGGGACCAGTCTTATCCATAAGTAGGCCGCCTGAAATTCTGAGTTACTACTCATCTGAACCATAGCATGCAGGGCCACCACAAAACTATTAAAGAGTCTATCTACCTACCTACCTACCTACCTACCTACCTACCTATCAGGGATTAATTTTTATCAGATTAGCTAGCTGATTGATCCCTTGGGTCTTGAAAAGGCAAGAGTCTGGAGAGAGAATTTGGAAAATGTGGACTGTGATAAAAATTCAGAAGATTAAGAGAAGAAAGGCAATTTAACAAACACCTAATAAGCCAGCAGCTACTGTATGCCAGGCATTTTTGGTATACAAACTCTCTGAGTTCTCACAACAATCTTAGGAGACAAGGATGAAGAACATAAGGTTCAGGAAGTCTAGTAACTCTCCCAGGATCACACAGGTGGTTCCAAGACATACACACATGCTCTGAACTTCATATACTGGGAGCTGGAGAGGCTTAGTAAGACCAAGGTCTGAGGTCATGTCATCAAGAGATGGAGGAATCAAATGGAAACTAAACAGATCTAGCCCTTTTTCCCCCAGATGGCTCAATGTTGGGCTAGGCCAACTCAACTCACTGAGGTAGACTGTCCTTGGTCTTGAAAGGGCCAGAGCCTGTTGACTCAGGTCTGGTCTTCTGTTGTCCTTCTGTATTTTGTCAGGGTAGTAGCCTCTGAAAGGACTTGGGTCCCTCTTAGTGAGCTTCAGTGTCCCTTCCAACTTCTGGAAGGTCTCATCCTGGTGTCCTTTCAGATTCCTTTATCAGAGTCTTCTTCCCTTCCTGAAGCCTGAGATCTGGTCCTGGTAGAGAGGACACACTTTAAAAAGAAAAGAAAGAAAAGCAAATAAAGGCATAAATGTACTACAATAAAACATGGACATACACTCTTATAATTTTGGAGTACAGAAGTGTTAATTTATTTTTATTTTATTTTAAGTTCCGGGGTATAGGTGCAGGATGCGCAAGTTTGTTACATAGGTAAACATGTGCCATGGTGGTTTGCTGAACCTATCAACCTATCACCTAAGTATTAAGCCCAGCATACATTAGCCATTTTTTTAATGCTCTCCCTCCCCCGACTCCCACCCCCCAACAGGCCCCAGTGTGTGTTATTCCCCTCACTGTGTCCATGTGTTCTCCTTGTTCAGCTCCCACTTATCAGTGAGAACATGCGGTGTTTGGTTTTCTGTTCCTGCTTTAGTTCGCTGAGAGTATTGGCTTCCAGTTCCATCCATGTCCCTGCAAAGGACATGATCTCATTCCTTTTTATGGCTGCATAGAATTCCATGGTGTACATGTACCACATTTTCTTTATCCAGTCTATCATTGATGGGCATTTGGGTTGATTCTATGTCTTTGCCATTGTGAATAGTGCTGCAATAAACATATGTGTGCATGTATCTTCATAACAGATTGATTTATATTCCTTTGGGTATACACTCAGTAATGGGATTGCTGGGTCAAATGGTATTTCTCATTGTAGGTCTTTGAGGAATCACCACACTGCCTTCCACAATGGTTGAACTAATTTACATTCCCACCAACAGTGTAAAAGCATTCTTATCTCTCCACAGCCTCTCCAGAATCATTTTCTTTTATAAATTAATATCAAAAAGACATAAACCCAATAGAAAATGATAAAGGACTTTTACAAGTAATTCATAGAAAAACTATAAAGAACCAATAAACAATTAGACTTGTTTTTTGGAAATATTTTATATTTTCTAACTCATAATAAAGGAAATACAAAATAAAATGAAATATTATTTTTCACCTAAAACACTAAAATTTTTAATAATACTCCAGATTTGTGAAGATTTGGGTGACCAGGCACTCTCACACATTGTTAGTATGATAATAAAGAGTTAAAATGATCTGATAATTT
Source organism: Pongo pygmaeus (assembly GCF_028885625.2). NCBI lineage: Eukaryota > Metazoa > Chordata > Mammalia > Primates > Hominidae > Pongo > Pongo pygmaeus. Next base: position 53,435,151 of record NC_085930.1, on the reverse strand, counting down.
TGTTTAGAAATGCACTGACGTATCTCAAAGAATATATAAGAAATATATAAGAAAATCACTAAGCTCTGATGCCTCTGAGGAATAGCCCTGAAGAAACTGGAGGAGGAAGGAGCCATTTACCTTTCAGGACTTTTTAAATTACTTGAATTATTTTTACCTTTGTCATGTATTACTTTTGTAATTTTAAAGGAGAAAATTGATTTATTATTTCAAAAATAACAAAGATACCACCCATATTCTCTCAAGCTGCGTAGAACTCATTGTTCTTGCCTTCCAGAGCAAGGACTAGCATCCTATGATACACATAAGCTAATGTTTTTCTATGGATTTTCCTACACAGATATCCCTCAAGGTACTTCCCCTTCCTTTATAGTTTTTAGAAAACACAGTTCTTCATTTTTTGGCAGCATGGAAATAACCATGAGTCAGAGTCCATTTGAAGCATGATGGGTGGAATGAAAAAGTGAGAAGAGGCCAGGGCTGTGGGCAGCAGATGGCCATTAAAAAGTGATGCTGTGTCATTGCTTCACTGCTTCACACATTAGAGCCCACAGGTCGTTGTTGACTTGAGTGTCTTCCTGATGGTACTGCCTGAGCCATTCTGTGTATCACTCAGAACATTACTCTAAGGCTTGTATATCTTGTGTGTTTTTCCCTCTAGCTGGCTATACAGGATTCTACCTTCAGTTTCTCACAAGCCCTTTGAATCCATTGACGAAGGCCATGTCACTCACAACTGGGATGAAGTTGATCCTGATCCTAACCAGGTAACCTGGTCCTGTGAATTGAAGCATATCATATACCCAAAACCTTGACTAGAAATACCTAAATAGAATACTATGGTCACTGGAAAAAATAGATAGTTTTTTAAAGCATTATTTTAATAAATGCTAAAGTGTGTCTGTTTTCTGCTCAAACTTGGGTGGTGTATTAGTCCATTATCATGCTGCTATGAAAAAATAACCAAGACTGGGTAATTTACAAAGGAAATATTTTTAATTGACTCATAGTTCTGCATGGCTGGGGAGGCCTCAAGAAACTTACAATCATGGCGGAAGGGGAAGCAAACACATCCTTCTTCATATGGCGGCAGGAGAGAGAAGTGTTAAGCGAAAGGGGAAAAATCCCCTTATAAAACTATCATATCTTGTGAGAACTCACTATCATGAGAATAGCATGAGGGTAACCATCCCCATGATTCAATTACCTCCCACCATGAAGGTCCCTCCCACAAAACGTGAGGATTATGGGAACTATAATTCAAGATGAGATTTGGGTGGGTCAGTATGAGGTGGGAATTTTGGAACTGATGGATTGATTATGTATGTACATATTGTTAAAAGAAAAACCTTAGACAAATCTAATTTAGCAGAGTTTAATTGGGCAAAGGACAATTCACAAATTATTCTACCTGAGCCAGGATAGGTTCTGAGAGACTCCAGTGCAGACACTAGTAGAAGACGATTTATGGACAGAAAAAGGAAAGTGATGTATAGAAAACAGAAATGAGGTATAGAAATAGCCAGATTGGTTGCAGCTCGGCATATGACTTACTTGAACACAGTTTTAACAGTGTGTCACAATGATTGGCACAAGAGTAGGTTACACATCCAATTAGGTTATGGTTCACTGTGTGGAGAAACTTTTAGGCAGAACTTAAAATATGTAAGGAGGCAGCTTTAGGATAAACTTGATTAACAGTCTGCATGTGTGTGTGTGTGTGTGTGTGTGTGTGTGTGTGCACATGCACACATAAGCTTGTATTTTTCTAGCCTAATGGCATATAGATGGACACAGGAGTAGTTCGGACTTACTAGAACTGCTCAGGTGACTTGGATGAGTGGAAATTTTATAGGTTGGTCAAAATATCTATATGTTCATAGGTTTTTTTTTTGTTGTTAATCTAAACTTACCACAAAACATAGAAAATACATTCAATACAGACATCTTTGAAGAGAGGCCTTTGAAATCTGGCATAGGGGTGAGAGTCTTGCTGTCTGGGCTGAATTATGCAAGTCTGTTGTGGTCACAGATCACTATCACAGTCTCTTCAGACCTAGGACTTCCATTCTTTTTCTAGGAGTTTCCTCCTTTTGGTCTAGTAATAGTGGGTGTTCTCTCTGATTATCGTTATTACTTACGTACTCTGCTTGCAGAGTATATAAGATAGAATGAGACAGAACCAGTACTATAGCAATGAGACAGACCCAGTGCTATAATGGACTGAGCTCTTTTTTTTTAACCTTCTGAGAACCCCAGTGTATTGCCTTTGTCCCTGAGTTTAGGTACATGGCGCTGATAATAGGTATGTAGGGCAGGAAGAAAAACAGACTTGGGTTTGCATCCCTGCCCATCTACTTACTAGCTGTGTCTTAAGCTATGATGTTTCAACTGTAAAATGGGATGATAACATCTGCCTCACAGTGCTATTGTGAAGATTATGAGAGAATGGGTGTGAACCTGCTTTGTACAATGCCTGGCATGTGATAGGCAAGAACCATGATTCTGATACAGCTATTTACATTTACCTGAATTTACGTTATTCAGGTAAATTTATTTCTTCATTTTATATTATTTTTTACTCTAAACTCTTCTTCTGCCCTCTTTCCCTCCCTCCTACTCTCTCTCTCTCCCTCCCTCTCTATCCCCCGCCACTTTCCACAACCCAAGGAAATCTCCTGCTTCCCCTTTGTTTACCATGACATTTTGTCTATACCTGCAAATCTCCCTCCCCTAAGTGCTGAGACTTTTTATAAGACAAAAGTCAAAATAATTTATAGACACCTTTGGTTTCCTGCCCAGTTGTCTCTCTTGTCTTAATTATGGAAATCTCAGCGAAATAAGCATCTGCTTGAATGCTACCACCCCTCTCTACCAGGGACAGGAAGGGAGGGAGGCATTTAGGGTGGAAAAATGTGAATTGGTATTTAAAATATTGTCTACCTCATAGCCACTTTGAAACTAAGATATTTTGTCTAAATAATTGACCCTTAAACTTGTATGAAGTTTAATGCATAAAGCAGACATCCTCCCTGGTCCCCAGCTGGCCTATATATTGCCTTTAAGCACATTGCAAAATGCAGCCCCTATTCTAACCCCCAACCCCTCAGACTCAGTCCCCCACACAAAGGGACACAGACGAGGCATTCAGCTCCTCCCTTTCCCCTTCGGTCAGACGAGGCCCTTGTGCAGGGCACAGCTTGCACAACCAACCTGGGGACCCTGACTTCACCTCATTCTTGAGTCTCATGTGGGTTCAAGTAATATGAGTATAGTAATTATGTATATGAAGTTAACTAAATGAGGGATTATAAGAAAAGTCCATGGGCAGATTTGGATAATTTAAATTATTGTTTATTTATAATGATAAATAATTATTTATTATTATTTTGCTTCAAGATAGCAATCAAATCACTAGTGGTTAACAGGGTAGGCTGGGGAGTTCCAGGGCTCCTGCCTGCTCATATTGATCATAACAATTTTCTAAGCCTCTCAACCTTAATAAATCTTCATAGATTTGTTTATAGTTGTGTGGACAACAGTGGAGCCATACTTCTTTTATATAGTTTCATTCGGGGTGGGGGGTTAGGTTTTAAACCTAACCTTTAAAGAAAATATGTGATGTGACTCTACTTTGAGTGTGATGTGTAATATGCTCAGTAATATATCTTTATTATATATTATTATTTCCTTGACTATCATTGCTACATTTTATTTAACATGAATACACCCTTTCATAGGAATTATTTTGGAGTTCAGGTGACATACCCATGGAAGATAATCTTGTTCTAATAGAATTTTTTCTAGCTTTGTCTTTTTTTTTTTTTTTTTTTTTTTTGAGACAAGAGTCTCACTCTGCTGCTCAGGCGGGAGTACAGTGGTGTGATCACAGCTCACTGCAGCCTTGACTTCCCAGGCTCAGATGATCCTCCTACCTCAGCCCCCTGAGTAGCTGGGAGTACAGGTGTGCACCACAATGGCCGGCTAATCGTTTGTATTTTTGATAGAGAAAGGGTTTCACCATATTGCTCAGGCTGGTCTCGAACTCCTGGGCTCAAGCAATCTGCCTGCCTGAGCCTCCCAAAGTGCTGGAATTACAGGCATGAACCACTCCACACAGCTTAGCTTTGTCTGATTATATGAGTAAAATATACTTATAAAAACTCAAAAATATTGTAGAAATTAATAAAATATTACTGGAAGTCTCCCATCATTAAGTGAGAGTCAAGTATATAAGTTGTACATGTTAATTCATTATTTCATAAATAGTTGACATACATTTTGACCAGGAAGTTTGAAGCAACTGGAGTAAAAAGCTTGAGTTAATACAGAGGCATCAAAATAGCTGTATCAGGGCGGGCATAGTGGCTCATGCCTGTAATCCCAGCACTTTGGGAGGCCAAGGCAGGTGGATCACCTGAGACTGGGAGTTTGAGACCAGCCTTACCTGAGGTCAGGAGTTCGAGAACAGCTTGACCAATGTGGAGAAACGCCATCTCTACTAAAAATACAAAATTAGCCAGGCGTGGTGGTGCATGCCTGAAATCCCAACTACTCAGGAGGCTGAGGCAGGAGAATTGCTTGAACCCAGGAGGCGGAGGTTGTGGTGAGCCAAGATTGCGCCATTGGACTACAGCCTGGGCAACAAGAGCAAAACTCTGTCTCAAAATAATAATGACAATAATAATAATAGCTGTACTAGAAGTTTCTGCTTGTTTTCTAGTAGACCCTCAGCCCATATTTGTTCCCCTTCTCCCCACTTCCCATGTTTCCCATTCTAACCTATGGTTAGAATGGCTTTGCTTTTGTCCTTGAACTTGTTGCCTTTCTTCTGTTTTGAATTCCCTGAACACTTTCTATATGGTAGCCACCAAATGAATTTCTTCTCCAATATCTTCCTTGCTCCTTTGAGACCTTGTCTTCACATACACTGGGAGAGATGTGCCTCAGAACTCAATAGTGTCTCAGTGTCTCCGTGAACACCGGCTCCATCCAGGTAGCAGTTTATGATCTTTCTGACTTGTGACCTCTGTCACCCGCCAACTACTTCTCTTTCCATGATAAACCCTGGCTGATCTTGCAAAATCTACACTTTTGTCTTTTCTTTTAAACCTTCTTTACACATTAATATCTCTTTCCAATTTTATACTTCAGTGTTTAACCACAGCATTTTGCATTCATCACTTTCTTCCTCATAACCTCCTCCAAATATGTACTCCAGACTCTCAGCAAGAAAGGCTGAGAAAATTATATTTAGGTACCCCTCTGACAGTCCTTCCCAGCTGAAGCCTGTATGATAGGTATGTCTTCACCTGTCATAGACCAAATCCAATATTTCATCAGCTTCACCAACTATCCACATTAGTCATCTCTGGAAATTTGAAGACCTGAGGATTGTCTGATGATTCCTCCAGTGTAACATTTAGTCCCAAAGGCAGCATCGTGCAATATGCAATCATCACTGTCATCCTTGATACCCTCTCAGGAAGACTGGGGGCTGCTCCCCATAAAGCCTTCATTTTCTTTAGTGTATATTTAATCAGTTATCCAAGAATTAATGCAACCTCTTTTTGAGTGTATTTAAATTCAGCCTGAGGACATAAATTCAATTCATTAATATCTCACATAAGAAGTATACCTAATTTTATGTGTCTGCCTCTAATTTCTGAAGTCTCAGAATTTAATGAACTAATCTACATCCAATTTAACCACGATTTTACAGATTTCAGCTAGAATTCCTGAATTAGCATTTTTCTTTAAGGGTCCTTTAAAATTTATTTTTCTTATTATTTCATCTCTAACCTCTTGATTGTTGAAAAATCAGATTCTTGACTCAGTTAAGACTCATCTGAGAAAATTACCTCTTGGTTCTTAACCAGTATAATTTGGACCAAGTGAGAAATACCTCAAAGCTAATTAAAGAACATATCATAAAATGCCTTCTGTCTCTAGTACATGCAAATTATAAAAAAAAGTTTCAAAACAATACACCCTTACAGGGTATTTGCTGTCTAATTTGTCAAACTTTCCAGGTTTTGCCATCCTGAAATCCCCTTTCCTCCACAGATGTCTTGGATTTTCCTGCCTGTCTTGCCCAAGTCTCTCCTAGTCACAGCCAGACTCCTTGAGAAATAATCTAAACCCAGTTTATCACCCTCATTCACTCTTTAACCCTATGCAATTCAGCCTGCCCAGACGACTCTATTGAAAATATTTATACCCTGTTTACACAATAGTGCATCACTCTCTAATTAATACATATTTTTATTTAAAACTTACATAAAAGTGTCAATGCCCAGTAATTCCACTAACACAGAGTTAACAACTTCTAATGTTTTGAGTTCTTTCAAATCTTTTCTTTTTGTACATATATGTAAATAAATAATTCCTAGGGTCCCATGTAACCAGTAACCAAGAGTAATTTAAAATAATATGTGGCCAGGCACAGTGGCTCATGCCTGTAATCCCAGCACTTTGGGAGGCCAAGATGAGAGGTTCACTTGAGTCCAGGAGTTTGAGACCAGCCCTGGCAACATAACAAGACTCTGGCTCTACAAAAATGTGAAAAAAAATTAGCTGAGCATGGTGGCAAGCACCGGTAGTCCCAGGCACTCAGGAGGCTGAGGTGGGAAGACTGCTCGAGCCTGGGAGGTCAGGGCTGCAGTGAGCCCTGTTCATGCCACTGCACTCCAGCCTGGGCAACAGTGTGAAACACTATCTCAAAAAAAAAAAAAAAAAAAAAAAAGAAAGAAAGAAAGAGAAAAGTTAATCTTTACTTGTTTTTCCTGAAGACATTAAAGAGTATCCAATATATGACCCACAGCAACACTTTTTAAAATCCCGTTTTTCCAGTTTTTCCCAGACTCCCACCCTCTTACATCTGTCTTCTCTCACCTCACCTCTCACCTTCCCCAAGCTCTTCATGCCTTGTCACCTTTGATTGTTGGCTTCTCTCTTCCTCCCTGTACATTCTGCCTCTAGAAAATGATACCTGCACTGTAGATCCCCTACCCCCTTTGGCTGGGATCACACATGGTGTTATGTGGGATAACACACACATAACAGTGACCTCCATGGCAATACTGGAGTTCAAGGGACTCCAGTGAGAATAGGCAAATCTGAATTTTCTGCAGAGATCAGGGAAGGGAAGAGGAAGAGGCTGTGAATACACTTATAATAGTGCTTTTTAAAAAAAATATCAGTTACATATATATTTACTATAATTAAGCTCATGGTGTAATGCAGTCTTAAATTATTTTTATTTAAATATCATATTTTGTGCCTTTTTCCATGTCTTTTTAAACTTGAGTGTAGATATTTTTGATATTATATTATAATCCAGTAAATGTTTATAAAACAATTCCTAATATTGTGAGATATTTGAATTTTTTCCATTTTTGCTATTATGTAGTAAATCCACGCTAAATATAGTCCTTTTCTCCTCTACATCCCAGCCTGGAACAGCTGACCTCCTTCTTTTCTTCCTGAATCCCCTTTTTCCCTGGGTTCCATGACGTTGCATGATTCCTAAACCTGCAAAATAAGTATTCTTCAAGGTCCTGAACTAGAATCTTGATATAGTTTGACTGTGTCCCCACCCAAATCTCATCTTGAATTCCCACGTGTTACGGGAGGGACCTGGTGGGAGGTAGTCTATCTGCACAAGCTCTTTCTTTGCGTGCTGCCATCCAAGTGAGACGTGACTTTCTCCTCCTTGCCTTCTGCTATCATTGTGAGGCTTCCCCAGCCACGTGGAACTGTAAGTCCAATTAAACCTTTTTATATAAATTACTCCATCTCGGGAATGTCTTTATCAGCAGCATGAAAATGGACTAACACAACTCTCACCTCCCCCTTGTCATCATCTCCCCTCTGACAGAAGGGGAAGTACTTTCTCTCTTCCCCTCCTCTTCCTTACTGTCTTTCTTATCCTCCTATTTTCTTCTCCTTCTCATCACCCCAACCTTCCCCTTTGCCTCTGTATTCATCTGCTAGAGCTATCATAACAAAAAGATACTGGGTGGCTTAACCAAAAGAGATTTATTTTTTAACAGTTCCGGATTCCAAGATTGAGGTATCGGCAGGGTTGCTTTCTTCTGAGGCCTCTCTCATTGGCTTGTATCTTCTCCTTGGCTCCTCACATCATCTTCCCTCTGTGTCTATAGCCAAATTTCATCTTCTTATAAGGACAGCAATCATATCAGATTAGGGTCCACTCTAGTGACCTCATTTAAATTTAATTATCCCTGTAAAGACTCCATCTCCAAATATAGCCACATTCTGAAATACAGGGGGTTAGGACTTCAACATATGAATATGGAGGAGGAACACAATCTAGCCCATAATTCTCTCCTTCTGCTTCTTTTTCCCTCTAAATATCTACTAAGGATTCCCACTCTTTTGGATTCTCTTTGCCATAGAGATGAAGGGATAGTTGTTAATAAGAAATAACCAAGTGGGACAAACTAACAGGAGGAACTCTTTGGGCAATAGAGGATTTTCCTAGCTCACTACACTGAATCGGGTGCCAAGTCCATAGAATGGTGATGCCTGAGTATACATAAGAGTTACCAGGGGACTTGTTGAAAATGTAGATTCCTCAGTCTTGCTCCCCAGAGATCCCAGTTCAGTAGGTCTGAGGTGGTACTCAGGAGTCTCCCCAGATGATTCCCGTGCAGGTTGGTGCTGGACTGCACTTTATGAAATTCTTCTGTAGAGTGTGCTTTCAGGATCTCTCTGGTTCCGTTTTTCCTTTTCCTACCTCCACCTGGTTCAGACCTCATTTCTTCTTACCTAGACTATTATAATGACCTTCTACCTGATTCCTATGTCTTCCCCTCCATATCCCACACTGTGCTGCCAGAATCAGCGTGCTAAATTATCATCTCAAAAATCTTTAAATCTAACCATCACCCGCCCCCTCCACTGCACAGCCAATCCAGTGCAGGCTTCCAGATAAGAGATCAAGAGCTCTGATTCACTATCACAGCCTTTCAGACTCTCCACTCCCTTCCATGTCCCCTACCTATCAGTCACACTAGAACCATCGTCATTTTATCTACCTGGGATTTCCTGTTCTTCCTTCACAAATATTCACCCATCTAAATCCCACTCATGATTTATGATTCATTTTAAATAATACTTTCTTCATTATGCCCTTTCAATATTTCTCAGAGTATTTAAGGTTCTATGTCTCTATCATCTTCATCTGATCTGCAGTATCCAGTACATGCCTTCTTCCAAATAGAATCGCAAGTATTTGTTGAATTTACTCCGTGATAGTTCAGATCCTATCATTCTATAAATAAATTAGATTGCATTTCTCTAAATGCATTCAGTGGTGTGTGCCAACATTACAGTGCACATTCCCCTGCTCAGCCCTTTTGGACAGCTTGCTAGCTCTTTTTACATTTCATCTCCATCAACTTACATTTCACTTCTTGCAAAGATATTGGAGCTGTCTGCAAACCAGATGATTTCATCGCTTATATCTCTTATTTTCCATATATAAGAATGTTAAATAGGCCCTGTGCCAGGACTTATTCCTGAGAGAACATTTCTATTTACATTTCTCTTCCAAAGTTATTTGCACTGATCCACTTCCTTGTTTTTCTATCATGAGGTTTTCACATTTCCAGGATCTTCTGTAATGGATTACCTGAGGGAAGAGACAATGTCATGTTCACCTCCAGCATCTAGCATAAAATCTGGCACACAGAGAAGTTCAATAAATACTGTTTGAAAGAATTAATATAAGGGGATTAGACAAGAAACATTGACCCTGAAGGACCTAAGCAGGGTTAGTGTCCCAGGAATCAGACTGGCCGGGGTAATTCAGCACTGGAGGAACAGTAAACAAAGGTCAGTTTGGAAGACTAGGTAGAAGACCATTAAAAGGAGGGAAAGCTTGGGTTTAGGAGCCAAGGAGATCAGGAATAATTTGGGAAACAGGTCAAGACAGGCTAAGATCAAAGGGCTCAGGGTGTAGGTTAGTAAGAGGGTCTGAGAAAGTGTTGGCATCAGTTCTTAGTAGAGAAAATTTAACCGTTCTAAACCATCAGTTTTTTCACTTCTAAAATACAGATGATAATAATAATCATAGGAAGCCTTAGAGAGTTGTTTTGAGAATTAAATGTCATCCAACAAATATTTATTGAGTGACTATTATGTTCTATACTCCGTGCTAGGTGCTAGGTAATGGATTTAAAGCTCTTAGCTTTACATTCAAGGACAAGGTCAAATGAGAATCCAAGTTTTCATCCTTGATGGCTCATCTTCATTTGTAGCCTCATGAAAGACTTTTGTTTTGTTTTATTTTGTTTTTTGAGACAGAGCCTTGCTCTGTCACCCAGGCTGGAAGTACAGTGTTGTGATATCAGCTCACTGCAACCTCCTCCTCTTGGGTTCAAGCGATTCTCCTGCCTCAGCCTCCCAAGTAGCTGGGATTACAGGTGCCCACCACCATGCCTGGCTAAAATTTGTATTTTTAGTAGAGACATGGTCTCACCATGTTGGCCAGGCTGGTCTCGAACTCCTGACCTCAGGTGATCTGCCCACCTCGGCCTCCCAAAGTGCTGGGATTACAGGCGTGAACCACCTCGCTTGACCTGAAAGACTTTTAGAAATCTAAATTACAGTGACTTGGATCCTCATTATCTATACTCTTGCCTATCACCTCAAAGAACTCCAACGGATCAACCAAAGCCTGATTTCTCTCCACATAATTCCTGCTACCTTTTTTTCCTCAAATTTCCAAAGATTCTGAAGAATTCAAGTGAGCCACTGTTTTATTTTAATCCTTCCTATCTTTCTTAGTCTGGACTGAAACTCACCACCGCAAATTACCCTGGATCTCTCTGCTAATAACTATTTATACATTGTATTAGTCCATTCTCGCACTGCTATAAAGAAATTCCTGAGACTGGGTAACTTACAAAGAAAGGAGGCTCATAGTTCTATAGGGTGTACAGGAAGCATAGTGGCTTGTGCTTCCGGGAGGGGCCTCAGGATGCTTCCAATCATGGTGGAAGGCAAAGGGGGAGCAAGGTATCTCAGATGGCAGGAGCAGGAGCAAGAGAGAGAGGAGGGAGGTGCTACACACTTTTAAAGACCAGATCTCGTGAGAACTCACTGTCATGAGAGCAGCACCAAGAGGGTAGTGCTAAGCCATTCATGAGAAATCCACCCCCATTATGCAAACACCTCCCCTACTCTCTCTTGCTCCTACTCCCATCATATGAGATGCCTCATTTCTCCTTTGCCTTCTGCCATGATTGAAAACTTTCTGAGCCTCTCCAGAAGCAGAAGCTGCTGTGTTTCCTGTGCAGCCTGCAGAACTATGAGCCAATCAAACCTCTTTTCTTTATAAATTACTCAATCTCAGGTCTTTCTTTATAGCAGCGCAAGAACGAACTAACACAGAAAATTGGTACCAAGGAGTGGGACATTGCTATAAAGATACCTGAAAATGTGGAAGTGACTTTGGAACTGGATAACTGGCAGAGGTTGGAAGAGTGTGGAGGGCTCAGAAGACAGGAAGATGAGGGATAGTTTCGAACTTCCTAGAGACTTGTTAAATTGTTGTGACAAAAATGCCAATAGTGATATGAACAATAAAGTCCAGGCTGAGGAGATCTCAGATGAAAATGAGGAACTTACTGGGAACTAGATCAAAGGTCAAACTTGTTATGCCTTAGCAAAGAACTTGACTGCATTGTGCTCCTGCCCTAGGGATCTGTGGAACTCTGAACTTGAGAATGATGATTTAAGGTGTCTGGTACAAGAAATTTCTAAGTAGCAAAGCATTCGAGATGTGACCAGGCTGCTTCTAACAGCCTATGCCCACATGCATGAGCAAATAAATGACCTGAAGTTGGAACTTAAATTTAAAAATAAGTTTAGATTTAAACCTATATTTAAATTTTAACTTGTATTTAAAGGGAAGTAGAGTGTAAAAGTTTGGAAATTTTGTAGCCTGGCCATGTGATAGAAAAGAAAAGCCCATTTTCAGGAGAAGAATTCAAACAGGCTGCAGAAATTTGCATAAATAAAAAGGAGCCAAATGCTGATAGCCAAGACAATGTGGGAAAGGCCTCAAAGGCATTTCACAGACCTTTGGGGCAGTTCATCCCATCACAGGCCCAGAGGCCTAGGAGGGAGGAATGATTTTGTGGGCCAGGCCCAGGGCCTCACTACCCTGCACAGCCTCAGGACACTGTTTTCTGCATCCCAGCTGCTCCAGCTCCTCCTGTGGCTCAAAGGGACCCAAGTACCACTTCAAAGGGTGCAAGCCATAAGCCTTGGTAGCTTCTATGTGGTGTTAAGACTGCAGATGCGCAGGATACAAGAGTTAAGGCCTGGGAGCCCCCACCTAGACTTTAGAGGATGTATAGAAAACTTAAATGTTCAGGCAGAAGCCGGCTGCAGGGGCGGAGTGCTCACAGAGAACCTCTACTAGGGCAGTATGGAAGAGTCCCCACTGGGGCATTGCCTACTGGAGCTATGAGAAGAGGGCTACCATCCTGTAGACTGCAGAAAGGTAGATCCATCCACAGATTGCACCGTGCACCTGGAAAAGCCACAGGCACTCAATGGCAGCCCATGAGAGCAGCCGCAGGTGCTGAACCCTGCAAAGTCACCTGAGTGGGGCTGCCCAAGGCCTTGGGAGCCCACCCCTCACACCAGTGTACCCTGGATATGGGACATTGGGTCAAAGGAGATTTTTTTGGAGCTTTAAAATTTAATGACTTCCCTGCTGTGTTTCAGACATGCATGGGGCCTGTAGACCCTTTGTTCTGGCCAATTTCTCCCTTTTGGAATGGAAGTATTTACCTAATGTCTATATCCCCATTGTATCTTGGAAGTAACTAACTTATTTTATATTTTACAGGCTCATAGGTGGAAGGGAGTTAACTTGTCTCAGATGAGACTTTGGACATTTGAGTTAATACTAGAATGAGTTAAGACTTTTGGGCACTGCTAGGAAGGCATGGTTATATTTTGACATGTGAGAAGGACAGGAGATTTCGAAGGAGCCAAGGGCAGAATAATATGGTTTGGATCTGTGTCCCTACCCAAATTTCATATCAAATTGTAATCCCTAATGTTGGAGGTGGGGCCTGGCAGGAGATGATTGGATCTTGGGGACAGTTTCTCATGAGTGGTTTAGCACCATCCCTGTTGGTACTGTCCTCATGATAGTGAGTGAGTTCTCATGAGATCTGGTCATTTAAAAGTGTGTGGCACCTCCCACCTCTCTCTCTCTCTTTCTTTCTCTCTCTCTTTCTCTCTCTCTCTCTCTTTCTCTCTCTCTCTCTCTTGCTCCTGTTCCTGCAATGTAAGCCATGCCTGCTCCTGCTTCACCTTCTGTCATGATTGTACATTTCTTGAGGCCTCCTCAGAAGCTGAGCAGATGCCAGCATCATGCTTCCTGTACAGTCTGAAGAACTGTGAGCCAGTTAAACCTCTTTTCTTTATAAATTACCCAGTATCAGGTATTTATAGCAATGTAAGAACAGACTAATATGTACATTATGATGACTATTTCACCTAGAAGTTACTTCAAAATTCTTGGATAGGTGGTACTGACTTCTAATGATATGTCTGTCTATCCTCAGCCAGTGTTGTTGAGAGTACTCAAGTCATCCAATCTAGTTGAGTCCATGGGAAATTTGGAGGGAATCTCAGTAAATTAAAGAATCTCAGTTTTGAAAGGGATACTTGGATCATCTAGTTCAATTCCCAGTATTCTAACTGGAAATATTTAGGCCAATTATCTAATATTTTCTTTCCATCTCTGAGCATGAATTTTGAATCTTGATAATCAAATGTTGATACCAATTCTGTCTTCCTCCTCTGGTAATCTTAAATAATTTTTAATTCTAACTTTGGACACCCTTAAAGATGCTTTCAAATTATTTTTGACCACCTCATTTCTAGCAAGTAAAAGTTTATCTTCCAATAGAACTCATAGAATACAGTTGTAAAATATGTGAAGCAATAATATAACTAAAAGGATAAATAGACAAATCCACAATTTTAGTTGGAGACTTCAACACCCCTTTCTCAACAGTTGATAGAACAACTGAACAGAAAGTCAGAAAAGATACAGAAGTGATCTACAGAAGGAGCAGGCTTGGAAAAAAAGCTTTTTGAAAAAGAAAAGATATGGAAGTGATGATTTTACACATGTGTGAAGAACTGACATTTTACCTTTGGACTTTTAGAAATATTTGATTTTCTAGACATTGCCTGAGTGTTATTTTGACTTCCAAAAGATCTCACAGTCCGGGCACGGTGGCTCATGCCTGTAATCCCAGCACTTTGGGAGGGCGAGGCAAGTGGATCACCTGAGGTCAGAAGTTCAAGACCAGCCTGGCCAACATGGTGAAACCTCGTCTCTACTAAAAATACAAAAACTAGCTGGGCATGGGGGCATGCACCTGCAGTCCCAGCTACTCAGGAGGCTGAAGCAGGAGAATTGCTTGAACCCAGGAGGTGGAGGTTGCAGTGAGCCAATATCGCACCACTGCACTCCAGCCTGGGTGACAGAGCGAGACTCCAACCCCCCCCAAAAAACAGATCTCAAAAATTTACTTTAGTCTTGTTCTTAGCAATGTTCTTAGTGCCTTAGATTTATTCATCTATTCAGTCATTCAACAAATATTAATGCCTACTATAGTCAAGCCATTGCATTGGGCATTACAATTGATTTTATTATTTTTGAAATGTTTAATAAGTAAATTCTATATAGAAGAAGCTATTTAACAATAGTGTATAGTATAAATAAAATAAACTATTTTAAAAAGTTGTAGGACTGTATTAGTCTGATCGAGCTGCCATAACAAAATACCACAGACTGGGTAGTTTAAACAACAGAAATGTATCTTCTTATAGTTCTGAAAACTGAGAGTCCAAGTCCGAGGTGTTAGCAGGGTTGATGTCTTGTGAGGCTCCTCTTTGGTTTAAAGACAGTCCTTCTTACTGTATCCTCACATAGCGTATCCTCTGAGTGCAAGCAGAGAGAGAGAGATCTCTTCTTCTTGGAAGGCCATCAATCCTATCAGATTAGGGCCCCACATATATGATCTCTTTTAACTTTAAAACCCATCTCTAAACATAGTCACACTGAAGGTTAGAGCTTTGACACACAAATTTGGAAGAGGACACAATTTAGCCCATATCAAGAACTAAATCAGTCAGCAAGCATCCTTTACTTCTTTCAGAGGTTCTTCTCTGGAGACAATTAGGGAATTATAGTTCTCACCAGCACCCGTTGTTATATGTAAGAAAAAAACAAAATTTGGAGAGAGAAAATGGCTTTCCTGAAGATCACAGAGTAAATGGAAACAGAGACAGTAGCAAAAACCAAGTCTTCAGTGCACTGTCCTTTTGGTCTGGCCTTGGATCAGAGAGTTACTGCTCCACAGCATACAATAAAGCTGCAGCTGGCTTTAATAGATGTTTGTACCATGCACTCCATGGACTCTTCCTATTAATCCTCTGCTCAAATCTCCCTCCTCACACTTACCAAAATATCACTTCAGCACTCCTGACCAAAATCTCTGCTTTCTCTTGTGAGTACTGAGTTTATCAGAACCACCTTGGGGATTTTCTTATCCTTCATGATACAGGCCCAGTATGATCCGATTATAGACTCTGTATAATCTTCTGCCATCAGGGCCAACAGATAAATGACTCCTCTCCCTATATCGTCTCTGTCATTTGGTGGGGATCATTTTTTGCATTAGAGAAGGTTCATCAAGGTTGTTGCTTCTTCCAGATTGTGGGCCCTATTGAAGGTATGTTCTCTTCACTATGAAATGTAGTTACATTTTCTTCCACCACCTCAGGCTGTCTGTTCTCATGACTTGAAGGCTAATGTGCCACAGAAGACCTTGAAAAATGACCAGCTGACCTGGTCAACCCATCAGTCTCTCTGGCTCAGCCTTTTCCACTCAAAGAAGACAAACCCCTTCTCTGAGGGCCAGGACTTTATTTCCACTCACAGCAGGGTTTTGTTTGTTTGTTTGTTTTGTTGTTGTTGTTTTTGTTGTTTTTTGTTTTTTAGACAGAGTCTCGCTCTGTCGCCCAAGCTGGAGTGCAATGGTGAGGTCTTGGCTCACTGCAACCTCTGCTTCCCAGATTGAGAAGATTCTCCTGCCTCAGCCTCCTGAGTAGCTGGGACTACAGGTGCATGCCACCACACCCAGCTAATTTTTCTATTTTTAGTAGAGATGGGGTTTCACTATGTTGGCCAGGCTTGTCTCGAGCTCCTGACCTCGTGATCCACCCGCCTTGGCCTCCCAAAGTGCTGGAATTACAGGCGTGAGCCACCGCCCCTGGCCTTACCACAGGTATTTTAACATCAGGCAGATATACAACGGTATTGTCCCAGTACAACAAACCAGGCAGCAAATCCCCTGCTACTGGGATTTCTCCCTCTCTCTCTCTCTCTCTCTCCTTTCTTTCCCCTTGCTCTTTCTTCTTTTTTCTTGATCACTTTTTTCCTTAGATTTGTAAATCCTTAGACTGGTACTAATTAATCACTCCTGCTATTTATTAACTGGCATTGTCACTGCCATGTATGGCCCAAGATGCCAGAATTTAGTTGACTGATCAGTTGGTTGGATGGTTGGTTGACTGGAGGGACTTTTCTGAGTATGATGCTTGGTTCATCAATACAAGAATCACAGAACCTCTGGATTGGGTGTGCTGATTCTTAAACCCTAGCTGCACATTAGAAGAACTTTTATAAAATACCGATGTCTGGGCCCTACCTTCACAGATTCTGATTTAATTTGGTCTTGGTCTCAAAGGCTCTCCATGTGATTCTCATGAATGGCCAGGATTGAGAATCTCTGGATAGAGCTAAAAGATTACGCAGGCAACCATTGATCTGATACTTAAATCCCTTCTACTGGGAAATCCAGAAAGATGACTCTTTCTGGATTTTCTTTCTGAAACTAAGATTCTAGGTAGTATTGTCTTCCTAACAATCTTCCTCGGTATAAATACTCTGCTCTGTTACTATAGAAGGAAGCAGCAGGTAATGGTTCATGGTAGACCAGAACTTCCCCTAAAAAATCCAGCAGTGCTTAGCTGTGGCACTTCCTGATGTTAGGGAAATATCCTCCTAGGTCAGTGGTTCTCAACTGGGAGAAAATTTCCCCCAAGTGATGTTTGGCAATTTCTGGAGACATTTTTGGTTGTTACAGCTTGGTGGAATGTCACTGGAACCTGATGGAAGGAGGCCATGGATGATGCTAAGCATCCCACAATGCACAGAACACCTCCCCACAACAAAGAATTATTTGGTGTAAACTGTCAATAGTGCCAAGATTGAGAAGCCATTTCCTAGATCCTTGCCCTCAGGTGCCCCTATTATACCCCTAAGAGATACCATCCTTAATGAAATTAGTCCTAAAGCATTTCCTTCTTTCTGAAGCATTATTTCAGCACTGTTTCCCAAATCAACATTTTACATCCTTTTTAAGTATCTTAGAATGTAACCATCCTGCTTTGCTTTTAAGAAATGAAGGCTGCTGCCTGACTGTGTGTGTCAGAGAGGCAGAATAATCCCAAGGCTGCCTTTTCCACTTGCTGCTTCCTTTCCCATCTGGCTGCCTCCCTGAAATACAGAATGAGCTGAGCCCTATGACCTGATGGAGGCCCTGCCAAGCCCACCTTGACCAGGTGCTGCAGCCAGTGGAGCTAGTCTTCAGGGTACAGGTCGCTCCATGAAACGTGGCAGCTGGGCTTATCAGCTGCCAGCCTGGATAAGTCAGGCCTGCTGCCAAGTTGATTAATAAGCGCTGGGCTGACACTTCAAGAAGGGCCTAAACCTGCTGATTTTCCTCCCCTCTTCCTTAGATCATTTCATTATTAAATTAAAGATTGTTGTGATTTAAACTGAACTGTCAGGCAGCCTAGGGACAAACGTGGGGTTTGGTGAAGCAGCTGAACCTGGTACTGCATTTACCAAATCAGATCTCAGCTGGGTGCTCTTTCTTTCTCTTAAAAAAATAATTTAGAACTCTAAGGGCTTGAAGTAGAAGTAGAACCTTCTCCTGCAGTGTCAGGAGCCCACACAGAGAGGCTGGCATGCCAGGAAAGGGACCTGATTATAAATAGCATGAAAAGCAGCATCAGTCAAAACTCACTGATGTGCCTGAGCAAAATGTTAAAAGAAACAAATAGCTTCTAAAAAAGGAAGCAATGGTTTTCTTTTATTTTTATAATTTAAAGTGCTAAGGAACAAAAGCAGTTTATATTCATATAGTTTTAAACACACAAACATGCGTGTGCACACGCACAAATAACATACACACTAACAGAGTCTCTTTAAGGAAATGATGGATAATCATTTTAATATAACAAAATCACAAGTAGAGCCTCACAGAGGGGGTAGCTGTCCTTTCTTTTCTATGTAATCGATGCTATTTATTTAGAAGGTCTATGGTTTACCCTTGTGAAGTAATTTTTCTGTATGTGTATTTTTTTTCCAGCTTAGATGGAAACCATTTGAGATTCCAAAAGTATCTCAGAAGAAAGTAGACTTTGTGAGTGTAAGTCAGTCCCATCCACACCCTTCCTACTGCTCTTCTCTCTTCTGTGGTGAGTGAGCCAACCATTTGCAGGCTGAATGCCAAGAAGAAGCAGCCCTATCAGGAGGCAGCAGAGACAAAACCACCTGCGTATGCTTTGGGGGCTGGCGGAGGGATGTCTTACTTACAGAAACCATATGGCCCCTGACACCAGAGGGTATTCATGAACTATTTATATCTCAGAAAGGCCAATGGCAATTGAACATTTTCCTACTTAAGTTCCTTTCTTTTGGCTAGAACAGGGGCTTTTAACCTTTTTGCTCACTTTGATAGTCTGATGATGTTTTTGTTTATAAATGTATAAAATAAATTATATAAAATTACAAAGAAGCTAATGATATTGAAATATAATGATAAAAATACTATTAAAAACAAATTTGATTTGGTTTATAGTCATTCATGTGCTTTCTTGTTAATGTGCTAAATCATAATATCTATGGAAAACATCTAATAATTCTGGTATGAGCATAAATATACTTTGAGGTATCTGTAACAACTATAATGTGATATCCGTGATTTTTATCATTGATAAAGTTACAGGCACCTCTAATACTGCTGTGGTTTTTTGCCTACATTCATATTAGTTGAAAGAAATGATAAATTTCACTCAGAGATTAGCAAAAGTAAATATAAAATATTTCCCATCCAAGTTCATAATCTCCCTGAAGTAGATGCTTGGGCTAGAATGGCGTCAATTCAGCATGGCAACTCTAGTTAGTACAATGCTGATTGGAAGCTCTGTTTGGTAGTTATAGGTCCCAGGAGTATTGGAATACTGCACAGAGCAAGGAGTATCTGGGGGAGAGGAGAAAGGAGGCCTAAGGAAGTGGGGCTCAAAGAGACCAGTGGAGGGTTCTGCAGACCAGCCTCAGCTCATGGCTTACTTAGGGACAGTCCAAGTGCCCAGCCATAGGATAAATTGTTGGAAACATCTTGAAGTTCTCATCTTTATAAGTGCTCCAAACTCTTTGTAGACTCACTTAAATATACCCTAAACTTACAAATTGAGTTAAATTACAAAATGATATCCCCATCTCCTTTCTTGTGTGAACTGTAGATATCTGGAAGAGCAGAGCTCTCTCCTTTTGGCTCTCCATCTGCAGGTTTGGGGCTGAGGGCTATTTTGAGAAGACCCATGTGTTAATTTTTCTTGCACTGTGGATCATCTGGTCACACAGCAGAGAGAATTACAGTCCATCAGAATACAGTCCTCTGCCCTGTTCCAGAGAGATTAGGCTGACCCTATTCATAAGCAGAGGGCTGCCCATAGTGGAGTGTACTTGAGGGGCATTAACTGGTCCCTGATGCTGCAACCTTCCTCCCCAAGCCTCCTAGGTGCCTGATGGTACCTCCAACAGAATCTCTTCTTCCAGTTGATGTCAAGCATCAGGTTGATAAAATACCAAGTAATGAACTGATACTCTGTAAGTTCTTCTGATATAGCCACTAAGACAACCCAGATTTAGGCCATGGCTGGAGACTAGGGTAAACCACAAACTACGAAACATAAGTCAGTAAATTCACGCTCCTCAGAGGCTGCCTGGATTCCAAATGTCCCACCGGTCCCAAAGGGAAGACCCTAGTAGAAATGTGCCTCATGACCCTCAGGGACCAGTGGAAGGGCTGCCTCTTGGGCACCATTCACATTAACCTTTCCCTCTTCTGTGGTTCTCTCCCAGGGCCTGCATACCTTGTGTGGAGCTGGAGACATAAAGTCTAACAATGGGCTTGCTATCCACATTTTCCTCTGCAATACCTCCATGGAGAACAGGTAAGTGGCTCAGTTCTAGGGCAGGACATGCCCATCTTCTAAGGGCTGTTGACCAGAAGGCAAACTCCAGGTTTCACTCTTGTGAAGTCACATATGCACATACATAGTTGTTTTTGTTATTGGTTTTCTCCTCAAGGCAATATTGATATATATTTATTGACAATGATAATGAATGAGACAAAAGGCATTTACCTTGACTGAACATCCATGATATAAACAAGAACATCACATAACAATGTGAACAGAAAAGGGAGGATGGAGCCCTGGAATGCAGGAGTAGATCGAAAGGCATTTTGACTTTAAGTCTGAGTCCAAATATCCTTTTGTTGTTGTTGTTTAATATTTCAAGGACTTTTCTGAGCCAAATATGAGTGACCAATGGCCTGCAACACAGCCGTCAGGAGATCCTGAGAACATGTGCCCAAGGTAATTGGGCTACAGCTTGGTTTTATACATTTTAGGGAGGCATAAGACATCAGTCAACACGTATAAGGTGTACATTAGATCTAAACTGTGGTTTTTATCTCAGTGGAAAAGTAACAGCAAATTTAAAGCAGGCAGAAAAGAAAACAGAGAAATAGAGAACTTAGAAACTCTGTAGTTGCAGGTTGACCTTTGGGCTCTGAATGATACAATTTTCCCATCGGTTTAAAACGTGCACAACAGACTGTAATATGTAACCAGCTGGAGTACTAGAAACTCTGGCATACCCTTGAACTTTTCCATTTTACACAAACACTTGCAAGTAGAGGCACCTTTCTCCTTGTCTTTCCTCATTCTTAGATTATTTGTTTCCCATGTTTTTTTCCTTAAAAGGAGGAACTGAGCTGTGGCCTAGGGGTTTTTTGGGTGGTGGATTGGTGTACTGAATGTAGGCAGGACTCCACAGTGTTTCACCACCGAGTCGTTTCCACCCTCTTACCTGTCTCAGTTTCTCTCTCCAGAGATCTAGCACCTCTGAGAGGCCTCAAAATGCCAAGTGATCAGCTCTTATATGTGTTTCCGGGACAAATCTTTTTAAACTATTTTTGGGGGGGGGTTCCCTGTAGCGCCACTGCACATTACAGGGGATGAATCCCCCAGACACTGCAATTCAGCCGCTGGTCACCCAGGGTGCCTTTCAGCTGGGAGGAACAAAATGCCCTTTCTCTTCAGAGCTGAGGAGCTCAGTCTCTCATTTATGCACAAAAATGACAGTCACGCGA
This sequence comes from Pongo pygmaeus, assembly GCF_028885625.2. Taxonomy (NCBI): domain Eukaryota; kingdom Metazoa; phylum Chordata; class Mammalia; order Primates; family Hominidae; genus Pongo; species Pongo pygmaeus. The sequence continues at coordinate 53,413,570 of NC_085930.1, read as the reverse complement.
ATGCGCAGACAAGCCAATTGAGCTAAATTTTGGGAGAAAAAACAATGGAGAAGACCATTTAGAATGCACCTCCAAACTGGAAACCAAACAGGGTACCCAAAAGGGGATCATTCTTATTGTCTTCAGAAAAAGACAACGGAGGCTGGGCACAGTGGATCACGCCTGTAATCCCAGCACTTTGAGAGGCCGAGGTGGGCGGATCACGAGGTCAGGAGCTCGAGACCAGCCTGGCCAACATAGTGAAACCCCATCTCTACTAAAAAATACAAAAAATTAGCCGGGTGTGGTGGCGGGTGCCTGTAATCCCAGCTACTCAGGAGGCTGAGGAAGGAGAATTGCTTGAACCCGGGAGGTGGAGGTTGCAGTGAGCCGAGATCATGCCATTGCACTCCAGCCCGGACGACCGTGTGAGACTCCATCTCAAAAAAAAAAAAAAAAAAAAAAGAAAAGAAGAAAAACACAGTGGAGAAAATACTTTAGAATGGACCTGTGAACTAGAATTAGGAACCTAAACAACAACTTCCTAGGAGGGAAAAATCAAGAACTGTCAACCAAACAGGGCTCAGGAGGACTTAATAGTTCCATCAGAGGAGAAGCCCAAAGTTGAAGGCGCTTTCAATAGGTCTCTGCTGATACCTTAGCCCTGAGTTCAGGCAACTCCTTCAGGGTTCTGAGTCTTCTCTGAGGCCCAATGTTTCCAGGTGCCAAATTATTGTTGACAAAAATAGTCAAACTATTAATATGTAAAATATTTGAATTGATGTATTCTGAGCCAAATATGAGTGACCAGTGACCCATGACCCAGCCCTCAGGAGATCCTGAGAACATGTGCCTTTGAATATCCTTAATTTCTAAGGTTCCCCAGGGCTGTTCTTGAGTCCCAGGTCACAGTGTGTGAGTTTCCATTAGGACCACCCGTTAGTAGCAGGCTACCCGACTTTGGCTTCAGCTAATAGTTCTGTGTAAGCTTAAAATTCTTAAGTAGAGGAGCTTATATACTGGCTTTGCAAAACAAAGTATGCAAATGGCATTCCTGACTTATTATACACTACCTCTGGAACTGGACCATTTGTGTCCAAAGCCCAACTCTACATTTCCTGGCTGAGCGACCTTGTGAGCCATGAATCAGGGACAAGATCACAACCCTATGACAAGGCTCTGGAGGCCTCTCTTTGGGTCAAATCTCATATCAGGCCACCTCCCCTCTCTCCACTTGAGCCGCACTGGCCTTCATTCACTTCTTTCAAGCTGCCGCGTGCCCTCCTTCTAAGCACTTGCACTTGCTGTTCCTTCTGCCTGGAACATTCTTTCCTTTCTCCAAACCCTCACCTAGATAACACCTTCAGATCTCAGGTCAAATGTGTCCCTTCTTTGAAGAAGCCTTTGCTGATTCTTCAAACTAACCAAGTCCCTATTCTTTCATTCCCTCGAACTTGATTTTCACAGGGTCATTACAGTCTGCAGTGATATTGTTCTGTAATTATTTGATTGCCCTCTGACTCCCCACTAGACTCTAAGTTCCACAAGGGCAGAGCCTGGGTCATTTTGCTCCCCATTTTATACCCAGCTCTGAGCTTGCTACATAGGCACTAAACAATGATTTGTGTTATGACATAATTTGTCTAGACAATGTTAAAACTGAAAATCACAAGAATTACTCTATATGTTTCAGATGCTTTTACAATTCAGATGGGGACTTCTTGATTGGTGAGTTCTGAAGACTTCAGACCCCCTCACTGTTAATTGACCCCTAACCACAAGCTGCTTTCTAATTTTATACACATTATTTTCCTTCATTCTCCAATCTGTCTTATTTCATTTAGTGCAATCCAGAGACTGAGGTCTAGAGGCCACAAGTGGTCTGGAAAAGATTTCTAGTGTACCTCAAAGCCCCTACTCTATTTCCTTGTCTCTCTGTCTTTGCCCATCTCTTCTGGACCTTTCTGATCTGAGAGACCTGGGCAGCTGAAAAGAAATGAAGACTAATACTAATGGGATTAACTTATTATGGTAACTGTATTTGCCTTCAAACTCTCTCAGTAAAAGCCCATTTATCATTACTAACTGCAATTTAAATTCAAATTTTCATGAGACCATCTAAAATGTAAAGTCTATCAGAGATTGTTCTGGTCTGCCTATTATATTTGATGGTTTTTTAGTATCAATATTTTGGAATCAACATTTTCGTGTATATGTTATACAAGCAAATGTCAGCCTTTCACTGGAACTATCAGAAATGGGTGATTTTCCATCCTATTTCTGCTACCCCTTTTTGACCATGTCACAAAATTGTGCATGTACAAGTTCCTTGCCTGATGACCAAAAAAGCAGGTCATTGTTTTATTCACTTTCTTCTAGATAGGAAAATAGCTAATCTAAGTTGTCAGAATTTATCTTTTTCCCCAAGAGACTCAATAAAGCTCTTTTCATTTGGAATGAAAAAGCAAATGCAGCCTTAAGCCTTTCCTGTTCATGAAATGGTTATCACACCAAAAGAATTGCTCACCACTGCCCTGTCTTTTTTTGTCAGTTCCCCAGAAAGGGAACCTTCTCATTTACACCGAGTTTGGCAAGATGCTTGTACAGCCCAATGAGATCTGCGTCATTCAGGTTGGTGATGTGTCCCCTTCCCTGCCTCTCACTAATTTGGGAGCAGTCAGATGTTTCAGCTGCTGCTATTTCCAACTCTAAAATTTCTCTGTCATGTCTGGGCAACGAGGAGGGAATTTGAGTTATGCAGAAGGTTCCATGTGCTGAAGAGTAAGCAAGCTTGGGTGCCTGCTTTGTTTTAATATAGCACATAATTCTAAAGGAAAGACCACTTGTCATTGCACTTTCCTAAATATTTACATATATTCTGGATAAGGCCCTGTTCCCACTAATGGCAGTAGAGGCAGTGAAGGTGGACTTTTTTTTTTTAAGTGTGGCTAAATCAGGCTTACTGTTATCTCTGGACCCAATGAGAGGGTGGACTAGAATTGGCTTGAGTCACATGTGTGATTAGGAATTCAGTTTTTCTTTTTAAACTGAATTTTAAAAATTTCTTTTTTAAAAAATTCAGTTTTTCATGTTTGCTCTGGTCACCTCCCAAGCAGCTCAACAAACAAGAGCTTTACTTTTGCATGTGGGATGGGCTATGGCTCTGGGCAGCTTCTTTATATCTACAGCTGTGATTTCAGAGGGCACACCAGTGTCTGCTTTCCATTCCAGAGAGGAATGCGGTTCAGCATAGATGTCTTTGAGGAGACCAGGGGCTACATCTTGGAGGTCTACGGTGTCCACTTTGAGTTACCTGACCTTGGACCAATTGGTAAATCTTCATTACAAGCCTCTAAGCCTCACTTGAGATGTAGGACACAGATAATTGCATACAAGTTAAACATCCTTCTCCCTTCGCTGTCTCACTCAAACTTCCACTTTTCTCTCTAGACAAATTCTTCTCTAGACCAAGTGTCTTCCCAGAAAATATATGCAAAACAGAAAGCAACCCAAACCAATCCATTATAAATCTCTCTAGAATAGTATATAGACATTGGAGATAAAGACAGCATGTAATAGATTTCTGGTTGCATAGTGTGTACAGGAAAGAATATAGAAGTTTGGGTTACTGTGGGCTCGGGTCACCAGAAACAGCTCCACAGAAGAGATGAGAATGTGACTAATTCTTTATGAAAAGTTCAGGAGAGTAAAGAGGAAAGGGAACAGCTTTGCAAAACATACAAGTGAGAATGAGCTTTGTGATTAGGAGGAAGATCTTTTTGTTAAGTCAGTGAGATTTATAATGGATTGGTTTGGGTTGCTTTTTGTTTTGCATATTGTATAAAGTGGGAAGGCCATAAAAATGCCCTGGGGTATATTCCTATGGAAAGGAGGGATGGACTGCGTGACACATAGTCTGTGAACTTCTGTGTACACCCCACCAAATCCACACACTTAGCAGTCAAAAAAGTACATCACTCAGTGCTATGAAAGATCTAGAAACCACACCCCAGGAGGCAGATTAAAACATTCCAAAGTGAACCAAGGTCTCCGCAGCCCCCATTCTTCTGGCAAGCTGGAGGAAGTGAAAATGTTAGGAGGGGTTGTTCTCAAACTGTCTCTTGGATTGAAAGAAATGGCTGGGAAGATTGGCCCTTGGTTTACTCTTTGGTCACATCTCCCAATTCTTCCCTTCCTTGTCAACAGCTTTTTAGAGCAAACAGGGACAGGCCAGTGTGTGCCTTCTGGTCAACTCCCCTGAGGAATCCAAATATGCAGAGGAAGGTGGGAGGCAGCAAGAGGCAGCTGGAGCCGTGGTGGGCCGTCTGTCATCCTGTTCACCGCCCACTCTTCCCACTCTGCTCTGGCTTCCTGCTGCTTTATAGTCAGCATAGCCTCCAGGTTCCATGGAACATGTACCCTCTGGAAAATATCTATAATTTGCTAACCAGCCGGGGACTTATTTTTTTAAGCCCAGGAGCTGAAAATGATAAAACACTCCTCAGCTCGCTCCTCTCAGAGTTAAATTGTTTTTGCACTTAAGTTTTTCATGTTTGGTCTTTTAATTTATTTCCTTTCTCTGGAGGAAATACTCACTCCTAAGCAAAGGTAAGCAGGCAGGTCCTAAATACTTCTTCCTGAGTGGCAGACAGGGTTTTTCAGGCTGGAGAGCCGTTTTCAGACTTGGAATCTGAGTTCTGTCTAAGGAGCAGAGGCATGCCTTAGGCAACAGCGTGTAACCCTTCCTATCTGAGATCAAGGACTGTCAATGACTTCTGGAATATTCAAGGGTTCCTTCAAAAGAAAAAGTTCTGGAGTTCTATCAGATCTTCCCTTTTCCTCTTTTCAGTTCTCTTTCTCTCTTCCCTTCCCCTCACCTGTAGTGATAAGATAATGCATATAAGATGGTTTTGTTAACCATAGTCACTCCACAACCTTAGAAAGTAATGCTGGTTTTTGTGAATTTTTTTCTGATCAGATTCCTTGGGTCTTCCTAAAAGGTACCAGACTGGAAATGCAGTGAATCTTTGAGCAATGAAAGCAATTTGTGGCGTAGCTCTTGACATGAAAGAAAGCCTTTCTCTTCGTGCAACCATGGGCATCTTTCCTATGTTTTGGAAGTTTCTAAAAGACTTTTGGGTTACTATGTTCTAGGAGCCAATGGCTTGGCCAATCCTCGTGATTTCTTGATACCTGTTGCCTGGTATGAGGATCGCCAAGTACCAGGTGGTTACACGGTCATTGATAAATACCAGGGCAAGCTGTTTGCTGCCAAACAGGTAAAGCAAAAGGGTTGGCAGGAAGGGGAGGAAATGAAGAGTGATTGAGCACTTACTGATTGCCAAGGAGAGTGTTACAAACTTTACATATATCCTTTCATTGTTATCATACCACTACGGCACTACAAATAAAGCAAATAGTTCTAGTAGTCAATGATACTTTCATAGTCATGAAAAAGGCCAGTAATGATAAATAATTTACCAATTTCACAGTAAGTGGCAGAACCAGAATTTGAACCCATATCTGTCTGACTCCAAAGGTTGTGCCCTTTCTACTCACCAAGCAACGAAAATATTAGCAATATGTAGGTCTCTATAAATGGTATGGAAAACATAATATATGGGCAGCATAATATGTTCTGAAAAGCAAATGAGTTAACAGATCAGCCAAGATACATACACTCCAATACCACCCTATTTCAAATACAAGCAATTCTACAAAACAAGTAGAATTCAGTTAATTAGCTTGGCTTTGTTTGTACAAGCAGGCTGGCAATTCAGGACAAAAGCAAAGGCACAGATATTAATAAATAATAATAACAACAATGTAATATGGACTGCATAACATAATATATTACTAAATATAGTGAATATATATTAGAATAAAATAATCATGTAATAAGAAGGACCCAAAGATCTCTTCTGTTTAGCATTATTTGTTTACTTCATTTTGCCTATTTGACTTATTCCTAATGTTTTCCAAGGTATGTTATTCTTCTTAGGCAGCATCTAGAGATAATGCCAACCAGCCGAGGCCAACCAGTTTGGCACTTAAAATTAACCCCTGAAACAGACATATTGTTATTCTCTTATTCTCCGGGTCAAGGTCTCTCAAAATTCGGGGGCTATTTGCATCAGAAATCCTCAAGGAGGCTTGTTTAAAATTCAGATCCTAGGCTGGGCATGGTGGCTCATGCCTGTAATCCCAGCAGTTTGGGAGGCCAAGGCAGGCGGATCACCTGAGGTCAGGAATTCAACACTAGCCTGGCCAACATGACGAAACCCCGTCTCTACCAAAAATACAAAAATTAGCCAGACGTGGTGGTACACACCTGTAATCCTAGCTACTTGGGAGGCTGAGGCAGGAGAATTGCTTGAACCCAGGAGGCGGAGGTTGCAGCGAGCCAAGATCATGCCATTGCACTCCAGCCTGGGCAACAGAGCAAGACTCTCTCTCAAAAAAAAAAATGCAGATCCTTAGATACTACTCTAGCCTTGCAAAAAATGATAGGCTCTGGAGATGGGACATGGAAACCTACATTCATTTTAAGCATGTTCCCCAGATCATTGTTTACATACAATTGTTAAAGAACCACAATTCTAGAAGCAGCCAGTAGCTCCTCCGAAAGGTTTGTACTTTCCAAGTAGACCCTATGCTGGTTATTTTCTGTGTGAGTCCCCACTGATCCATTCTCCCTCTTTGCCATGATCTGTGTCCTGGAAGGTTGACTGTATCACCCGGGCTCCCTAGCCAGCTGGCTTCTGTTGGGTTCAACCCACAGGAAACTACAAGGAAGGAGGAAAGACAAATTGGGATATTTCTTCCCCTGCTTCCTCACTCTTTAGGACTGTGTTTCTGACAGTAGCTGCATCCCCCATATGACCTCAGTTCCTGTTGGGTAGCCTTAGTGGTAGGCTGGAGCTGATTCATAGTGACTTGCAAAAGCTGATATGCACACTTCTGTCCAACTGTGTATTCGGTGATGTCATATTGGTAGCTAGAAAATCATCATGGTGAGACTATATACACCTTAGAAATCAGTAAACACTATATGTCAATGCTTTATATATTTTTTTCAGCGTGCTAGTTGTTAAATATTTACCAGCACACCACTGGGTAGCACCCTTCTTTTTAATTCTAGCTCTTGCTGAAGTCCTATAACAATATTTCCCTCCTCATTCCACATGCCCAGGAATAGCAGTGTCTTCCCGCTATTGCTAGGCTCAGATACTTCAACATTTCTAGTCATTCCAGTTAACCCTAACCACGCCTCTATGAGTAGCGCCTTCATTAAAATCTTTAGCGCTTTCAGACCCATAGATACAGAAGGGACCACCTTCCTATAGCAGGACACTGATCCTCTTCTACCCCAGGACAGGAACAAGAAGTATTATGTTAGGATTGCTCTGAAATCTCAAGTCCTTGGAGTTGGAACTTTTAGAGGCCTTCTCCCCTCTCCTGGACTCACCAACCCAGGCACTGTGTCTATTGCAAGCTCCTCTAGGCTGAAATTACCTGGAGAAGCATCACAGCAGGTACTGTCTGTTCCAGGAAACAGAAGGTAGCCCAGATTGTTTGAGAACTGCTGACATCCACAGATCCTCACAGTTAGGTTAAAAATTGTTGAAAAGGCATTACTTGGAGAATGTGCTGTGCTTCTGCTGCATGTGTGATCAGAAGGCAGCTGCAGCTTATGAACCAGAAAAACAGGGTTAGTGGCTAAGTAGAGGGTGTGTGGAGCAACCACAAAATGATTCAGGGTTATACTTCTCCCAAAGGACAGTAAAATTAAATCGAGAACAAAATCAAATCAAAAGAAGAAAGAGATATGCTCAGTATATATTGTGGGATCACAGCTAAAAAAGCATTAGATGGTAAAATTATCCTTTCCTGCTTTTTGTGATTAGGATGTCTCCCCATTCAATGTTGTGGCCTGGCATGGGAATTATACACCCTACAAGTACAACCTGAAGAATTTCATGGTTATCAACTCGGTGGCCTTTGACCATGCAGTAAGTCTGAACCCTGTAGGGGCCTTGGGATGAGGCAACCCTTGGGTGGGAGGGGTCCACAGTAGACCTCTGACATTTACAGATCTAACATTTCCAATGTCACCGTTGGAAGCCTTAGATATAGTCATTTGTCCTTTGGTGAAGGAGTAAATAACACAGCTAGTAGGGAAGTGAAGCCAGATACTCAACATTCCCCTGTGAACACAGCTTCATTCTCTATAGAGCGTTGGTGATACTCTGACTTGTATTTGCCAAACTAAGTGGATAAGCACTTAGTTTCTTTGTGGAAAATTCATCCCCCAAAACAACCAAGTGTTAATGTCAGTGGTAGAATGACGAGAAAGGAACTTCATGAATTTGGAGAAGTCTCTGACCTCACAACTCTCAAGAGCCTCCTCTGTGATCTCTGACTTCTCGCCCCAGTGCCTTCACTCCTGGCTGTATTTGGCAGTGACAGAGTGAACAGCCCACTTCTAAAGTTACCCATAACGTTCAGTGCTTGAGTTTAAACCAAAGAAATTCTAGAGCATGAATTTGGTCATATTTTTCACTCAGTTAGGAGGCCACAAATGGTCTCTGGTCTACAGTGCAGGCTCCCAAGACCCTACCTACATTCTTAATAAAGTGATGGTTCTGAGACCCCGGGGGGCAGTTCATTTTGCAGCTCACTTCATAAGAGATGAACCTAACCCACAGGCTGGAAGGATAATTAGAGCAGAAGTCAGAGACTCAGAGGCAAAAGGATTATCCTGAGCCAGTTCAGTTTATCTCTGGGGGGACAAAACTACCTCTCCAAACAGCAGCAACCCTTAAAAAAAGCAAAGGGGAAAAAAAAAGTGAGACATCAGACCCCAAACAAACAGCACGAAAAAGGATCCTGCGACACTGATAAAGCTTTATTTGTGATTCATTACCTTTGCTTTAATAGTTTCAGATCATTTCCCATGACAGTTGAAGAAATGTCAATTCTCACAGCAATAAGGGTTGGGTTTATTTTTATTTGAATTTACACAGGTGCAATCTTCTCTGTATTGCTGCAATAGTTATTTTTCCAAAATTCAGTTCTGATCATGCCACCACTGTCTTCATTAGAAAGCCTTTGCAGGCTTCCCATGGCTTAGGATTAAGTCTGAGCTCTGAAGCATGGTGTTTGATGCTCTTCACCATCTGTCCCTGGACTCATTTTCCAGTATCACCTCTTGCCCCTCTCCCTTCTGTCAATGCACTGGGGTTTTAGCCTTCTCTCCTCTTAACAAAATCCCTGTGCACTTTGATGTGTTTTCAGTGATTAAAATGTCATTTCCCTTCCTTCCCACTTCCTTAGTCCTCCCTCCCTCCTTCCCTCCCTTTTTCCCCCATCTCCCCCACTTCCTTCCTTTCTTTTTTTTTTTTAACTTTTATTTTAGGTTCAAGGGTACATATACTCCTTCCTTCCTTCTTTCCTTCCTTCCTTCCTTTCTCTCTCTCTTTCTCTCTCTTTTTCTTTCTTTCTGTTCATTCTTGAAGACCTACCTCAAATGTCACCTCCTCTTTGAAGCCTTCCTTGACCCTTTCAGGTAGAATTAGCTGCCAAACCGCCACCCCACAATTAATGCTAAAGAAGCAGGGAATCGATCCCCATGATCTTTGAATCTCCAGACTCTTGCATGGCATCTGAAAGGGAACATGATTGTTGATTTCAATTAAATTGAATCTCAATCTTCTCACTAAAGAATTCTGAAGATTTTTAAAAAGTATAATCTCGTCCCTCAACCTATCCCATCTCTACACTACCACTATGAAGACTACTGATGTAAATGCTGTGTTTTAGACCTGAAAGTCAAACAAAGGTAGGAAAGCAATGAACCACTTCTCAGACTTTTCTGCCAATGGATACAATCTGGAATCTCTGTATTCTCCCAAAGAGGAGCACATCTACACCAAAACTTGGATTTTGCTTTATTTCTATTTCCACTTTGCTCTGAGCATCCCTTCTGCTGCACATCTCAGCTCTAGTCAACTTGACCTGAGGTTGAGAAGCAGGCACCGTTGGTTCTCAGACTCACAGGGTAATAAGTTGCATGTAATGTGGGCTCAGCAGGGTGAAAAAGCAGCTCAGAATCCTTTTAGCTGGTGTTAATTCATTTTGCTTCAAGCACAGCAAGAGGGAAAAAGTCCTATGAGTGATTATTGCACCTTGATGACAAGCCCAGACTTCTGTTGTTTGATCAGAAATTAGGCTGTCCATTTGCAGCAACATGGTTGCAGCTGGAAGCCATAATCCTAAGCAAATTAATGCAGGAATAGAAAACCAAATTCTGCATGTTTTCACTTATAAGCGGGAGCTAAACATTGAGCACCCATGGACATAAACATGAGAAAAATAGACACTGGAGACCACTAGAAGGGGGAGGGTGGAAAAACTACCTATTGGATACTATGCTCACTATCTGGGTGATGGGATCCTGTATTCGTCCATTTTCATACTGCTGTGAAGAAATACCCGAGACTGGGTACTTTATAAAGAAAAAGGGGTTTAACATATCCACAGTTCCACATGGCTGAGGAGGCCTCACAATCATGGTGGAAGGCGAAGGAGGAGCAAAAGCATGTCTTACATGGAGGCAATCAAGAAAGCATGTGTTGGGGAACTGCCCTTTATAAAACCATTGGATCTTGTGAGACTTATTCACTATCATAAGAACAGCATGGGAAAAACCTGCCCCCATGATTCAGTTACCTCCCACTGGGTCCTTCTCACAACATGTGGGGATTATGGAAGCTACAATTCAGGATGAGATTTGGGTGGGGACACAACCAAACCATATCAGATCCCTACCCCAAACCTCAGTATCACACAATATACCCAGGTAACAAACCTGCATATGTATCCCTGTATCTAAAATAAAAGTTGAAATTAAAAGTTGAATAAAAATAAATAAATAAATAAAAAGAAATTAGAATGTCACTTGCAAACACCTTCATGTATGCATGAAATGTGTGTCATTGTCCAGTCACTTCCCTTGCATCATGCGTTCAGTCTCTCCTTGTGTGTTCACAGGACCCATCCATTTTCACAGTGTTGACTGCTAAGTCTGTCCGCCCTGGAGTGGCCATTGCTGATTTTGTCATCTTCCCACCTCGATGGGGCGTTGCTGATAAGACCTTCAGGCCTCCTTATTACCATAGTAAGTCTCTCTTTTACCAAGCCACATTTGCAAGCCAAAGAGACAACAAAGCAGTGAGTGCTACACATTGGGAATAATGCCTGGATTATTTCTGGACACCTACCCTGGCATGAATTCAGGATCCTGCCTCACAAGGCCTAGTGCTGATCCCCAGGCTTTAATCTCTTTAAGGGATGGTAGTTGTGTTAGTCCATTCTTCGTTGCTATAAAGGAATACCTGAGGCTACTTAATTTATAATGAAAAGAGGTTCATTTGGCTCTTTTGGGCAAACTGGTTCCTATTGGGCAAACTGGTTCATTTGGTTATTTTTATGGAGCCAATGTTTACAAAGTCCTATTGGGCAAACTGGTCTCCAATTGGGTTATGCAGGCTGTACAAGCAGCATGATGCTGGTATCTGTTTCTAATGAGGCCTCAGGAAATACAATCATGGTGGCAGGCAAGAGGGAAGCTGGCATATCACATGATGAGAGCAAGCAAGAGAAAGGAGGAAGTCCCAACCTCTTTTGAACAGCCAAACCCCATGTGAACTCATAGAGTGAGAACTCACTCATAACCGTCATGATGGCACCAAGCCATTTGTGAGGGATCTGCCTCCATTACCCAAACACCTCAAACAAGGCCCCACCTCCAACACTGGGGATCACATTTCAACATGAGAGTTGGAGGGAACATACATCCAAACTATATCAACACTGATGCATTGACTCTGAGCCTAGTTCCCAGTTTCTCTGTCCGTGTAAGAGGCAGAAAGGCTGGTAAAGTTTAGAAGCCTTGTTAGAAAGGCTTCTAAACAAGTTTCCTCACATTTTAGATGTTTCCTTTTGGGGAATGCTGGGGAGGTTGTTAGTTAGTCTGTTGTTTTGGGAAAGTTCATCACCTAAGTCTGGTTCAGAGAACCAGAGAAATAAAAAGAGAGAGAGAGAGAGAGAGAGAAAGACAGAAACGTGCCTTTTCCAATTATTTTGGCAGGGCAAAGCAGACTGCAGCCTGCATTAAGGAATGGACTCTATTCTGGAAAGAGTTTCTGCAGAACATTTGTTGCCTAGTACAAGACCTAACAAATCTACTATTTTTATTTTATTAATATTATTATTCTTAGCACCTAATAATTATTGGCCAATTTCCATGGTCCTGTTACAAGTTTTTTAAAAAACTAACTCATGAAGTGTTTATAATACTTGTAAGAGACAGGTAGTATTATTGTCCCCCCCAACCTTTTTTTTTTTTTTTTTTTTTTTTTCAGAAAATTAAACTGACACAAGAGGGATTAAGTGACTCTCTCAAGGACTAACAGCAAGTTAAGTGTAGAGTCAGGATTTAATTGCAGGCTGTCTGATACCAGAGAAAGCACTCATGACCACTAACTGGTATGGCTAGCATAGTGCCTGATATATAGCATGCTTCTAATAAATATTTATTTAATAAGTGAATGCATCAACAAGAATAAATAAAGTACTTCATGGCTGTACTTAATGAGGTTGACATTTTTAATTGCGCAATAGCTAGCTGAAAATCCAATCAAAGCTCAATGTGCAATTCTACTTCCTGGAGTGTGCATTTTTTTGTACACAGAGTTCTGGAAAGACTGTAAGAGGCATTCCACCTGGAACATTCTAGAAAACAAATTCCTTTCTGTAGTAAACTCCAGGGCCTTCTGTTTATAATAGGTCCCTCTCTATATATACCAGTTCCCAGGTGTCAGGGCTCAACAGAACACAACAGTGCACTGAATGGCCAATTTAGCTATTTTATAGCATCAGGAATGAAGGCCCTCAGGATGGACGTAAGCCACTCCATGGTCAAATGCCAGCATCCCCCTTTTCAGATGACACCATCATGGTAGAGAAAAGAAAACAATCAGTTACCACTGCAAAGACACCAGCTATTTTGTGAATAGCATCATAAGTCATTTCTAAAAACTGTCAAGCCTACTAAAGACTCTAACTTTTCTCCTCCTGGAAGTTAGTGACCTAGAGGACCTGTTGTCAAGGAGAGAAAATTGCCCTGGCTGATAGTCTGTACTTCGCATGCTACTACTTAATAATTCACCATTTCACTCTTGTTCTTGTATTGAGGTTACTCTGTGTGCCTGTAGTGGTTCTTACATTTTACCATGTGTCAGAGTCAGCTGGAAGGTTTATTAAAACACAGATTACTGGGCTCCATCCTCAGAATTTCTGCTTCAGTAGGTCTGGGATAGGACCTAAGAATTTGCATTTTTAACAAGTTCCCACAAGTGATGCTGAATCTGCCTTTTTTTTGAGACAGGGTCTCGCTCTGTCACGCAGGCTGGAGTGCAGGTGGCACAATCTCAGCTCACTGCAACCTCTACCCCCCAGGCTCAAGTGATCCTCCCCACTCAGTCTCCTGAGTAGCTTGGACCACAGGTGTACACCACCACACCTGGCTTTTTTTTTTTTTTTTTTTTTGTATTTTTAGTACAGACGGGGTCTCGCCGTGTTGCCCAGGCTGGTCTTGAACTCCTAAACTCAAGCAATCCACCTGTCTTGACTTCCCAAAGTGCTGGGATTACAGGCATGAGCCACCGTGGCTGGCCAGAATCTACATTTTTCACTGGCAAGTCAGGGGATTCTGATGAAGGAGGTTTACAGACTTCTTGTTGAGAAATACTGGCCTAGGGCGTGTCCCCATCCCTAGGTGGAGGAATAATAGAATCATCTGATTTAGACAAGTTTGCTACTGTGCTATAGGGTCTCAACCCACTCCTTAATTTTTATTTGTAGTTCAGACTTGCTGACACAAATAACCTTGAGAGATGCCTCCTATAGTTTTTTAATGACTCTCAAAGTAAATTTGGCCCCAGGATAGATCTTATAAAGGTATGGGTACCCTGAGTTCATTGGAAAAAACCACAGAACCCCAGATTAGAAATGAGTTTTCCAGAGATATTAAAAATATTGCCTTGGCAATACTCAAAATCTTTGCTGCTTTGATGTGACTTTATTATAAGAGAAAACGGAGAATTATTTCTATAGAAATATTGCCTCCAGAAGTCATCTGGAGGCAACTCCAGAAGTTGACTAGTGCCTTAGTCAACTAGATTCAGCTTTTTTTTTTTTGAGACGGAGTCTCGCTCTGTCGCCCAGGCTGGAGTGCAGTGGCGCCATCTCGGCTCACTGCAAGCTCTGCCTCCCGGGTTCATGCCATTCTCCTGCCTCAGCCTCCTGAGTAGCTGGGACTACAGGCGCCCGCTACCACGCCTGGCTAATTTTTTGTATTTTTAGTAGAGACGGGGTTTCACCATGTTGGCCAGGATGGTCTCGATCTCTTGACCTCGTGATCCACCTGCCTCGGCCTCCCAAAAAGCTGGGATTACAGGCGTGAGCCACCGCGCCCGGCCTAGATTCAGCTTTAATCAGAAAGGCAAGGTCTATCCTCCCACTGTCCTTTGAAATATAGAAAATGATATAGAAATGTCATCACCAAGCTCACTGCTATCTAAATTCATATTCAGATCAAAGCTGAATTCTATTTTGCTTTCTTCTTAAAATTAAGCCATGAAGGTGACCCTGAGGACACATACTAGAGCAAGGAGCTTGACACCAAATTTAAGTCATGAGCTGAACTGTTTTTAAAACGTAGACACTTTATGCTTACATTTGCTTCTTTTTCTGTATTTCCACTTCATAGAGAAACAAGTAGAGCTATGATCTGGGTCTTACCTCTTCAGCAGGAGCTCACACACTCTCACTCACTTTGTAGGGGCCTGCAGTAGCTTTCTGTTTCTGAGCAGGGTGGGTGTGGCTACTTAGTCAATTATAAAAGCATTTGGCACTTGGTTATACTGCACATGTAAGCAAGAAGGGCAGGCATGTATCATGTCCAGTGTTTGATTTTGTAAGGGTTGCCACTGCCACACCTCTCTGTTCCGTCCTTGGTTTGCACTCAGTACTCTCACAGGACAGACTATGAATAGCTTTAAAGGCTATGTTGTTGTTGTTGTTAATTATTTCTTTTTTAAGTAGCTTTAAAAGCTATTTCTTATTCATCTCTGTCTCACGGTACCCAGCACAGTATCTAATTATATGTGCTGGCTAACTGGATGGGCAGATGGGTGAAGTGAGAAAAGGACAGATGAATGAATGGGTAAGTAGATGTGTGGTTTGAGATGCAAAGGCACTTAAATTTGCCCAGGTGTTATATTTCTTTAATTCCTGCTCTATTGTATTGCTACTCTAATAAAGAGCTTTATTTCAATAGAAGCATAAGATTGGAAGAGTGGAAGCATGGTGATTTTTGTTAAATTTTGTGTGACTCTAGAAAACACAGCTAGGACCAATGAATTTAACTCATATAAAAGCAAATTTCCATTTAATATAAGAACTTTCTTAAACACAGAGCTCTTCAATAATATGATATGTTTTGTAGAGTGGAGAGCTTCCATTCACATCCAGGCAGAGCCCAGGAGGTAATCAGTCAGGAAAGATATAGAAATTTCTTCTACATTGAGTAGAAGTAAGGATCCCTTCCAATTTTAAGATTTAGGACTCTATGAATAGGGTATCAATGGAACTAGAAAAAATAAAAATAAATCCAACAGACATTCTGGAGAACAGAAAAACAAAAGGATAACAGATTCATCTATAGAAGATAATATGTTATAATAAATAGCATTTATGGTCTGTTTTATACACATACCAAGATTCTTTCACACAGATTATCATTTGATAATGGACTTTAAGTCTGGGGTTCTTTTCATTACATCATCATCCATCAAAACCACACACCCTCAATCTAAGCCTTCTAGATTGGGTATTAGAAATATGGTGTTGCTGTGTCCTACAGTGGAGCTACTTGGGAAAGGGTTATGATCTGGGAAATAAGATAACTTTGATACAGGGCTCGTAAGCTTAGATGATAGAGTACATTCACTCTCTATTATGACTAGCATTTTAATTATTATTATCTTCTCTGGGCCCTGATTTTCTTTAGATCTAGCCTGATTCCTGTCAGAGAGTGGAACTTGAGACCTCTGATAATCCACATGGCCATGGAGTAGAGCTGTGCCTGCCAAGAATGCCAATATGAATGTTTTATGATTGTTCTTCTGTCAATCCACATTCTTTATTAATCCTATACGATTTATTAGTTTCTCCTGTGTTCTTGGAATTCTGCAGAAATAATGTTTAAGGGGTCTTTGTGTTTTACTGGTCTTGCCTTGGATAATAAAAATAATGCTGCTTCAACCTTCCCAGGGAACTGCATGAGTGAGTTCATGGGACTCATCCGAGGTCACTATGAGGCAAAGCAAGGTGGGTTCCTGCCAGGGGGAGGCAGTCTGCACAGCACAATGACCCCCCATGGACCTGATGCTGACTGCTTTGAGAAGGCCAGCAAGGCCAAGCTGGCACCTGAGAGGATTGCCGATGGCACCATGGTAAGTATGTTAACTGCCAGATTCCAGCGGCCTCTGAACTCCCCACCCTTGCTGAGAGGGGTGGCTATTTTTCATTTCTCCAAAGTCACAGACGAAGAGTCAAAAGGGGGTGAGTTAATGACTGCATAAGTATGTTTACATTTATATACACACATCCTTGTGTATATACTAGACTTCTGTTGTGGTGGTGTAGAAAGATCTTTGGACTTGGAGTCAGACCTGGGTTCTGAGTTCAAGTCCCATCTCTTAGTTCCTATGGGATCTTGAACAACTCACTTAGCTTCTCTGTGCTTCATTTTCCCCATCTATAAAATGGGTATAGTATCCAACCCAGCAGATGGCTATGAGTTAACCTAACAGACTGTCCAACACTATTCAAATGTAAGGGAATATTATTAACACTGTGTGAAGCCTCTTCCTGTATCCATATGCAGCCCTGGGCACATGCTATGTCTCGGAGTCTTCTGCTTTTTGAAGTAATCCTCCAGGGCCACAGTAGTAGCGGAGGCAGGATCTCACCTTTAGCACATGTTTCAAGCCAAGGAGAGTCAAAAAGCCCTTGCCTCACTATAGTCAGGGCTTGTGAGAAGCAATTCTAAGCTGTTTTTTGCATTTTCCTTTGCTCTGCTTTGGCATGGATGCAACTGATGGGATTTAAAACCTGTTTTGTATTCCTCCTGTGTCAGGCTGTAAACATTGAGGCTGAACACAATTGCAGTTGGCTGCGGTGCTTGATTTTAGTTTATTTTTGCATTCTTCGAGGTAGAGTTTATGGTCCACAGGGAGTAATTTTATGCTAAATCACATGCAAATTTGCTTTACTTTTTAAAATAAATGCCTTCAATGCTACCTGGTTTAAAATCTATAGCCCAGACCTGCCTGCTTCATGCTTGCAAACTACCCTAAGCAGTGAGCATTATCTGTCCATCTGTCCACTACAGTTTGCTTTCAGTCCCAACGCTGGAGCCAGAGTTCGTGGAGCTCCTTTGCAAAAGGAGGGTGTACAGAGTCCCATTTGCTTGCTTTGGCTCTATTTCCCCTTTCAAGGGCCTCTATGGAGTTTCTGTAGAACCCCTACATCTCAAAGAGATGCAGTCTGGCAGTCTCAGTTAAGCTATTACCTCTGAAGTCTCCTGGAAGTGCATTCCTGGAGGCTATTCCAGAGTTGCCACTCAATAACCTTTGGTCCCCAATTTGGCTTTGGGTGGTCAATGTTATGAGGGAGCTGTGTTTTACAACAGTGAGGCGTAGGACACGGTTATTTCTATGAGGAGCAATGCTTTGAATTACTAGTGAGAAAGAGCTCTCCTATTAGGATGGGAGACCCTGGGTATCAAGGAGCCAGAATACCTGATGGCGGAGGGTCCAACATCTTACCTAGACCTAACTTTCGGTCGTCCTCACCATTTCCCATTATATAATTCAAACCCAGGTCTATCTACATGCCTTATCCTTATTCTTGTTTGGAGTGATTAACTTGGTACAATACCATCTTCAAAGTCAGCTGGGATGGGGCTTTTGTTAATCCAGCCAAATGGAGAGGCTTTTAAGAAGCAGTCAGCAAAGAGACAATAGGAATGGCCATAATGATCCTTGTATGTGAATAGTGCTTTTTAAACATCTTTATTACATATTATTTATTATTTTTATGGGTACATAATAAGTATGTATATTTACAGGGTACATGAGATATTATGATACAGGCATATGATATGTAATAATCACATCAAGATAAATGGGGTATCCATTACCTCAAGCATTTATCCTTTGTGTTACAAACAATCCAATTATATTCTTTCAGTTATTTTAAAATGTGCAATTAAATTTTTATTGACTATAGTCACCCTGTTATGCTATCAAATGCTAGGTCTTATTCATTTTTTTCTTTTATTTCTTTATTTATTTTTAACTTTTATTTGAGGTTCAGGGGTACATGTGCAGATTTGTTATATAGGTAAACTGATGTCACAGGGGTTTATTATACAGATTATTTCATCACTCGGGCACTAAATAGTACCCAATAGTTATTTTTTCTGATTCTCTCCCTCCTCCCACCCTCTATTCTCAAGTAGGCATCAGTGTCTGTTGTCCCCCTCATTGTGTCCACGAGTTCTCATCATTTAGCTCCCATTTAGAAGTGAGAACATACAATATTTGGTTTTCTGTTCCTCTTAGTTTGCTAAGGATAATGGCCTCCAGCTCCATCATGTTCCTGAGAAACACATGATCTTGTTCTTTTTTATGGCTGCATAGTATTCCATTATGTGTGTGTGTGTGTGTGTGTGTGTGTGTGTGTGTGTATAGCTCTTAAATTTAATTAGATCCCATTTGTCAATTTTTCTTTTGTTGCCAATTGCTTTAGATGTTTTTGTCATGAAATCTTTGCCCATGCCTATGTCCTGAATGGTATTGCCTAGGTCATCTTCCAGAGTTTTTATAGTTTTGGGTTTGACATTTAAGTCCTTAATCCATCATGAATTGGTTTTTGTATATGGTGTATGGAAGGGGTCCAGTTTAAATCTTCTGCATATGACTAGCCAGTTGTCCCAGCACCATTTATTGAATAGATAGTCCTTTCCCCATTGCTTGTTTTTGTCAGCTTCATTGAAAATCAGATGGTTATAGGTGTGTGGCCTTATTTCTGGGCTCTCTATTCTGTTCTGTTGGTCTATGTGCCTGTTTCTGTATCATTACCATGCTGTTTTGGTTACTGTAGCCTTGTAGTATACTTTGAAGTTGGGTAGCATGATGCCTCCTGCTTTGTTCTTTTTGCTTAGGATAGCCTTGGGTATTTGGGCTCTTTTTTGGTTCCATATGAATTTTAAAATAGTCTTTCCTAGTTCTGTGAAGAATGTCATTGGTATTTTTATATGAACAGCATTGAATCCTTACATTGTTTTGGATAGTATGGTCATCTTAATGATATTGATTCTTCCTACCCATGAGCATGGAAAGTTTTTCCATTTGTTTGTGTCTTCTCTGATTTCTTTGAGCAGTGTTTTGTAATTCTCATTGTAGAGACCTTTCACCTTTCTGGTTAGGGGTATTCCTAGGTATTTTATTCTTCTTGTGGCAGTTGTGAATGGGATTGCATTCCTGATTTGGTTTTCAGCTTGACTGTTGTTGGTGTATAGCAATGCTAGTGATTTTTGTACATTGATTTTGTATCATGAAACTTCGCTGTAAGTTGTTTATTGGTTGAAGGAGCTTTTGGGCCAAGACTATGGTATTTTCTAGATATAGAATCAGGTCATCTGCAAACAAGGATAGGTTGACTTCTTCTCTTCTTATTTGGATGCACTTTATTTCTTTCTATTGCCTGATTACTCTTTGCCACGACTTCTAAGACTACATTGAATAGGAGTGGTGAGAGAGAGCATCCTTGTCTTATGCTGGTTTTCAAAGGGAATGCTTCCAGCTTTTCCCCATTCAGTATGATGTTGGCTGTAGGTTTGTCATAGGTGGCTCTTATTATTCTGTGATGTGTTCCTTCAATGCCTAGTTTATTGAGAGTTTTTAACTTGAAGATATAGTAAGTTTTATTGAAAGCCTTTTCTGCATCTTGAATAGCGCTGTATAACTTGCATAGCACTTCCATATGACCTCATCCAGTCTTCCCATCAAGCCTGTCACAGGAAGTCAGGCAGGGATACTCATATCCATTGTTTTAGGCAAAAATAAGTTAATGTATATTAGAGCCCAAACATTAATGTGAGTGCTTTGGGTTGTGGCACAAGATAATTCTATTATTTTCCTTTTGCCTGTCTGTATTTTACAAATTTCCAAATGTGAGCATATATGAATTGTAGGGTTTGGTTTTGGGGTTTTGTTTTGTTTTGTTTTTAAAGCCACAGTGGATAAGAAAACTCAGCAATTGATGAAGCTGTAATGTCTAAGATGCACAGAGTATTTGCATATTCTTTCTGTTGTGGACAAAAACCTCCTGACAGTGCAACATCCACCATTCAGACACTTCTGAGATATGACTTCTAAAATTGCTACAGCCATTCCTGCCATTTCCTTCACCTCCCTCTCCTCCCCACTCCCTTTTTCCCTTTTCCCAGCCCATCTCTTGGTCAAAGTCCTGAAAAGACAGGCTCAAATCCCAGTTCTGCCATGACTTGTCAACTTAACCAAGTCGTTTCCCAGCTCTTAGCCTTAATTCCTCCTCTGCAAAATGGGAAGTATTCCCTTCCTCACAAGGACATAGCCACAGTAAGTGAAGGCCCTCAGAAGATGGATATTCCCAGGATTCTCCCATGTCTGCCCTTGGATCTAGCAGACTTAGTTCCACAATACCATGAAGATAATTTGAAGCTTAAGGGCTGAATTTTATTTTACAGAATGAAACTTGAGGCCCTGAGAAGTTAAGGGTCTTGTACCAGGTCTCACCAGCTTACAAATGGTAGGACCAGAGCCACAACTCAGGGCTTGAGCCTGCTCTCCTCACCACTCTAGCACACAAATCTTTGATTTGTTATTGGAAGATTTCGCCTACCCATACCTTCTGTTGACATCTAATCAAATGTGTTTATTATCTATATCACCTCTTTTTTCTCATCCCCATCCTCACTTCCTCCAGGCATTTATGTTTGAATCATCTTTAAGTCTGGCGGTCACAAAGTGGGGACTCAAGGCCTCCAGGTGTTTGGATGAGAACTACCACAAG
This sequence comes from Pongo pygmaeus, assembly GCF_028885625.2. Lineage (NCBI taxonomy): Eukaryota > Metazoa > Chordata > Mammalia > Primates > Hominidae > Pongo > Pongo pygmaeus. Next base: position 53,392,342 of record NC_085930.1, on the reverse strand, counting down.
TGCTGGGAGCCACTCAAGAGCCACTTCACTCCCAACTTCAGGAACCCAGCAGAACCTAATTGAGACTGAAACATTGCTACCATAATTAAGAGTCGATTTGTGAAGGTTTCTTCAAAATCTCATGCTTTCTGGTAGTATTGGAGGAGGGGGTTGGTTAAAATGAAAACTCACTTTTCATAGTCAAGTAACTCAGAACTTTTGTGGAAATGCATTTGCAAAGTTCTATGGCTGTCACCTTAATTACTCAATAAACTTGCTGGTGTTCTGTGGACGTAGTGATTGGTCATAATCAAGTCTTGATGAGACAAACCTGGCAGGTCAGGTCAGTCTTGCTAAGATTGAACCAAGGCCCAGGGCCCTTTCTCTTGTGGTTGGCCTGAAGGCCTTCATTCTAGGAGCACAAGTCCAGGCATATACTAGATATCACAAGACCAGGCCATAAAGCCAAATATTAAGACCATGAGCTGAGACTGGAGGTATGGCAAAGCTCTTAGGAGCCAATCCAGACATGGGGAAATTTAGGGGATCATGAGTGCTCCAAATATCCAGCTTTCAATCGATGACGAACCAGGCCAATAGGCTGTCTAATCTTGGTAGTCACGTAGCAGCCAATATGATGATACTGGAGAAGAACACCAGCCACCAAGAAGTGAGAATCACTCATTTTCTTGGGGTGACCAACTGTCCCAGTTTGTGCAGGACTATATCAATTTTTTCACTGAAAGACCCACATCCCAGGAAACCCCTCAGTCCTGGTCAAACCAGGACAGTTAGTTACCCTACCCTTCACTCAGTTATCAATCCATTCAGTAACCACACATTGAGTCCTTACTACCAGCTATAGACGAAGATGCTGGGGATGAAGGGTTGAATAAAAAGAAGCAGGCTCTCCCCTTAAGGAGCTCACAGTCTGGAGAGATAAGGGCCAAAGAAAATCAAGGCCCGAGTACAAGGCCATGACAAAAATTTCCACTGTGTGAAAAGCAGTACCTACCAGTTCCCTTCCTATGGTCAGCATCCCTCCCAGAGTGCTGGGCTGCCCAAGACTTTGGATGTGAGTTGATTAGAGTCTCCCGGTATGAAAAGACAGGCAAATCTGAACAGAAATATGACGTAAAATGATGTTTTTCACTACTTCAGTTCTGTACTTTTAGCACATTTCCCCAGCTTTGTTGCCATAGTAGCAATTTTGATATGCTGCTACCAAATTTTCATTCAGTAAGATGTAGTGAGAGTCAGCTATGTGTCAGGGCCTAAGGACTAGGATTGCCAGATAAAATATACGAGGCCCAGTTAAATTTAAATTTCAGACAAACCACAAATAGTTTTTAGTGTAAGTATGCCCTGTGCAATACTTGGACATTCTTATGTTAAAAAATTATTAATGGATTACCTGAAATTCTAATTTAAGTGGGTATCCTGTATTTTTATTTGCTAAATTTGGCAATCCTACTAGGGGTAAGTGGTCAAGGAGATAGGCATGGTCCTGCCCCTACCAAGGTTACATTATAGAGAGGGAGATGACATGACTTCCCCCTGGAGAGATAGCAAATAAAATAAATAAATAAATAAATAGAGGGAGTTCAAGTGCCGTGGCTCACGCCTATAATCCCAGCACTTTGAGAGGCCAAAGCGGGCAAATTGCCTGAGGCCAAGAGTTCAAGACCAACGTGCCCAAAATGGCGAAACCCCATCTCTACTAAAAATACAAAAATTAGCCGGGCGTGGTGGCACATGTCTGTAATCCCAGTTACTTGGGGGCTGAGGCATGAGAAATGCTTGAACCCTGGTGGCAGATGTTGCAGTGAGCCAAGATCACACCACTGCACTCCAGCCTGGTTGACAGAGCAAGACTCTGTCTCAAAAAAAGATAATAATAAAATAAAGAGAGGGAGACAACAAAATAAACAAAATTATTACAAACTGTGGAACGTGCTGAGAAGAAATCAAACAGGGATTGATATGGAATAACAAGTGGTATGAGCTAAGAGAGCTCTTTCTTCTGAGGAAGGAAGATCTTCAGTGAAGATGCGACTTTAACTAGACCTAAAGGATAGGAAGGAGCAAGTCATTGGAAGAGTGGGGATGGGGAGAGGTGGAAGTGGGAGAAGCATTTTAAGAAAAAGCCTCATGGGTTCAAGTGCCTGAAAGAGGAGTGAATGTGGGGTGCCCAAGAGGAAGCTATTGCGATAGTCCAAGCAAAAATAAACCTTGTCCTGAACTAATGAGGTAGCAGCAGAGACAGAAGTGGATAAATTCCAGAATGTTTTAGAGTAGACCTGAAATGACTTGGTGGATTGAATGTAATGGGTGACTCAAAGAAGAGTTAAGGACAGGGCTGGGATGACTGCTAGGTTTCTGGCAATGATATTTCATGGTCTCAAAAACTAAGGTGAAGATATCTTTAAGTCTGACGGAGGTTGATACTCTTTTTTTTTTTTTTTTTTTTTTGAGGCAGGGTCTCACTCTGTCACCCAGGCTGGAGTGTGGTGGCACAATCGCAGCTCACTACAGCCTCAACCTCCCGGGCTCAAGCGACCCTCCCACCCTCAGTACTGAGTAACTGAGACTATAGGCTCACACCACTACACCCAGCTGATTTTTTATTTTTTGTAGAGATGAGGTCTTGCCATGTTTCCCTGGCTGGCCTTGAACTCCTAGGCTCAACCTATCCTCCCACCTTGGCCTCCCAAAGTGCTTGGATTACAGGTGTGAGCCACCATGCTTGGCCCCGATATTCTTTCATACAAAAAAAGTTTATTAAAAATTAAACATTAACTAGTAAAGAAGTCAGTACTTTAAAATAAGTTTAAAAATTGACCACTGTAGCAGAGGCTGCCAGTGGCTTACCTACATCCCATCAGCAATCACCATTCAGTGCCAACTGGCTGCTTTCAATTGCCAGCACTGGCAACTCTGCCTGAAGCCAAAACCAGAACTCAGCCAAAGTGCTTAGGAATGAATGGTCTTGGATGTAGCCTTTAACCCATGACAAATAGGAATTAGTGGATTAATACAGCAGCTCTGTCACCTCATACCTCTGAGGTTTGTGTTCTGCCCTGGCTCTCTGCAGCTCCCAGAGGAATTCTGCTCCAAGTGCCCACATGGCAACTTCTTGATAATGCACCCATTATTCACATCCTTCCCTTCCCTCTAAGTTCCCCACTCTCCTAGGGTACTTCCTGGACTCTTCTCTCAACCAGTGACTAAGACAACCACCGAAATATTTCATTCACAAACCCCAGCCTTCCCCTTATGAGTTCATTCTAACACTATTCTTATACACATATATAAACTCTCACCCATTTCAGCTCACTCTACTCTCAATTTTGTGGCAAAGCCTTCCTAGGGCTAATGCAACATTCCTGGTTGACATCCACTTAGCACCCAAGCCCTGTTACTTTGTCACGCCACTGCTGGCTGCAGCTCCTTAGCTGGAGGCAAGATTTCATCCAAGCCAGACTGTTCATACTAATTATAAAAAGATTTCATTTCCTTTTGTTGTGCCTCAGATCAGCTAGAAAGTTTCCTGTATCATTTTCTTAATTCCGTTTTCTAAGATGCCTTCCTCTACCATGCTCCCCAAGAAATATGCCATCTCTTTGCTTAGAAATAGAAAACCTTAAAGAACAGAAAGCACCCTGATTAGATTTCTTCTAATGACAGGAGAATTTTCTGCCAGATCCCCTTGGCATCTTTATATATATATATATATATTTTTGGTTAGGGAAAGGTGCAATAACAGCCACCTTCTTTCTTTCTTTCTTTCTAAGAGATGTCTTTCACAGCCCAGACTACTAGCAATGGCTCAGAACTAATGGTGCTCAACAGAAGCAGTTTTGTCCTTCCCACCCCAAGACATCTGGCAAAGTCTAGAGACATTTTTTGTTGTCACAACTGGGGAGGGTGCTCCTGGCATCTAGTCAGTAAAGTCTAGAGATTCTGATAAACATTCCACAATGCACAGGACAATCTCCCACCACAAAGAACCACGTTCAGAAACGCTCCTCTAGAAACAATGGTTCTCAAGTTCGTCTGTGCATTGGATCTTTTGACAACTCCATAACTCACAGTGCCCAGAGCATGCCTCAGATCAACCAAATAGAAACACTAGGGATGAGACCCAAATATGATACTTTTTTTGAAACTCCTCAGGTGATTCCAATGCACAGGCAAGGATGAGGACCATTGTTTTAGGAATTTCAAATCAGTATCCAAAACACCCTCTATTTCCAACCTCAGATCCTGGTCCAAATCAGGGACTGGTTTTGTTTTATTTATTTTTCAGGGACAGGGGTCTCACTATGTTGCCCAGGCTAGCCTCAAATTTCTGGGCTCAAACAATCCTCCTGCCTCAGCCTCCCAAGCAGCTGGGACTACAGGCATGTGCCACCAGGCCCAACCATATCAGGGTTTCTTAAGGTGTACAGAAAGGAGGTGAAAAATCCCTAAGGCTCCCAACATTTGAGTAACATAATGGGATGAGCTGAGGTATAGAGTGAGGGATTGCCCTTCAGGGCAGTGTTAGATATGAGTTCTAAATTTCTTTTCAAAGAATGAATATGTCAGTATGTTCAATTCTTTGCCTTCTACTTTTAAACTTAACTTTCTCATAAAGCAACCTTTTTTCATTACCTGCTCCACCCTGACTCATTCCGATTATCTACTCCACCCTGACTCATTCTGATTACATGCTCTGTCATAACCATTTTTCCCAACAAACCACTCACCCCTTCAGTCTGTTTAAATTAGCCAATCAGAATTAGTTTAGCCTGTGTGGTCTAACCCTAGCCAATAGGGGAACGACACAGCAGCAGGGGCCACATGCGTCAGGGATAAGAACCCCTTCCCCTTCCTTGTCCAAGTGTGTGTTCACCATTGCTCCATCTGTAAGGGCACACCCTTCTATATAAGTAACTTGCCTTGCTGAGAATTAAAAAGAAAATGTTATATTCGAGTGCTATTTCTTTTGCAGCACCAAAACTTTATTTATAACAATTTGGGGGCTCATCCGGGATTACATTCCACTCTGGGGGCAGTCTCTGGTTTTCTCTCATGAGGAGGCATGCCCCGCCCCCTTGTGGTGGCCTCAGGGGTGAGAAATCAAGACCCACCCAGTGCAAGGAATAACCTGAGCTCTCAGCAACGTGGGAAAAAGAAAAAAACTGGCCCACAGCCTAGCTTGAAGGATCCTCACATACTGAGACAATGACTCTGTGCACAGACCAAGGAAGGAGAAGCCGCAGGAGCCAGTAAAGTATTTCCTTGGTGGTCGGGACTAAGGAAAAAGCTGCGAGGCGGTAAATCATTCCTTGGTTAGGACATACCAAGTAGAGAGAAACTGCAGGGGCAGTAAAGCATTCCTTAGTTGGGACTAGGGAAAGAAAGCCACAGGGGGCAGTGAAGTATTCCTTAGTTGGGAAGTCTTGGAGGTTAAAAAGAGGTGAGAAATCCCCATGATGGGAAGGTTGAACCTCAAAAAGAGGTAAGAAATCCCCATGAGGGAGGGTTAAACCTCAAAAAGAGGTGAGAAATCCCCAAGGGGGGATTGAACCTCAAAAAGAGGTGAGAAATACCCATGGGGGAGTTGAACCTCAAAAAGAGGTGAAAAATCCCCATGGGGGGCTGAACCTCTAAAAGAGGTGAGAAATCCCCATAAGTAGGGGGTTGAACCTCAGAAGGAGGTGAGAAATCCCCCATGGTGGGGGTTGAACCTCAAAAAGAGATGAGAAATCCCCATGGGGGAGGTTGAACCTCAAAAAGAGGTGAGAAATCCTGATGGGGGGGATTGAACCTCACACAAAACTCCAGTAGTAAGAAAAATATTCAGAACTCCCCTTTCCTTTCCTCTTGGGGGAAGAAAGAGTAGCTCCACTCCTGCCAGTCCCTCCTCCAGGGGAAAGGGAAGGAGACTGGAGAACAGCAGCATAAGCAGCTGGCAGAGGCAGGGAAAGAACAGCAGAGAGGAAAGAGGGAGAGAGAGAAAGAGAGAGAGAGGGGGGATGGAGAGAGAGAGAGAAAAGAGAGAGACAGAGAGAAAAGAGAAAGAGAGAAAAAAGCAAGGGGAAAGAGAGACAGAGAGGGGAAAGGGGAGGAAGAGAGAGGGGAAAGAGTGAGAGAAAGAGAGGCAGAGAGAGAGGAAGAGACAGAGACAAACAGGCAGTCAAAGAGAGAGAGAGAAAGAGAGAGAGAGAGGAAGAGACAGAGACAAAGGGGGAGTCAAAGAGAGAGAGAGACAGAAAGTCAAAGAGAAAAAGAGAGAGAGAGAGACAGAAGTAGTAAAGAGAAAACAGTGTACCCTATTCCTTTAAAAGCCATGGTAAATTTAAAACCTATGATTGATAATTGAAGGTCTTCTCCAAGACCCTGTAACATTCCAATACCACCTTGTTGTCAGTGTAAACAAGGGCGTAGCCCAAAAGCACTGAGGCCACCGACAACCCATAGCCTTCCTGTCAAAAATCCTAGGCTGGGCATGGTGGCTCACTCCTGTAATCCCGGCACTTTGGAAGGCCAATGTGGGCAGATCATGAGGTCAGGAGATCGAGACCATCCTGGCTAACACGGTGAAACTCTACTAAAAATACAAAAAATTAGCCAGACATGGTGGCGGGCCCCTGTAGTCCCAGCTACTCAGGAGGTTGAGGCAGGACAATGGCGTGAACCTAGGAGGTGGAGCTTACAGTGAGCCGAAATTGCACCACTGCACTCCAGCCTGGGCGACATAGCAAGACTTCGTCTCAATAATAATAATAATAATAAATAAATAAATAAATAAAAATCCTTAACCCAGTAACCCGCGGATGGCCCAAAAGCATTTAATCTGTAGCGGCAACTGCTTTGCTAGCAGAAGTAGAAAAATAACTTTTAGAGGGAACCTCATTGTGAGCACACCTCACCAGTTCGGAACTATCCTAAGTCAAAAAAAAAAAAGCAAAAAGGTAGCTTACTAACTCAAAAATCTTAAAGTATGGGGCTATTCTGTTAGAAAAAGATGATTAAACATTAATCACTGATAATTCCCTTAACCCAGCAGGTTTCCTAACAGGGGATCTAAATCTTAGTTAATTACCATACAAAGGTCCGACCAGACCTAGGAGGAACTCCCTTCAGGACAGGACAACAATAGATGGTTCTTCCCAGTGACTGAGGGTAAAAGACACAATTGGTATTCAGTAATTGATAGGGAAACTCTTGTAGAAGTAGAGTTAGGAAAATTGCTTAATAATTGGTCTGCTCAAATTGGAAGCTGTTTGCACTCAACCAAGCCTTAAAGTACTTACAGAACCAGGAAGGAACCATCTGTACCAATTCTAAGTTAATTTGGACTAAACAAGATCTTATTAATAGCAAAGGATAATTGAAATCCCAAACTTACAAGGTTTTCAACAAAAGTAAAATTTGCTAAAAGTTAACAGTGTAACATGTATTATCCTAACTTCTAATCTTGAGGCCTTAGACAGTCTAGTCCACAGACATGAAGGAAGTTTACTTTGGAAAAGAATGGTTATCATCTTTGTGTAAAAAGGAATGTTATATGGTAAAATCTTGTCCTAAAATAAATTAACTGGTTGTTTAAAGAAAGGGATATTTGCAACAAGTCAGAAAGTTGAGGCATGTCAAAGAATTGTCTGTGAAAGTCGTGAGAAAAAAATGCTGTAAAAGGGAATTTATGAAAGATGTGTTGTATAGTTTAAAAGTAATTAGGCCTCCTGAATGTAAAACTATTGAAGAAACAGTTTATGTGCAAGGTGTATAAGGAAAGTAAAATATACCTTTGGTAAAAGGATTTTAAGGAGGCATAAGAATGTGGATTTTTACCTATTAAAAGGTTAAAAAATATTTTGTTTTAAAGATTTAAGCAAGTTTTGAAATGTTAATTGTGAAGGAAATTCTGTGTGTAAACATATTGGCTAAAGTTAAAGGGGTATCATCCAGTTTTTCTGTGAACTGGACATTAAAATAAAACCACAACAGGTTTTTCTTAAAGCACTAACCTGCTCTTTAACAAAAATTATAAAAGGTTAAAAAGAGTCTATAAAAATCTTACCTTATGGTCAGACATTAAAAATTGGATAAATATGTCTACAAGGTTTTATTAAAATTAAGTTTAACATGAATAATACTAATATAAAGGTGAAGTTTAGCTTATCTGATATAAAAATTATACAGGAAGCATTGTCAAATGTAAAATGATGTTTGGCTTTCTTTAGTCTAAAAACTAATAAAAATATGAGCTAAAGGAAATTTCTCAGTAAGAAGGCACCAAGGACTATAAAGTCCACTGCTGATGTCCCCACATTTAAAATAAAAGATAGAATTTCTTAGAAATTATATACTTGGTTTATCTTCCACTTTCCTTTCCCTTAAAACTAAAAGTCTTTTTGCATAGGTACCACCCCTAGAATTTCTGGTAAACCAGCACCAGCCTGAGGATCACGTTCTCATCAAACAGTGGAAAGAAGGAAAACTTGAGCCAGCCTGAGAACGACCCTACCTTGTGCTGCTAACCACCGAGACTGCTGTTCATACAGCGAAAAGGGGATGGACTCATCACACCCGGGTCAAGAAAGCGCCACCCCCCTCCAGAGTCATGGGCCATAGTCCCAGGGGAAAACCCTACCAAACTAAAGCTAAGGAAAATTTAACTCTTTCATCTATGCTATTACTCTTTCTTCTTTCCTCGCTCTACTGCTGACCATCTAGTTATTAACATAACCAAGTCTATTTTGCCTCAAACTATTACGTTTAATGCTTGCCTTGTTATACCCTGTGGGGACTTGCCAAGTCTAAGACAGCTCTCTACTTCAGAAAAGTAGCTTTGTCCCTCCTGACTCTCCTCAGACTGGGCATTAGTGAATTGGGACCATTCAATCTGAGGAGATTTCACTAAAAACCCCAGTGTCAACCAGGAGTCTTGCTCCCTGATGTAGAGCTTTTATGCCATAGTTGGTCCAATGTTCTTTGGACCAATGCTCTTTGGACCACTAAAGAGCAAGAAAAGAGCCACAACTGGTTTTTGTAATTTCCTAAAACCATACATTCATTTTACTAGAAGGATAGCCCCCTGCCACCAACGGTCAGCTAAACCGGTGCAATCCTATACAGGTTATTATCTCGAACCCTCAAAATTGTTCCCCTTTTCTAAGCCAGTTCATTTCTTTAAGCCTGTTTTATGGTATGGGGGCTAAGGTTTCAGGAACAGACCCTTTGGATTCTTTGAAATGCATTTCTTTGATCCCCCGCCACCTGCACCTTCCTCTAAGCCTTCTTCCGAAACCTCTCACAATTGAGCAATTGCTCCTCCGCCATCTAACGACAAGACCAAGATAGCTATCATAGAAGTTACAGACTTAAAACAAACGTTGGCAATTAAGACAGGATACCAAGATGCAAATGACTGGTTGGAATGGATCAAATATTCCGTCCACACGTTATACAAAAGGAATTGTTATGCTTGTGTTCATGGCAGGCCAGAGGCCCAGATTGTCCCCTTTCCACTAGGGTGGTCCTCCAATTGACAGGGCATGGGCTGCATGGTAGCTCTTTTCCAGGATTCTAGAGCCTGGAGTAACAAGTCATGCCACGCTCTCTCTCTGCTATATCCCGAAGTCCAGCATCCTGCAGGTCAGCCCCCGAGAGCCATCCAGCTTCCGTCTCCCAACACTAAGTTCACTTTGTGTCTCTCATGACAGGGAGGAAATTTAGTGTTCCTTGGAGACCTGAAGGGATGCAGTGAGCTTAAGAATTTTCAATTCAATTTTACTTATCAATCAGTCAGCCCTTGTTCATCCCCAAGCGGATGTGTGGTGGACCTTTACTGGACACTCTGCCGAATAACTGGAGTGGCACTTGTGCTTTAGTCCAATTGGCTATCCCTTTCACCCTGGCATTTCATCAACCAGAGGAAGGAAAAATAAGACATCATAAAGCGAGAGAAGCCCCTTGTGGGTCTTTCGACTTTCACATCTATTTAAATGCAATTGGAGTCCCACAGGGAGTACTAAATCAATTTAAAGCCCAAAATCAAATCGCTGCAGGATTTGAGTCACTATTTGGTGGGTGACAATTTATAAAAATGCAGATTGGGCCAGGCACAGTGGCTCACGCCTGTAATCCCAGTACTTTGGGAGGCCGAGGCAGGCGGATCACGAGGTCAGATCCAGACCATCCTGCCTAACACAGTGAAACCCCGTCGCTATTAAAAATACAAAAAAAAAATTAGCCGGGCATGGTGGTGGGCACCTGTAGTCCCAGCTACTCGGGAGGCTGAGGCAGGAGAATGGCGTGAACCCAGGAAGCGGAGCTTGCAGTGAGCCGAGATCACACCACTGCACTCCAGCCTGGGCAACAGAGCGAGACTCCATCTCAAAAAAAAAAAAATGTAGATTGGATAAATTACATCTATTACAACCAACAGTGATTTGTTAACCACACTAGAGATGCTGTTAAAGAAATAGCTGAGTAATTAGGGGGCACTAGCCAGATGGCTTAGGAAAATAGGATAGCCTTAGACATGATATTAGCAGAAAGAGGAGGAGTTTGCGTCAAGATTAAACTTCAATGTTGAACCTTCATCCCAAACAACTTATACGGAAGTATAACAAAGGGATTGCAAGGTCTGACTGCTCTACCCAGTGAGTTAGCCGGCAACTCAGGGGTAAATGACCCCTTTACAGAACGGCTAGAAAAGTGGTTCAGTAAATGGAAAAAAATAATAGCCTCAATTCTTACTTCCCTCGCAGCTGTAATGGGTGTACTTATTCTAGTGGGTGCTGTGTCACACCGTGCATCCGTGGGTTGCTGCAGCGACTCATAAAAATGTCACTTACTAAAACCTCCCTTAACTACCCTCCACCTTATCCAGACAAGCTTCTTCTTTTGGAAAATCCAGCAGAACAACTAAGCCAAGACACGTTAAAAAGTTTGAAAAGAAATTGCTGTAAGGAAATGCAAGATGAGGGGTTGTTAGGTATGAGTTTTAAATTTCTTTTCAAAGAATCAATATGTCAGTATGTTCAATTCTTTGCCTTCTACTTTTAAACTTAACTTCCTCATAAAGCAAACTTTTTCGATTACCTGCTCCACCCTGACTCATTCTGATTACCTGCTCTGTCATAACAATTTTTCCTGCCAAACCACTCACCCTGTCACTCTCTTTAAATTAGCCAATTGGAATTAGTTTAGCCTGTGTGGTCTAACCCTAGCCAATAGGGGAATGACACAGCAGCAGGGGCCACGTGCATCAGGGATAAGAACCCCTTCCCCTCCCTTGTCCAAGTGTGTGCTCACCATTGCTCCATCTGTAAGGGCACACCCTTCTATATAAGTACATTGCCCTGCTGAGTATTAAAAAGATAATTTTATATTTGAGTGCTATTTCTTTTGCAGCACTGAAACTTTATAACAGCAGTGTGGGGAGGGGCACTACCTCCCATAATAAGCTTGAATTCTGCAAGGGTGCTCAGGTGGGGCACAGGGAGAGTCAAGGTGTTGTAGGAGTTATTAAGAAATTATTTTAGGCAGATACAGAGGAAAAGGGGTCCTTCAGAAGTTTTCATTTTTTAAAGCATCTTCAGAAACCTTTCTTGTAAAGCCCGGGCTCTTAGAGCCAGGCAGGCAACCTTTGATATGCAAATGCAGGCAGTTAGAAACTGGGTCCACCCAACATATCGATTCCCAGCATTATCCTCTTGCCCTTGCCCCCACATGTGCTGGGCAATATGGCCACCCCCACATATCCCCTGTGTAGAACATCATGGCAACCTGTACTTTCATATTAAAAGGCTAGGATGGGAGGGCCAGCTTTCTCGTGGGCTACATGAAGGACATGCCTCGTCAAACCAATCCCCTGAGCCCTGTGCAAATCAGACACCGCCTCTTCCAGCCTATTCATAAAACTGGCTGATATCCATGGCACTTGGCGGAGCCCCCCTCCCTCTGTCTCTGTACAGGGGAGTGAAAGATTCTCCCCAGGGCCTGAAAACTTAAAGGAATGAATAACTCCTCCCTCCTCAGGCCCAGTCCCAAGGCTCCAGGCCACTTGTGCCAGCAGCATGCGTCAGCAAGAGAGCAGAAGCAGAAAGAGAGCTGGCTGGAAGACACATACCCCCTGAAGACTGAGGAAGAGGCCATCAGGGTACTGCGTAGCAGCTACATCAGACTGAGACACTTCCTGTTTACGGGAGACTATAAAACCCCTACCCCGTCCTCATTTGGTGCCGATGCCATTTTAGGCCTCAGCCCGCCTGCATCCAGGCGCTCATTAAAACAGCCTGTTGGGAGAAATGCAAATCAAAACCACAATGAGATACCATCTCAAGCCAGTTAGAATGACAATCTTTAAAAAGTCAGGAAACAACAGATGCTGGAGAAGATGTGGAGATATAGGAATGATTTTACTCTGTTGTTGGGAGTGTAAATTAGTTCAACCATTGTGGAAGACAGTGTGGCGATTCCTCAAGGATCTAGAACTAGAAATACCATTTGACCCAGCAATCCCATTACTGGGTATATACCCAAAGGATTATACATCATGCTACTATAAAGACATGCACACGTATGTTTATTGTGGCACTATTCACAATAGCAAAGATGTGGAATCAACTCAAATGTCCATCAGTAATAAACTGGATAAAGAAAATGTGGCACATATACACCATGGAATACTATGTAGCCATAAAAAAAGATGAATTCATGTCCTTCGCAGGGACATGGATGAAGCTGGAAACCATCATTCTCAGCAAAATATCACAAGGACAGAAAACCAAACACCACGTGTTCTCACTCATAAGTGGGAGTTGAACAATGAGAACACATGAACACACAGTGGGGAACATCACACACCGGGGCCTGCTGGTGGGTCGGGGGCTGGGGGCGGATAGCGTTAGGAGAAATACCTAATGTAAATGACGAGGTGATGGGTGCAACAAACCAAATGGCACATGTATCCCTATGTAACAAACCTGCATGTTGTGCTTAGGTACCCTACAACTTAAAGTATAATAATAACAATAAAATAAAATAAAAATAAAAATAAATAAATAATCCACCGACATAAATGAAAAAAAAAAAAAAACAAAACAAAAACAGCCTGTTGCTCCACACCACTTCGTGTTGTTTGTTGGCGGGCACTCTGGGTTCTAACCAATACAAGAGCCTCGTAGGGAGCTTCTTCTTTCTGGCTTCCCAGTTCCTTCTTGCCTATTAAACTCTCCTCTCCTTAAAACCACTGCATGTGTGTCCATGTAGTTTTTTTCCAATTCGGCGCAAGACAAGAGCCCTGGTGTTCCTCCACTCATCGAAGATGTATCAAAGGGAGGAGGAGAGGGAAGTTTAAAAAAAACCTAAGGCTTAGATATAAACTTTCTATAAGTTACAAATTAATGTGCTGTTTCTGTATTGTGACTTTCCAGAGTGATGAAAGAGTTATCACTTCCAGGTGTGAAGGAAATTGTGTCCTTCTAGAAAGATATTTAACTATTAAAATGAAAAAATAGGCTTGAGTGCTGGCATTTAAACTTCTTTATTATACTTAGTAATCAGCTAGCCTTCAATTTGATATAATTAACTTTATATAATTACATCACCAAACCTGAGGTATGTCCAAAATGTATCCTTTTGTGAGGCAGAGTAGTGTATAGATAAGAGAACAGATGCTAGAGCCAGACTGCCTGGGTTCAAATTAAGATTCTACAACATGTTAGCTGTGTGACCCTGAACAAGTTACTTAACCTCTCTGAGTTTCTTTTTCCTCAGCTTGAAAATAATAATAATAGTACCTACCTCATAGTGTTAGTGTATTAAATGAGTTAAGACAGGAAAATTGCTTAGAATAGAACCTATCACATAATAAGCACTGTATAACAAGTAGCTATTATTTCAGGGTGTTTTTAAAATTTGGATCTTGATATATTCGTTTTCAATATAATTGTTATCATATAATAACCATTATCAATTAGTTTAATTTTTTCAAAAGAATAGTCATTCAGAATACAGGCCTTGGAATCCAGACTGCATTTTCATAGCTGAATGAGCTTGGGCAAGTGATTTAACTTCTCTAAGTCTTACCTTCCTCATATGAAAGAAGTAAATGATTTATTTCACAGGGGGTTTTCTGAGAGTTAAATGAGATAATGCACTAGAGGCACCCACATGGTTTTCGGGACATGGTGAGCATACATGAATATTAGCCATTATAAGATAATGGCTCTTTAGCTATTGTCTTTATATAATTACATCACAAAATCTGAGGTGTGTTCAAAATTTATGCTTTTGTGAGGCAGTGTAGTATGTAAGAGCACAGATGTGACATCATCTAGATTTTGGGGGCCCCTGAGACTTCAATTAGCCTAATCTAGGTTTTTAAAATCTGAAATTATATTAGAAGCTTCGACTCAACCCACCATGGCACTATTGACTGTGAAACCCTGTAAACCCTGTAACCAAGTGTATGCAACTCTATACAGTCCTTGGAAGAGAAATTAGCAAATGGGGCAGTTTCGCTCATTCATGAGCATTTACTGCCTTTATCTTGGATTCTATGAATAAAATTTAAATCTGAAGGGCAGGCACATTGTATGATATCACTTCTCTTTATATGTATCAATTAAGAGTGCATTCAATTATAAGTATCTGAAAATCTAACATTAGCTTAACAACTAGGGCTTTATCTGCCAAAAGAAAAAGTCTGAGGTTTGGCAGTTCAGGATGGGGAAAATGATAAGAAAATGATAAAGTTATCCCAGACCCACGTGCTTTCTGATTTTCTGTTCCTGGCATTTTGTCTTATTGTCTTCATTTTTAGGCCTCACATGCATGTTCCAGGTCAAAGGAAGGGGGAGAAACCAGAATGATGAATGAACAGAAAGCTCGTTCCTGAGGAGGGAAAGGAAGCCCTCCCTGCAGATTTCTCTTTAGGCCCCATGGGCAGAACCAGGTCACATGATCACCCTTACACCAATCCCTGTGAATCCCTGATTCATTCTCTGGGGCTGGGGTCATGCTCACCCTCCCTGAGATAAAGGGATCCCCACCAGCCTCTTGAACAAATCAGGATTCTATTGGAAAGAAAGAAAAGGTAGGTGGTATTGGTGGGCAACAGCTAGTGCCCACCATGGATTCTTGTATTGTGGCACTCCAGCAAGAACAATATGGGAGACATTGGGTTTGAATCTAATATCTTCATTCTCACAGCCCTAAGAAGAGACAAATCTGCTAATACTTACTTTACACACACAAAAAAATGCTTCAAACATCTGCCTGATTTCTTCCTAAATCTTTCCCTATTAAAATGGCTTTTCAAGTCTTCTGTTTGTATGAGGTAAGAAAGTCAACTGGCCGTCGTCTTTAGTGCCTGACAGTTTCACTTTTAATTACAAGCAGGTGTGACATGGGCAATCAAAACCTGGAATCCTAATCCTTGAATTTGTAGGGTTTCTCGAAGAACTGAACAAGTCATTTCTCCTTTCCAAACTTTTCCTATAGAATTAGGCTGTGAGACTAGCAGATCTTTAAAGATCCTTCCAGCTCTAACATTCTATAAGTCTGTGAATGTGCTAGAAAACCTAAAAGTACAAGTGTTACTGGAAAGGGATCCCACTTTGGACCCCAAGAGAGGATTCTTGGATCTCGCCCAAGAAAGAATTCAGGGTGAGTCCATAGAGTAAAGTGAAAGAAAGTTCATTAAGAAAGCAAATGAATAAAAGAATGGCTACTCCATAGGCAGAGCAGCAGCTTGGGCTGCTGGACTAAAGATACTTATAGTTATTTCTTGATTATATGCTGAATGAGGGGTGAATTATTCATGAATTTTCCAGGAAAAGGGTAGGCAATTCCCAGAACTGGGGGTTCCTCCCCTTTTTTGACTATATAGGGTAACTTCCTGACATTTTCATGGCATCTGTAAACTGTCATGGCTCTGGAGGGAGTGTCTTTTATCAGGCGAATGCATTATAATTAGCGCATAATGAGCAGCAAGGATGACCAGAGGTCACTTTCGTTGCCATGTTGGTTTTGGTGGGATTTGGCTAGCTTCTTTACTGCAAACTGTTTTATCAGCAAGGTCTTTATGACCTGTATCTTGTGCCGACCTCCTATCTCATCCTGTGACTTAGAAAGCCTAACCTCCTGGGAATGCAGCCCAGTAGGGTCTCAGCCTTATTTTACTCAACCCCTATTTAAGATGGAGTGGCTTTGGTTTGAATGCCTCTGACACAAGCGGGAATCCTTGCTCTCTAAGGCACCATCTCTTAAACCCTCCAGGCTGGATCAGGTGTCCTTTCTCAGTACCTGGATCCCCAATGCATCAGTCTTTATCCCTTTCAAAACATGGTTGAAGATATGTTCTCTGGAGTCAGGCTGCTCAGATTTAAGTCCCACCTTATTAGCTCCGTGGACTCAGGCAAAGTATTTAATCCTTCTAAATCTCATCGGCATAAAGGGGCTATTAGGACCTACCTGAAAGGGTTGTTTTGAGGTATTTTGAGAGGTGTGTAAAGCCCTTAGTTTAGCATAGTGCCTGGAACACAAGTCAGAGTTAGTAGTGTTGGCTGCTGTAATTGTCTTTGTCCACTATAAGTTCCTCTAAGAAGGAGCTGTATCTTCTTCATATTAGTATCCTCAATGCTCAGCAAATGATAGGGGCTCAATAAGTGTTTGATCAGTGCAGAAGAGGCCTGCACACCTACAAGAATTCAATAGGACATAGGCTCCTCTACCCCAGCATCCCCAGAAAACCAACCATCCCCAGTATCTGCAGACCAACAGCAGCTCATCCTCCTTGCAACCTGCAAAACTGTTCTGAAAGGACCAAATCACTTCTGGGCCACCCTTTCTGCACCACATGATTTTGGAGGGGAAGCTGCCTGATCAGCTTATAATAGATGGCTTCAGGGAAGTTGCCCAGTTCCATCTCCATCTACCCTCCAACCAAGCCATCCCATATAAAATAATAATACTCTCTGATGTTTTCTCCATTTTCTATAAAATATGAATAAAACCCTCTTTAGAAAACTTTCTGTTTTTAATGGATATGAAACATATAATGTAAGTTTTTGTTGTTGTTGTTTGAGATGGAGTCTTGCTTTGTCACCCAGGCTGGAGTGCAATGGCGTGATCTCGGCTCACTGCAACCTCTGCTCCTGGGTTCAAGTGATTCTCCTGCCTCAGCCTCGCAAGTAGCTGGGATTACAGGTGTACGCCACCATGCCCAGCTAATTTTTGTATTTTTAGTAGAGACAGGGTTTTGCCATATTGGCCAGGCTGGTCTTGAACTCCTGACCTCAAGTGATCTGCCCACCTTGGCCTCCCAAAGTGCTGGGATTACAGGCATGAGCCACCATGCCCAGTCTAACATGAGTTTTTGTTTTTTTTTTAAGTGCTCAAATGTTCAAAAGTTTTGGAAGTCTCCTACCACCTTCTCCTCCTACCCTCAACAATTTCATACCAGAATTTAGCCCCTGAGTACCTCCTATACTGATTTATGGAGCAACCTCAGACAATTTTCTCTTTCCCCTATTGCCAAGATTCCTCAAAGCATAATTATTAAATAATAGGTGAATTATTTAAATACAGTTGGTGATAGAAGTAAATAATAACTCAAAACTGATAAGGTGATACTCCTTGTGATTAAGGGGACAAGTGAACTCTAGTGCCAAGTTTGCTCCAGAAATCTCAGATGTTCCACCAGCCATCCAGCTCCAGGAAATTCAGAGGTCAGATGTCAGGAGTTGAGCTTCCTTTAATACTTTGAGTCCTGAAGCTTGGCAATGAGATTGATGTGCTCTGTACTTTCTTGGTAACTCAAAATGAAGGTTCTCCAAATAGGTGATGTGGTGCCTTGTCTCTCCAGGCCACAGTGAGTATCAGCAGAATGAGGAGTCTCTATCTTAGCCACAAAAATGGCTGTAAACAACGCAGCCATAGGGGAAACTATACGAAGTATTAGTCGTATTTATAGGTATAAGCGGGTCCTCTAAATGAGGAATAGAAACATGAAAAAATTCTATTTGTTCACACAAAGGTAGAAAGTGGCAGTGGGTCAAAAAATAACAGATGCTGGTGAGGATGCAGAGAAAAGGGAACATTTATATACTGGTAGAAGGAATGTAAATTAGTTCAACCATTGTGGAAAACAGTCTGGAGATTTCTCAAATAACTTAAAACAGAACTACCATTTGACCCAGCCATCCCATTATATGTATGTATCCAAAGGAATATAAATCATTCTACCAAAAAGACACTTGCACTTGCATGTACATTGCAGTGCCATGTACCATAGTAAAGACACAGAATCATCAAAGTGGATCAAGTCAATGGTGGATTGGATAAAGGAAATCTGGTACATATACACCATGGAATACTACGTAGCCATAAAAAAGTATGAAATTATGTCCTTTGCAACAACATGGATGGAGGTGGAGGCCATTATCCTAAGCAAACAAATACAGGAACAGAAAACCAAATACTGCATGTTCTCACTCATAAGTGGAAGCTAAACCTTGGGTACACACAGACACAAAGAAAGAAATAATAGACCACTGGTGGAAGGAGGGAAGAGGGTGGAGGGTGAGGATCAAAAAACTACCTATCAGGTACTATGCTTATTATCTGGATGATGAAATAATTCGTACACCAAACCCCTGCAATACACAATTTACCTATATAACAAAACTGCACATGTACCCCTGAACCTAAAATAAGAGTTTTTTTAAAAAGACAGTGCCAGTGAAAGGTTTGAAAATCCAGAATCTTTGAATATATGTATAGAATTACATTTTTAGTAATTTTAAAGTGCTGTCCATATTTTGTAACCATGCAAATTTGATCGAGAGAGCTTCTTGTGCAGATCTCTGATTTTTTCAAATACCCCATTAATTATCCTGAAAAATATAGAGATAGATAATAATTATGAGAAGACTGCCAGGTGCCACTGGGAATGAGAAAACATAAAAGGGAAAATAAATCAGAGACTGGACCCACTGGGATTTCAATCAGAGCATGGATGTTATCTTTTTCTCCAGGCAGCATCCACAGTAAAGGGTAAAAAGACATAGTACTTGAACCAGCCTGTTAGGGAAGCAATATTGTTCCAGGGAGAGGGAGAAGATGTTATAAAAGGGTAAGGAATGATAAGACCGACTCCTCTTGCATGTGCATAAAGGAGAACTCATAGAGA
This sequence comes from Pongo pygmaeus, assembly GCF_028885625.2. Classification (NCBI taxonomy): domain Eukaryota; kingdom Metazoa; phylum Chordata; class Mammalia; order Primates; family Hominidae; genus Pongo; species Pongo pygmaeus. The sequence continues at coordinate 53,373,165 of NC_085930.1, read as the reverse complement.
TAATGTGTTTAGACTTTCACAAAGCTTTCAACAAGTTCACATCCAAATGAGTCATCTTGGTATTGGCAGGGGCTGCTTTGTTCTGCATTGAAGGCTGTCTCAAAAATAAAAAAATATGTCTGATTGAAAATGAACATGATTATGGCCCTCCTGCAGCCTCTCTTGTCCTGCAGTCATCCTCCATCCAGGAACCAGATGATTTTCCAAAAATGAAAATCCAATCATGTTTGTCCTGCTTAATCCCTTCAGTGACTCTCACTGCCATCAGGCTAAAGCCTAAACTCTTTATGTGATAACGGCTTTATGATCTAGTTCCTGGTTACCTTCCTCATTGCACATGTCATTTTTTGGATGCTCAATAGTACCAGAGTGAGCTCCTGTGCCCAGTGCCCAGGGCTAGTGCATTGGTCAGACAGATGGTAGCATGTGGTGCTCAGACGAGGTGGCAATTGTTGCCCGCACCAGACCACTTCCCGGTGTGATTTCAGACATTTCATTGTTCCTGACTGATAAAAAAATCTATTGAAACTGATTAAACCCACAAGAACACACTGCTCAATAATTCCTAACATTAAAGCGTGTTTTTAAAAAATCCTACTAAGTAAAAATTCCTTCGGGTACTGCCTTCTTTCAACATTAGGTACCAAGAATATACTGTAAATATTTTTCCTGTTACTGAGGGGTACCAAAATAACTCCTGATAAAAGAATACTAGTATGATCAAGAATTAATGTCTTTAATATGTATTGTTTACGCCTTAAAATCATTAAGAAAAAAGACCTATCAGAAAAACAGAGCCAAGTTGGGTTGCTCACACCTGTAATCCTAGCACTTTGGGTGGCCAAGGTGGGCAGATCACTTGAGCTCAGGAGTTCAAGACCAGCTTGGGCAATATAGTAAGACCTCCTCTCTATTTTCAATTTTAAGAAAAGAGAGAGAGAGAGAGAAAGAAATACAGGCCAGGCACAGCAGCTCATGCCTGTAATCCCAGCACTTTGAGAGGCTGAGGTGGGCAGATCATCTGAGCCCAAGACTTCGAGACCAGCCTGGGCAACATGGCAAAACCCTGTCTCTACAAAAAAAAATACAAAAACCAGCAGGGCATGGTAGCACTTGCCTGTAGTCCCAGCTACTTGGGAGGCTAAGGTGGGAGGATCTCGAGCCCAGGAAGTCAAGGCTGCAGTGAGCCATGATCGCGCCACTACATTCTAGTCTGGGCAACAAAGTGAGACTCTGCCTCAAAAAAAAAAAAAAACAAGCAGTGAATTTGAACAAGGAAGTAAAAAAAAAAAAAAAACTGGATAATATGAAAAAAACTTTTAACCTCAATAATAAATAAATTCCAAATAGTTTTAATCCATTAGGTTTAAAAATAACAATAGTAAACACTGACTACATACCACTGTCCTAAATACTTTATTAGTAAGAAATCATTAAACAATACTATGTGTTATTAGTACATCTATTATAAAGATAAGGAAACTGAGACCCAAAGAATGTAAACACTTTCCAGGTTACTTCACCAATAAGTGGCAGAGCAAAGATACAAGGGCAGAGTTTGACTTCTGTGACTGTGCTGAGGGTACAGGGAACAGACACTGCATTCATTGCCCAGGAATATAAAATTATAAAACCTTTTATATTTATACCCAAAACAAAACATTTGAATACTTATTGACCCAGAAATTTCACTCCCAGAAATTTATCCTATGAGAAAAGTTAAGACACACACAAAAATTCATGGCAAGAGCGTTCGTTACATTAATTATAACAGCAAAAAAATTGGAAAATGAGTCGGGTGCAGTGGCTTACGCCTTTAATCTCAGCACTTTGGGAGGCCGAGGTGGGCAGATCACCTGAGGCCAGGAATTCAAGACCAGCCTGACCAACATGGTGAAACCCCGTCTCTACTAAAAATACAAAAATTAGCCGGGCATGGTGGTGGGTGCCTGTAATCCCAGCTACTTGGGAGGCTGAGGCAGGAGAACCACTTGAACTCAGGAGGCAGAGGTTGCAGTGAGGCGAGATGGCGCCACTGCACTCCAGCCTGAGCGACAGAGCGAGATTCTGTCTCAGAAAAAAGAAAAACTTGGAAAATGAAATATCCAACTATGAGATTGGTTAAATAAATTGTGGTAGACACATGGAATACTAGCAATTATTTGAAATGTTGCAGAAAAGTCATTGCATGGAAAGATGTCCATAACAAATCATTGAGCCAAAATTTACAAATTATTATGCAAAGTGTATCTCATTTTGTTGGAAAAAAAAGATATATAAGCACAGAGAAAAAAAAAAGTTTTAGAAGGATATGCAGTTGGCCCTCAATATCCAAGGGTTCCACATCTGTGAATCCAACCAACCATAGACTGAAATTAAATAAATAAATAAAGTCAATATAACAATAAAAAATTATAGAAATAAACATGACAGTATAACAACTATTTGCATAGCATTTACATTGTATTAGGTATAATAAGTAATCTAGAGATGATTTCAAGGAAGATGTGCATAAGTTATATGCAAATACTAAGCCATTTTACATAAGGGACTTTAGCATCTGAGGAATTAGGTAACCACAGGGTGTCCCAAACCAATCCCTTGCAGATACCGAAAGACAACTGTACACCAAAATATCATCCCTGTGTGATGGAATTGGGAGTGGCTTTTATCTTATTCTTTTACTTAACTAATTTGTAATTTTCTTTTTTGGAAATTTGTAATTTTCTTATAATAGACTTGTATACTTGTATTCTTATTAGAATAGCGTGTTCCCTTTTATCAACAGAAAAGACATTCCAAGACCCCCAGTGGATGCCTGAAACCATACAGATAGTACCAAACCCTATATATACTGTTTTTTCCTATAAATACATACTGATAATAAAATTTAATTTAGAAATCAGCCACCAAAAGAGAATAAAACAATAACTAATAGTAACATAGAACTATCATTATATACTGTAATAATAATAGTAATCACTGTTATGTTATGGGAATGTGGTCTCTGTCTCTCAGAATGTCTTATTGTACTGTCTCACCTATTTTAGAACTGTGGTTGACTTCAGGTAACTGAATAAGTGGGGACTACGGGGTACACTAAAGTCATCTAGAAAAAAAGACTGAAGGTCACAGTAGGATTCCTTCTGTTTTTGCCCTCTAGCAAAATGAGAATAAAGTAATACAATTCTTTAAGATCTGGAGAACAATATAACAATAATGGCCATTAAGATGGGTGGAAGAGGCAGGGTCTTACCGTTATTGTAATGATATGGGCAGGGGCAAATTAGCAAACAGGAACCACATGAAAATCATATGATTTGGTCAAGTCTCATGGGCACAGGATGGTAGCTGTAGATCCAAAATAGTTTTAAGATCCATTTTGCAGGAATTCATGGATCTTTGCTCCACCATTACACACAGCTACTCCCACGTGTCTACCACCTTGGCCCCTTTGAATTGCTGTTTCTCACACCTTCTAGTATTTCTGCCTTAAAGCTTCTGTTTACTCATAGATTAGATTCCTCATTACTTCAATGCACTAGTATAAGATCCAGAAAGTGGGAGATAATCTCTATAAAGGTTTAGGAGCTTCCCATATCAGTGATGTTTGTGGGTATCCAGTGGTCTTTGGCATACCAGGATAGCCCCTCCAAAGTAAAGCACAAGTTGAACCACTTCACACCCTCTACTACAAAGAAAAAGGCACAGCACTTTGTGGGCCTCTGGATTCTGGAAACAACACATACCCTACTTGGGAACAGTACTCTGACCCATTTGTGCAGTGATTTGTAAAGCTGCCAGTTTTGTTTTTCCAGAGACAGGGTCACAGTTTGCCACCCAGGCTAGAGTGCAGTGGGTGGCATGATCATAGCTCCCTGCAACCTTGAACTCTTGGGCTCAAGAAATCCTCCTATCTCAGCCCTCCAATTAGTTAGGCACATACCAGGCATGCCTGGCTACAAGCTGCCAGTTTTGAATGGAGCCCAGAAAGGACTCTGCAGCAGATCCAGGCTGCAGTGTAAGCAGCAGCCACTTGGGTCAAATAACACAATAAAGCCAATACTCTAGGTGTCTGTGGTAGCTAAGGATGCTGCCTTGGAGTCTCCTACAAGACCTTGGCAATAGAATAGTTGCAGTGCTGACTTAGGTTGTGGAGCAAGGCCATGCCTTCTGCAGCAAAGAAAAATTCACCATTCCAAAAGCAGCTGGGCACCCAGTATGAGATGAGGTGACCATTCAACCAGAACTGCCTATCAAGATCTGGACAGTCAGAAGCACTCTCATGTGATTGGATGCACACAGCAGCTCTAGGGCACAAATGAATTTAGCTAAGCCTACTAAAGGCTTAGCTAAAGTACCAGCTTAAGGACATCTAGCAGGATTGAGGCTCAGGGTTGACCATGTGGTATATGCAATGAACCAATGGTCATAGATACAGTGCTATGCCCCAGCAGCTAGAATTTATGACTCTGAGAACCAAGAAGTAGGATTGGCCCCTTTTGCCATCCCAGTGACTCATGGTGGAGTGTGCACTTCCCCTCCCTCCAAATTTAGGTTCTGCTGGAAGAAGTCCTGATTCCCATGCTGGGGCATAAGAACACTTTAACCAGGGAAACAAAATAATCTGGTACTTCTTGTATTTGGGAAACAGTAGACCAAAAAAGAAATTTCCATACTGGCAGCAGCAAGTGACCCACGGAGCTAGGGTTGCTGCTACACAATGGGGCAAAAAGGGTAATGTCTGGAGTCCAGGGGATTCACCAGAGCATCTCGGTGCTTCCACTTCCAGCCCAGCTGTAAACATGCAATTGCTACAACAAAGGGCTGATGATGATAGAGTAACTAAGATTCTGGTCCTTAGAAATGAAAGCTTTGGTGACTCCATCTGGCTAGCAATCTAGACCTGCTAAAATGATGGCCAAGGAAGGGAAATCTAGTAAATACGATGAGGGGAGATGAATGAGTTACAGACTCTGGGCCAGTTGCAACAGTATGTACTGTAGCTGGTTCCACTAATGGTCCATACTGAGTGTTCTGTAGATTGTACACAGCCATCACCTTGAAGGACATGTTATAGACTGGACTCAGTGTATGTACAAATAGATCCAAGCAGTGCATGAAGTGGAGGAAGAAATCCTATACCTCTTTTGCCTGCCTCACAACCTCTTGGTCCACCTTTTTACTCTAACTATTGCTGCCACTGTCAGCTGCCTGCAGGTGTGACCTGACAATACTTTACTTCCGCTGCACATCACTTGCTTTCTGCCCTAAGCTTCCTTTCTCCCGCATGTGTAATGCCTGTAAAAACACCGTCAGCCATTCCAAGGTATGTCCATTCCCTGATGTACACGAGAATTGCATGGGATAACCCTTGACCAATGGAGACAAGACAAACATTTGCTTTTCCCACATCTGGTTGAAAAATTCTACATTCCACAGGGCTTCTCAGAAGGTCCCAGGTGGGAGCCTGTTACTCTCAGAGGCAACAGGTTCATGGCACATGTTTGCTGGCTTTCCCTCCTTCCATGTTTCACTCTTCCCAATCTTCTATTCCTTCAGATCACTTCCTAACATAAACTACCTGCATAGAAGACTTTCCCTCAGTCTCTGCTTTCTAGGGCAACCCAGGCTTATGCAAGCATCAAATCAAAGTATAGTCATGGATATCCTTTGAAAGTTAAGACCAATATACCATCTATACCAGCCCTACAGAGCATGCTGGTTATCTACAGCACTTGACTTTACTCTGCCTTTGTGGTGAAATTATCACCCTACTGTTTCCAGACTTAACTACAAAGCATAATACTGTTATTTCATTGTCATCTTCATGACCTTGTGAGGTAGTAGGCTATCTCCATGCTATAGATGAGCATATGGAGGCCCAGTATTCCAACTGTTTAACTTGAGCTAGGATTCTAGCCCAGATTTGACCTCCAAAGCTCAAGCCCCTAACCATTATATTTCTGTTCCTCAGCATGACCTCCACGCTCCATCTCCTCACCCCACAGTAGCCCACAATCCAGCCATACCCAACACACCTTGCCCTTTCATGCTCCTGTTTTGTCCTGTCAGCCTCGTGAACTTCAGAGCCTAGATCAAATGCCACCTCCCTAAATTCCTCAGGTGGAACTGCTTCTCCTCAGCTTGCCTACATCATTTTCCTGAATCTCGATTGTATTTTTTTACATTGATGTTAGTTTGGCTGTATTTACCACTGCAGCTGGGGCCAGACAAGGGCTTAGGTATTAAATAGTACCAGATGGTAGTAAGCACTCAAATAATTGTTCAATAAACAGCTGTCAGAGTACATACTCCTTAAGAACAGGCTCTGTCTTACTGACTGTTGTATTCTCTGCACATAACATAATGCCTGGCTAATAGTTAACACTTGCTTGTTGAACAACTGATTGTAGAATCTGTACTTTCTAAGAGCTCACAGTTTAATGAAGTTTATGTTCATTCATTCAATGTCCAGTTTGCTGTCACTCTGACAGCAGATTCCCAACACGGGCTGCTTCTGCTTCTGTGTTGTTAGGGTGTTGGTAAGTTTTTAACATTGAATCAAGGTAATACTAAGAAAGAGAAACTACTACTTAATGATTAATAGACGATTTATTTAGGCAGGAATACATATAGTCATCATTGCCAGACTTAATATGAGAGCTGAAATGTTCGATCCAATTTTCCTTCCTGGATAAGTTTTTCTTTCCTATCCTGTAAAGACAGAAAAAAAGTACATTAAAGACAATATATTCTGCCAGTTGGCTATATTAGATAAAAATAAATAAATAAAAAAGGTAAGAAAAACTGCATTTTGGCACAACCCATGGTACAACTGACAAACAGAATGAAACACTCCAAACCTAATTGCAATCCCACTGTCTAAAGCCCAGGGAGTGTGCGAAGAAACAGTAATCCGAGGAACTAAAGACACAGTAAGAAAATGCTCCTATTCAAAAACATCTTACTCACATTTTAGTCATTAGAAATATATTATCCCATAAAACCGTACATTGAAAGCAAAATGCAAACACTTTCTGGGAAAGTGTGGACTACCTTTCTGTTAAGTAGATCATTTACCAGATAATCAAAATACATGAGCTCTAATGGGAATGCAGATGGGCTAGTTAAAGACAAAGCTAGACGAGTGGGCTCCAGTGGCAACACAAGCCTGGGGGCTGCAGCTAGTACCAGATGTGGAATGGTTTGGTGCTAAAGATCAGCTTGACTTTCTCTCCAATCATATACCCAGGCTGCTGACGGCAGCTATTCCCCACACAGGCAGCTTGTGCTTCTCTGTCCCTAGAGTATTAATAGGTTTTAACATTAATTTGCAAAATGTGACCAACATAAATAGAATTCACGCAAACAGGAAACGCACTAAATGATTTATGTATTCTGCTAATACTTAATCCAATAAACATCATCTTTTTAAAAAACAAATGAACTAAGAAAAATAGACAAAGGTAACTGAAAACTTTCTGTTTTAACTCCTGCTGGAAAGGAATAAAGATAAAAGAAGAGAGGAAGGGAAGGCAGAGGACAGCCCCAAGGTGGGAGGGGCACTGGTGGCAATCTTCAAGAGACAGAGCTGCAGCTGGTCCCTAGAAAGGGAACCTATCACTCAAATACTAAACATCTGGTCTGAATACTTACCCTCTCAGTTTTGACAATATAATAAATGAAGATGAGGGGCCCAAATCCACACAGAGCTCCCATGAGTGAGTTTTTAGGAGTGGGTCTGAAATTAGGATAGACATTTGTTGTTCTTGCATAGGCCCAACGAAGCAAGGCAGGATTTTCCTAAAATTAATGAAAACAAAAAGTTATAGAACTTAAGAAGGATCATATTGAGAAACAAATTCATAGGGACTTTTGTGAAGGAGCACAGACACATTTTGTTCTCTAGAACAGTTAAGGGTATATCATGAATATTCCTAAACAGCTTCAGGAAAGATCTTTCATTTCTGGTGTTTTTTGAATTCTAATGATCTTGTTCAAATCCTTCAGAATGTATAAGGCTCATATCACTAATTAGCTTTCTGTTTATTTAAGAATCCTAATCTTAATCTAACTAATCTAACCTAATCTAACTGTCAGAGAAGCCACTTTTTCTCCTTTGTCATTTTCATCTATTCTTCTCTGGACTGTTTTTAGCTTCATTGTCAAGTGTGACCATCAGAACCATGCAGTATTCCCAATGAAGAGAAACAGATTTCATATGCTCTATCATGCTTTGTATTTTGTTTCCAGGACCCTTTCTAATGCTATCACCAAAACAGTCTTTCCAGGCTACAAATAAGCTGTAGGAAGATGAAGGAGGGGGTAGGCTAGCTGAACTGTAAGTTTTTTAAGCTGACCTGACTGATATTTTAAAAGCATTAATTCAGACATTTCACACTATTAGAAGTTTTGTAGAAAGGTCAAAGTTGTTAAAGAAAAATAATCAGACGGTCTTGGTTAAGAACATAATTGTCCATTTTAATATATTTATACTAGAATAACTATCCATGAATAGCAAATCTACCCACAAACACATAAATTTAATTAGCTAAATGCCCAAGTGATTTTACAAAATTAGTCTCTCCAATTAACTGACAGATAAAAATAAGCAAATAAAATCAGCTTTAAGACTTTAATATATAACATGAATATTCAAGGTCCTAACCAACATCAAGAAGTCATGATTTGTAGGACTAAAATAATTTCACAAGGTCTTCCACAGTCATATTTCAAACTAAATTACAATTTACCCTGAGATAATCAGCTGCAGCTCAGAAGTTAAAAAAAAAAAAAACTTATGATGGAAATGCTCCCGTTCCTTTCAATCAGACTGAAATTCCTCAAGGGTGTAAGCACTCACTACTAGATACAAAGTCCCAAAATATCTTCTGCTGTTCTAGAAACTATTGACGTTATCACACCACATTAAAATGAAAGCACATGCAAGTGTTCTGCAGCATTGTTTATTATTATGCCTATACTGCCAACAAGAAAAAAGAGGGTAAAGACACAGATGTAGGTCCAAGGGGATGTTAAAGCTCAACAGCTGAAAGGATTAATGCATCTATTCTTACATCCTTTCTGCTATAAATGTACCTGAATGACTATCAAATGGCAGACTTCTCAATTTGCTAATCACCTCTCTGTGCTTTAATATCTGCCAGATCTGTCTTCCAGAAACAGACATTTCATTTCATAAAAATACCAATTGCCCCATGACCATAGTTCATTAAGCCCGGTAATGTTAAGACACACTATGAAGAGAGTTTTCCTCCTCTGACATCACTAAAAGTCCAATGCACTCTCAGTAGCATCTGACATGGTGAAAACTCCTGAAAATCATTTCTTCACTTGACTTCCAGGCCCACACCTGCTTGGATTTCCTGCTAACTCTATGGCCATTCTCTCTTCATTTCTTTGCTCTTTTCCTCCTCATCTCCCCAATCTCTTAATATTGGACCTCAGACCTTGCTGGTCTTTCCTATCTACATTTACTCCCTTGATGATGTCATCTAGTCAGATGACTTTAAATAATCTATCTAAAGGCTGATCATTCCCAAAATTTTACCTCCAGCCCTGTAACTCTACCCTGAGCTCCAGACTTAATATCCAACCAACTGCTCAACTCTGACATACAGTCTAACAGGCATCTAAAATGTCACATACCCCAAACTGATTTCCCAACAGTCTACTCCACCTCCATACCTTCTCCTCTCACATTCCTGTGTTTCTTAGTAAAAGGCAACTTTATTCTTAAAATCACTTAGGTCAAAAACCTTGGAGTCATCCTTGACTCCTCTTTCATACACTACATCTAGTCTGTCAGCAAACCTGGTTGGCTCTACTTTTAAAATACACCCAGAATCTACCATTTCTCACCGCCTTCTGCCACCACCCTGGTAGCCACTATCAACAGAGACTGGATTACTACAAAAGCCTCCTAGTCTCCCTGATCCTGTCCTTTCCCCCACAGTCAATTCTTAACTAAGCAGCTAGAGAAATTGTTAAGTCCAGATCATGAAATTCCCTATTCGGTAAAAGTCCTTACAATTACCTACAAGGCCTGGTGTGATCTTGTCTCACTCTGCCCTCATCTTTCTCCACTTTAGTCACAATGGTCTCTCCAGTGTTTTTTCAATTAACCTGACACTCTCCTGCCTAATGGCCCTTGCACTTGCTGTTCCCTGATGAGTATGCTGCCTTCCTAGAGAGCTAGGTCCCTCACCCCACTTCTTTCAGATCTTTATTCAGATGTCACCTTCAAACAGCAGCCTTCCCTGGGCCTAAGATCATAGCTGCTAACCTCCCCTACTACTTACACACACTCCAAATCTCCCCTGCTTTATTTTTTTTCTCATCACTTACCACTACCTAACACGTTAAATGATTTTAATTTTTTAACTTGTTTCTTGTCTCCCCTACTAGAAAGTTTGTTCTACAAGGACAGGAATTTTTGCCTGTTTTGATCTCCATTGTTATCTTGGCATGTAAAATAGGGCCATAACAGACCCTGAGCCATTATTTATTGATTCAATCAATCATTCTTAAAGATTAGGCAAGATGGCCAGGCACAGTGGCTCAAGTCTGTAATCCCAGCACTCTGAGAGGCAGAGACAGGAGGATCGCTTGAGCTCAGGAGTTCAAGACCAGCCTGGGCAAAATGATGAAAATCTGTCTCTATAAAAAATACAAAAAATTAACCGGACATGGTAGCGCACATCTGTGTTCCCAGCTACTTGGAAGGCGGAGGTGGGAGGACAGCTTGAGCCCAGGAGGCAGAGGTTGCAGTGAGCCGAGATCGTACCACTGCACTCCAGCCTGGGTGACAGAGTAAGATCCTGTCTCAAGGGAAAAAAAAAAAAATTAGGCAAGAGAATTTACATGTATTGATTAATAAATGATAGTGTCACACACTCATTTAATCAACAGAACCAAAGAGACTGGTAGTATTACCTCTATTTACACATGAGAAAATTGAAACTACCCTGAGGCATACAGCTAGAAGACAGAAGATCTCGGTTTCAATTTCAGGTCTGACTGAGGCCTTATTCTTTTTTAATGCATCACACTAACACATCAAACCCAATCATGTGAGTTTGTAATAAATGTGTCTCTCTGCACCCTCTCCCCAAGTTAACAAGGTTCTGGCTGGAGACAGTACAGCCAACTAGTTAAAAGCACATGCTGTGGGTTACACAAACCAGGGTTAGAATTTTGCTCTATCACCTACTAAAGGGGTATCTCTGTATGACCTACTTGTCCTTCCCATGTTGTCTTCTCATCTGTAAAATGGGGACAGTAGTAGAGCTTAATTATCCAAATAGTTGTGATATGTAAATAATACTCAAAAAGAGTTTTAGCACAGTTCCTGGCACATTGTAACTTTCATTCAATCCTCATAACTTCCAAAAATTCCAAAACACCAATGCAACGTGTGGGAAAAGTCCTGTTCTGTTAACATCGTATTTAACCTACTTAACTCCTTATAGAAAACTATCTAATGAAAGCACACCTGTTAACTACCAGTTTACTGGGCATATATTATGTACTGGGAATGTTACACAGACTATCTTATTTAACCTCATAATTCTATGAAGAATGAACATCATTTATATATGAAACCAGGAAACTATAATTCAGAGGAGTTAAAGTTGCCCAAGGTAATAGAGTTAGCCAATGAGTAGTACTTTGGGTTCTGACTCCAAAGCCTAGAACTTCAGCAAGCTTCAGGGTCTTTAAGAGATGCAGGTTGAAGGAATCACTGTATTCCCATCAGGAGAGAGCGGTATCCCTATGAGCTGTGAACTGAAAGGTAAACACCAGCTCTTTAAAATTATATATATATATATAATACATATGCATATATATATAATACATATAATATATATGCATATACATAGAATATATATAATATATATGCATATATATAGAATATATATAATACATATGCATATACATAGAATATGTTATATATGCACATATATAGAATATATATAATGTAATATATGTATATATATGTAATGTAATATATATATAATGTAATATATGCATATATGTAGAAACATTTTCTGAACATGCCTTACGAACGAGGCACTGTGCTAGGACAGTCACATGCTCCATCTCATTTAATCCTAACAGCCTGATAAAAGAGTAAGCACTATATTACGCCCATTTTGCAGACAGAAAATCGAGGATAAGCAGAGTGAATAACGTTCTTAAGGTCACGCAGGCACGAAGTGATCAAGCCAGGATTCAAACCCAGCCAGGTCTGAGTCCAGAGCCGGTCCTCTCGAGGGCCAAGCTCTGGCAAAGGTGAAAGGGTAGTGAGTTGGCTAGGCCTGGAAGAGGACCTGCGTCTGAGATACTGATCGGGAGCGGTGGCCGACCCTTTGCGTGGTCTCCCTCGGTCTCTCCCAGGACTCGGGCCCTATTCCCGCCCGGGAGGCCCCACACTCACGATGAGCCCTCGGCGGTTGGGATCGTTGTACTGAAGCAGGTACTCTCGTTTCAGCTGGGCTCTTATGGCCAACCGCTCGGCTTGCGCCCGCCGGGTTTCCGGAGATATGTTGTATTCGGCTGGGTCGAGGGTCTCAGGCAGAGGACTCAGTCTCGACGGCTTATACTTTGGGAACGACATCTTGGCGACCCAAGCCACAATTGCGCCTGCGCGATTCTGAGGCCCTTTTCCTATGCTGACCTTCAGCTTCAGGAAGTGCGCCTGCGCGTTAGCAGAGGTTGGTGATGACGTTAACATGGAGCTTGGCCTCTTTCTCCTACCTTCCTGAACACGGCAGCGTTCGCTCGGTGATATGCGCATGCGCGAAGTGCTCTTCTCGCAGTGCGCCCTGCCCCACCGCCGCTCCCCACCTACTCATCTGTCACCCTGCTGCTTCTTCCTAGCAGCCTTGTCTCTACTGACATAACCAGGGCTTATTATGTAAAGTTGAGCTGTGTGGGACTGGCTGTGGAGTCAGAAGTCCGGGTTTTCATTGTGGGTCTAACCGTGCTGTGTCACCTTGGATAAGTCACTTAAAGTCTCTGAGTTTCCTTTTCCTTATCCTGGAGATAATGACTCCTGTCCACCTAGCAAAGTTGTTGTGAGGATTAAATAAGCTAACAAATGGATCACAAAGTGCTTTGCAAAACAGAATTCCCCACCCAAGAAGAAGAGAATAAGCTTTTCTGTACTTTACCATGCAAGATTCATACAACATTAAGTGTAAGCTTATTTTTCACAAGTACGAAATAATGATTAACAGGAAAAATGATGTTATAAGAGAAATGTTGCCTGACTGACTATAGAAGGTCAGGAAGAAAATGAGATACTGAATAAAGCTCATGAGAAAATATCTTAGTTAAAATACTAAAACCTCTTGCCTAAAATCCTTAGCACTCTTCAGATGCAAAGAATTAAAAACATCCTTACAGGTATGAAAATACTCATAGGGGCATTGTATCTTATTGTAAAAGACGATCTGGGGCGAAAACTGAAGTAATCGGAAATAAAACCTTCTCTATCCCTACTGTCCTTCCTTCTCCCCAATTACCAAGGAGAAAAAGCAACTTCAAATTTCACAGCAGGGTCTTTGGGTTCCCCTTCTCCTCAGGGGAAAAAATGTAAACAATATTTCCATAACTCGGGCAAAGAAAGATGGATCAAAAGAGAGCCCCAGCTTGGCTGAAACATCTGGGGGCGCGTAAGTATGTTGGGAAATGGTTGTTAGAAAAGGGACCTAGAAAGTGTTGGCATTTGAAGTGATGAGAAGCAGCACTGCTGTCAAATTTATTCAACATTTTAATACTGTTTTAAAATATTTATTAAGCACCCACCGCGTGAAGCACACAGCACACTAGTCAGTGTTAAGTCAATCTTCTAGGCTCAGTGGGGGAAATCCAGACAAAATGGAAGATGGGGTGTTTGTCTTCCGGGAGCTGACAATCAGGCAGTACAGAAAGAATAGGCAGAAATGGTAATATTTGCAAAGTAGTCTAATGTCCAGATGAATATAGAGCAAAATGGACTCATGAGAATATAGGCTGAGAGAATGTAGAAAAAATGAACACAAGACGAGTTACTCAGACTCAATTTTAAAGGAGAAAAAAAAGGAAATTCTGACTTGTTCAAAGGTGTTTTGAAATACTAAGAAAATAATACAATATGAAAAGCAAGAGCAGGTTATAAAATTCTAAAGACTACATAAAGTTTCAAAAACCTGTATAGATTAGACACTGATCTAGGAAGGAGAGCATGTAAAAAGAATAAAAGGATAAAGAAATGAGTCCAGCGAGTATGAACTGATGCAGGGCAGGCGAGCCCCAAAGTGGGGCTTAGGCAACCAGGGAACTTGGCTTTGCCCAGGAAAGAATTCAAGGGCAACCCGGAGGTAGAAGAAAACAATCTTATTGAAGAGGCAGTGTTACAGCTTTGGTGATGTCACAGCCGTGACTGGTCCTGTAGAGCAGGGCCACCTCATAGGCACAAAGCACCAGCTCAGGCCAGCTTTGAGTCACATTTATACCCACATTTCGCAGTTTGGCCGGGCGCGGTGGCTCACGCCTGTAATCCCAGCACTTTGGGAGGCCGAGGCGGGCGGATCACGAGGTCAGGCGATCGAGACCATCCTGGCTTACACGGTGAAACCCCGTCGCTACTAAAAATACAAAAAAAAAAATTAGCCGGGCGTAGTGGCGGGCGCCTGTAGTCCTAGCTACTTGGGAGGCTGAGGCAGGAGAATGGCGTGAACCCGGGAGGCGGAGCTTGCAGTGAACCGAGATCGCCCCACTGCACTCCACCCTGGGCGACAGAGCGAGACTCCGTCTCAAACAAACAAACAAACAAAAAAGAAAAGAGGCAGTTTATGCAGACATTTCTAGGGAAGGGGTAGTAACTTTTGGGTCATCAGGTCATTTCCCTGGAAAGGGGTGGTAACGCCCGGGTGTTGCCATGGCAATGAGGAACTGACACACTGGTGTGTGTATCTGATGGAAAGCGGCTTCCACCTCCGACCTGTTTAGGCTAGTGCTCAATTTGGTTCGGTGTCCGAGTCCTACCTCCTACCTCAAACCAGCTGACTAGGTTAAAGAAGATTTCTTAAGGTTACTATAAAGAAAGCTTTGGATGAGTTAAAGTAGTTATTACCACACTTGCCTGATTATCACGAGGATTGCTTATGATGAGTGTTAAAAAAAGGGAGTTTAGCCAGGTGTAGTAGCATGTACCTGTAGTCCCAGCTACTGGAGAGGCTGAGGCCGGAAGATCCCTTGATCCCAGGAGTTTGAGTCCAGCCTAGGCAACATAGTGAGACTGCACCTCTAAAAAAAAAAATGAAGTAAAAATAATTAGTAAATTAAAATATGGAATTTTTTTTTAACTCCTAGTTCCCGTTCTCCACCCGGAGATTCAAAATTGGTATGGCAGAGGAACCCAAGAGTCTGTATTTTTTACAATTTCCAGTGGGGGAGTGGTGGTATTAAAATATATTACATGCTTGTAAAACAGAGATGAGTACAAAAGGTCTTTCTTTTCCAAATATAATTGGTACCAGAAAAGGCCCTCTTAGAATGAATCCATTAAAGATAGAGACATAGATTCCATAGTGAAAGAGTGAAAGAAAAAGACTTGATTTTAACTTTGTATTGAAAAAAATTCAACCAAAACTTATAAAAATGAATTTATCTTATATTTAACACGTTAGGTTACAATTGCAAGTATGTGCTAATTCTAGTAACTCAAATGTTGTTTTGGAGGAGAGACATAATTTTTTATATGGCTCATTATCCTTCACTGTGCATTTGATTTTTGCTGCAGGGTCTTATTTGCAAAAGTTTTGGAGGTGTTTATCTAGTTTTCCCAAAGACATCTCTTAATCCTTTGAAATCAGATTATTTCTTTTTGATGTATTGATGTCAACATCGTTCTCACTGATTTTCTCTTTTTCACTTGTTATCTGGTCCAACTCTGTGAAGTCCTCCTTTATTAATGACTTTGCATGTGGATCCAGCAGTTTACTAACATCAATTTCAAGATCATGAAATTCCATATCTTTTGCAAATTTGCGCTTTTGATTTGCAATAGATTTCAGTTGTATTTGAGGGCTGGATATTTCCAAATGAATGACAAGGATTTTGATAGAAGTGGGTATAGGCACTAAGGTTAAAAGATGGGACAATTTAAGTGGGGAACAATTTCACAAGTTGTCATTTCATCAATGAATATTTCCTGTTTTGAAGACTTTTACTTCCTAAGAAACCTCCTAACAGAATTTATCAGGTCATGGGTTACAAGGACAAAATATATGTACCTGTGTTTGGCTGGAAGAAGGGGGTTGATGTGGTGAAGTGAAGAAGGAATGCAAATGGGAAGGGGTGGTTAAGTTATGTGGATAGGGCAGGGTTTTGGGGAACAGAAGGTGAATAGGTGGATATAGAAACTGTGAGAAAGGTGAATCAAGAAAGCACTGCATTGTCTTGCTTTTTCCTCTATAGAATACAATATTACAACAATCTTGCCATCTGAAGAGGTAAACAAAGTGTATGCAGCCAAAATATATAGGAAAAAATATAGAGGTATATCAGAAAATTAATACAAATATTTTATTATTTCTTTTATATATTTCATTTTGTGATGTTTGTTTTAAATTTGTAATTTATTGTGATTTTTCTCATTTATTTCTAACTGTACTTGTAATTTTGTGTAATTTTTCTTAAAGAAGCCTCCGAAACCTGGATCTTCCTCAAACCTGGATCTTCTTGTTAGTTTTATTAAGGTTGCAAGGAAGAGACAGAGAGTACTATGTGAATTAATTTAATTGGCAAGGAGATCCAGGAACATGGGGTAGCAAGGACAGTCATCTCTTTGGTTGTATAGCCAACCTGGGACCTTGCCTCCCAATATTGGAATGAACAGCAGCCCTAAGGGAGAATAAGAACAATATTTTAGGGTTTTCAGGGTCCTACTTGAGCTTAATAACCCACTTTCTATTTGTTTACCTAGCACTTACTCTTCCTCCAAAAGAAGACATACTGGGTCCATTTGACACTTCAATCTAGATTGCCCCAAAGCACCACATGGGAGGTTGGCTTTCATTGTATTCAACTCCTCTGTAGTTCTGTTGACTTGGGCAGTGTCCTGATCAGTCATGAATAAGCATACAACTGTTTTCACCCAATAGGTACACCTAAGCCACAGAAGTTTATGATATTTAGAAAAGACCCACCTAGGACTACTTTCTTTCTAAGTGGTAATGTATCCAGCAAGCACTTTGAGAATACAAGGCGTGTCCATGACAAACATATGTTACTTTTATATGTTTTTACTATGGCTTTGTAATATCTTGTTATTTCATGGGGCAAATCCCTCTGTTTTATCATAGTTCAAAATCGTCTAAGCTACATTTGTTCCTCTTCTCTTTCAGATGAATTTTAGAATTAAGTTATCAAGTCCTACAAAAAAATCCATTGAGATTTTTATTGGAATTGCACTAAATTTATAGCTTGACTTGGGGAGAATAGACATCTTTGTAAATATTGTATCTTCCCATCCATGATCATTAGTCAGGTCTCCTTTTATGTCCTTCAATCATGTTTTGTAACTTTCTCCATAAAGAACTCTTGCCTCTCTAATACAGTAATAGATTTTTATTGCTGCTGTTGTTTACTTTTCCGATTATATCTTCCAATTGGTTATTGCTGGGATATGGGAATATTATTGATTTTTATATACTTATCTTGGAATCAGTAACCTTGTTAAAATTTTTATTAGTCCTATTAGCTTTTCTTTACATTCTTTAGGATTCGTCTATGTAGTCAGTCATATCTCGTGCAAATAGCAGTCTTGCCTTTTCTTTTCCAAGTCTTAAACTTAGTTTCTCTCTCTCCTATTGGATTTGCTAGGACCTCTAGTACAATGTTGCATAATAGTGGAAATAGGGGGTCTCCTATCTTGTTCCCAACTCTAATAGAAAATAATCTGATATTTCACCATCATATATGATGCTTACTATAAGTTTTGACAGAACCCCTTTATTGGGTTAAGAAAATTCCCTTATATTCCTTGGCAAAGGTTTTTATTTTTTAAACATGTATGGATGTTTAATTGATCAAATGCTATTTCAACATTTTTAAGATCTATTATCTGTTTTTTGTCTATTAGCCTATTAAAAAGGCAGATAGCTTGGTAAGTTGTTCTGATGTGGAGTTGTTTTGCATTCTGGAATTTACCCTATGTCATGGCTATGATGTATGTTTCTTAATATGCTGGTGAATTACATTTGTTAGCATTTTACTTTGAATTTTGTCATTTATGTTTATAGGTGAATTGGCTCTAAATGTTCTTTTTAGCTTATTTTGTTCTTGTCTAGTTTTGTTATTATATTTACATGAATACATGGGATATACTTCTTTCTTTTTTAATGAGGGCAGTATATTTACATGAAATGAGTTGGATAGATTTCTCTTTTTTTTTTTTTTTTTTTAACTCTCCAAAACAGTTTGTATAAGATAGGGACTATCCGATGAAGGCTTGGTGAATTAACTTGTATAACTGTCTGGGCCTTCCATGTTTTTTCAGGGGAGATTTTTGGATATTATTTTAATGTCTGTAATGGTTGTTGGTTTGTTCAGTTTTTCTCTTTCTTCTTGAATTAATTTTGATAATTTATATTTTCTCAAATATCTTGTTTCAAATGTACTGCCATAGAGTTTCTAATCTCATCCTATGAGTTTTTTTGATCTCCACTGTCTTTATAATTATGTTCCTCCCTTTACTTCTAATATTATTGATTGCTTTTTCCTTCATCCATTCTGCTAGAGGATTGTCTACTTCATCTTTTAATAGAACCCACTTTTAAGAAGATTTTATTTTTTAGGGCAGTTTTAGTTTCACAGCAAAATTAAGAGGAAGATACAGAGATTGTCCATATACCAACTGTGCCCCCATATAGACAGCCTCCCCCATTATCGACATCCTCCACCAGAGTAGTACATTTGTTACAACTGATGAACCAACATTGACATCATTATTACCCAAAGTCCATAGTTTACATTGTGGTTCACTCTTGGTGTTGCACATTCTATGTATTGGACAAACCTATAATGACACATATCCAATGTTATAGTATCATACAACGTATTTTCCCTGCCCTAAAAATTACCTGTGCTCTGCATATTCAACCTTCCTCTCACCTTCTCGCCAACCTCTGGCAACCACTGATCTTTTTCTCTTTCCATAATCTTGCCTTTTCTAGAATGTCAGTAGTTGGAATCCTACAGTATCCGGCCTTTTCAGATTGTCTTCTTTCATTTAGAAATATGCACTTAAGGTTCCTTCGTATCTTTTCATGGCTTCATAGCTCATTTCTTTTTAGGGCTGGGTAACATTCCATTGTCTTCATGTACCACAATTTATTCATCCATTCACCTACTGAAGGACATCTTGGTTGCTTTTAAGTTTTGGTAATTATGAATAAAGCTACTATAAACATCCACTTGCAGGTTTTAGTGTGGACATAAGCTTTCAACTCCTTTAGGTAAATACCAAGGAGCATAATTGCTGAATTGTATGGTAAGAATATGTGTAGTTTTGGCTGGGTGCAGTGGCTCACACCTGTAATCCCAGCACTTTGGGAAGCCAAGACAGGTGGATCACCTGAGGTCAGGAGTTTGAGACCAGCCTGGCCAACATGGTGAAACCCTATCTCTACTAAAAATACAAAAATTAGCCAGGCATGGTGGCAGGCGCCTGTAATCCTAGCTACTCAGGAGGTTGAGGCACAAGGTTGACTTGAACCCGGGAGACAGAGCTGGCAGTGAGCTGAGATCTCACCACTGTACTCCAGCCTGGGCAACAGAGTTCAACTTTATCTCAAAAAAAAAAAGACTATATTTAGTTTCATAAGAAAGCACCAAACTGTCTTCCAAAGTGGCTGTACCATTTTGCATTCCCACAAGTGATGAATGAGCATTCCTGTTGCTCCACATTCTCTCCAGCATTTGATGTTGTCAGTGTTCTGATTTTGACAATTCTAATAGGTGTATAGGGGTGGCTCATTGTTGTTTCAATTTGCATTTTCCTGATGATACATGTCATGGTGCATCTTTTCATGTGCTTATTTGTCATCTGTGTGTCTTCTTTGGTGAGGTGTCTGTTAAGGTCTTGGCCCAGTATTTATTTATTTATATTGTATTGGCTATTCTGGGTCTTTTGCTGCTCCATATAAACCTTAGAGTCAGATCATTGATATCCACAGAGTAAATTGCTGGAAATTTGTGATTCATTTTTATTTAGTTAATCACTTCTAATCAATAATTTTTCCTCTCTTCTGCTTTTCTTGCACTTACTCTAATGTCTTTCTTCTAGATTTTTAAACTGAATGCTTTCTCATTCATTTTTGTTTTTATGTTTTATAATACATGCATATTATTCTGTGCATTTTATTTAATTACATCTCCACAAGTTATTATTATTATTTTCATTCATATACAGTTCTGAGTATTTGACAGTTTCCAGTATGATTTTTTTCTTAAGTCACAAATTCTTTAGAAACGCATTTTTTGCTTTCCAAAAAATGTTTTAAGTTTTTATTGTTAAATTTCAATTTAATTGCTTTATTGTCAGAGAAACTTGTGTGATATTCCTTTGAAATTTGCTGAGTCTCTCTTTGAGACTTTCTCTTTGCTCTGGTTTGGTTTGGCTTTTTTAAAAAACAAGCTATTTTATGGAAATTTAACATACATATAGAAAAATGCAAAAATTATACATATTCTGTTATTAGAAAATGAACTTATCTTGTAATCATACATAGTCAATGTATATAATAGTTCCATGTGAGCTTAAAAAGAATAGATATATTCCATATTTATTGAGTGCAGGGTTAGATCAAGCTTGTTAATTGTGTGGTTTGAATCTCTCATATCTTTATTCATTTCGTCTATTTGATCTATAGAGGTGTATTATAATCTCCCAATGCCATTGTGATTTGTTAATTTCTCCTTGAACAAAATTAGAGTATTCAAGATGAATTGAAGGTGAAATGGAAGCATTTTAGTGGGAATGCCTCTGTGAATTGTTTGTATATAAAGAAAAAGTAACTCATATATAATGCTTTGCTCCCTCTATCCATTCAGTGTGCTGTATACAAACCAGCCAAGAAAAAACATTCTGCCTAAAATATACGGTACACTTAGAAACACATCTGTCATGTAGACATATCCAAAAGCTTATGAATATTACATTTTGCATTCCACTTCTTCAGAGACAGTCTTTTCATCCTAGTGTTAGCATATATCTGTTCTTACTGCTAAAGTCACTTACATAAGCACATATTTGTACTTGAAAGGAACAATAAGTTTCCTACAAAGTGTAAGGTGACATTTTCTTGCACGCTTTCAATTTAATATAAAAGAGAGTTAATCCTCTTAGCTGAGGCTATGTCATGCTTTCTTATTTGTGATAAAGTATAGCCCTATCATCATCTTTTCCCTGGGGAGAGAAGCAGCTTCTTAGTTGATTTTCTTGCATACATCTACTCTTGTCATACTCTCATTCCTTTTCCATACAGCAGCCAGAGTGGCCTTCTTAAATATAAATGATCCTATCAACCCTAATTAAACCCTTACCTGACTTACAACACCCAGTGGTGGTCTGCTTCCTGTCTCGTCAGCAGTACTTGACTCTATGCTCCTCATCACTGTCTGTGCTTCAGACATGCTGGCCTGTCTTCACTTCCTTCTTTCCACAGGGCCTTTGCACTTACTCTTTGCTCTACCTTAAACACTACACTCTACATTCCTATTCATCCTTCAGAACTCAATTCTATAGCCCCTTAACTAATCAACAAGGTCAAATCCCTCTACGAACTTTCATAGCAATATAGGCTTCTCCTTCATAGCACTAACTGCAATCCTAATTAGGCATTTTTTAAGTTATTTAGTTCATCTCTGCCCCCAACCCCAACAAGAATGCAGGCTCTTTAAAGACCAGGACCACATCAGACTTGGATCTACTGCATCTCGATACTAGCACAGCATTTGGTACAACATAGTAGTGGTGAATGAATGAATGACTAATTGCCTTTCTTCACTTCCAAGTAAGTCTATTAAACAAATGTGCCTACACCCCTCTTGCTGCCTCTGCTTTCATCCCACTCTCACCTCCAAGATGTATTCCATACCCACCACCCCTCAACCCATACACACATACACCCCCCCACCACACACACACACACTCAAAATTCAAGTCTAACCCATTGTCTAGTAATGTAGATTGTGATCAAAGATTGATCTGGATAGAGAGGAGAGGAGTTATATCACAAAACAAAATGACTCAATGATGTCTTTTTAGTGTCTCTTATTTGCTTCCTACCAAGTTCTTATCTCTGTAGCAGCAAGAGCTCTTATTCCTCTTCTTCCCCACTCCTTAAGTCTGTTCTGGGAGCCCCCCCAGTCAAACAGCCTCCACCTCCACCTGCCTCTCAAAGTTCACAGAGCTCCAAGTTCATACCCAGCAAAACAAAGCCCAGCTATAGGCCAGGCCATGACTCCTGGGTCCTCAGTTCATAGGGCCACTTGCATTTTTAGAAATTTGGATCGGAACATGTTATCTTTTTTTTCATATCTTGTTTTGCTTGATAATATTCTTCCCTCCGTCAGTGTTATCTAATACCTTCCCTGCTGCCTGTGGCTGACTGAAATCTTATGTCTATCAAGGGCTGCTTCAAATGCCTCATTCTCTGGAAATCTTCCCTTATGGCCCCCAAGTAGAGGTGATTTTTCTCTTCTCTAAATTTGTATCCTACTTCTTTTATTCTACTTGGTATTACAGGCAATTTTGTACTTGTTTTTTTCTCCCTCTCCTGAAGAACAATTTCTGTTTCTTACTCCACATGTCTCCTGAAGAAACCGGCCCAGGACTTGGGGTACATGGCAGGCCCTAATGCTGGTTAGGTTATAAGGAAACTTTTTATATTTTTCTTCCATGTGGGTTTAAGTCTCTTTAAGAAAGCTGCTGAATTTCATGTTTCTAAATGATAGGTATTCAACATTTCAATTTCAGAATCAGCTAGAAGAAACCACTAGCCCCTGCCAAGGAATTCTGTAGCTATTGTGGGTGAGTGTAGTATAGCTTTTGGTTTAACAGTCCTAGAGAGATGGTCTCTCTCCAGATAAAAGATATCATTGAAATTTTTGCCTGGGTTGACTCTGGCTTTCTAAAAATGCAGCACAGGCCTGGCCTCTGAAAGACTATTATTTACAGAATCTAACTCTTGTGACTTGTTAAGTATACCAAGGATGGCTAATTAAAAATATTGGCTTATGAATTTAACCTCCTGAGGTCTCCTATCTTTTGGTTCAAGCTTGTCCTCAGCAGAAGCAGGCTGATTCCCAGAAAATCAATTCAGCAGAAGCCAGTTTGTGAATGACCACTTCTTAGAATGGCAAGGTGACCTAGGGCCAACCACAGCGAGCTAAACTGAAGGCTGTGGAATATAGCAGACTTTGCTAGACCTATTGCTAGAGTCTGTATTCTGCCATCATTGGTATGATCTTTAGGTGAACAGACTTCTTTTTTTTCTTTTATGATGGAGTCCTGCTCTGTCGCCCAGGCTAGAGTGCAGTGGCATGATCTTGGCTCACTGCAACCTCCACCTCCCGGGTTCAAGCGATTCTCCTGCCTCAGCCTTCTCAGTAGCTGGGATTGCAGGTGCCTGTCACTGCGCCCGGCTAATTTTTTGTATTTTTAGTAGAGACGGGGTTCCACCATGTTGGCCAGGCTGGTCTTGAACTCCTGACCTCATGATCCACCCACCTCGGCCTCCCAAAGTTCTGGGACTACAGGTGTGAGCCAACACACCCAGCCAGGTGAACAGACTCCTTAGTGTTTCATAGTCACCTTGATCAAGGAAAGGGGATGGAGACCCAGTGATGAGGTTTGCTTCATGTGTATATGGCTAACTGAAGGTAGCCAAGACATAACTTAGTATCGCTTGCTCAGAGTTTCTACCAAATTATACTTAAATTCTCAACATGAAGTATCTTTAACTTCTTTTATTCTTATAAGCATTACCCTGGATTAAACAAGGATAAAAAGTAAAATGAAGTTCTTTGGGAGTTTTAAAGCATTTTTTCCATTCCAAAAGTAATACATTTCATTATAGGAAAATTTTAAAATAGAATGAAAAATTAAAATATTTGAAACCCATCTTTCAGCAGCCTAAGGACAATCACATAGCATTTTTGAAATTTTTTTCTTCCAATCTTTTTTCCCACAGAGAGGATGTTTTAGAAAATTGTAATTATCCTATATGTATTCTTTTTTTTTCTTTTTTTAATTTTTATTTTATTATTATTATACTTTAAGCTTTAGGGTACATGTGCACAATGTGCAGGTTAGTTACGTATGTATACATGTGCCATGCTGGTGTGCTGCACCCATTAACTCGTCATTTAGCATTAGGTATATCTCCTAATGCTATCCCTCCCCACTCCCCCAACCCCACAACAGTCCCCAGAGTGTGATGTTCCCATTCCTGTGTCCATGTGTTCTCATTGTTCAGTTCCCACCTATGAGTGAGAACATGCGGTGTTTGGTTTTTTGTCCTTGTGACAGTTTACTGAGAATGATGATTTCCAATTTCATCCATGTCACTACAAAGGACATGAACTCATCATTTTTTGTGGCTGCATAGTATTCCATGGTGTATATGTGCCACATTGTCTTAATCCAGTCTATCATTGTTGGACATTTGGGTTGGTTCCAAGTCTTTGCTATTGTGAATAGTGCCACAATAAACATAGGTGTGCGTGTGTCTTTATAGCAGCATGATTTATAGTCCTTTGGGTATATACCCAGTAACGGGATGGCTGGGTCAAATGGTATTTCTAGTTCTAGATCCCTGAGGAACCGCCACATTGACTTCCACAATGGTTGAACTAGTTTACAGTCCCACCAACAGTGTAAAAGTGTTCCTATTTCTCCACATCCTCTCCAGCACCTGTTGTTTCCTGACTTTTTGATGATTGCCATTCTAACTGGTGTGAGATGATATCTCATTGTGGTTTTGATTTGCATTTCTCTGACGGCCAGTGATGGTGAGCATTTTTTCATTTGTTTTTTGGCTGCATAAATGTCTTCTTTTGAGAAGTGTCTGTTCATGTCCTTCGCCCACTTTTTGATGGGGTTGTTTGCTTTTTTCTTGTAAATTTGTTGGAGTTCATTGTAGATTCTGGATATTAGCCCTTTGTCAGATGAATACGTTGCAAAAATTTTCTCCCATTTTGTAGGTTGCCTGTTCACTCTGATGGTAGTTTCTTTTGCTGTGCAGAAGCTCTTGAGTTTAATTAGATCCCATTTGTCAATTTTGGCTTTTGTTGCCATTGCTTTTGGTGTTTTAGACATGAAGTCCTTGCCCATGCCTATGTCCTGAATGGTAATGCCTAGGTTTTCTTCTAGGGTTTTTATGGTTTTAGGTCTAATGTTTAAGTCTTTAATCCATGTTGAATTAATTTTTGTATAAGGTGTAAGTAAGGGATCCAGTTTCAGCTTTCTACATATGGCTAGCCAGTTTTCCCAGCACCATTTATTACATAGGGAATCCTTTCCCCATTGCTTATTTTTCTCAGGTTTGTCAAAGATCAGATAGTTGTAGATACACAGCGTTATTTCTGAGGGCTCTGTTCTGTTCCATTGATCTATATCTCTGTTTTGGTACCAGTACCATGCTGTTTTGATTACTGTAGCCTTGTAGTATAGTTTGAAGTCAGGTAGTGTGATGCCTCCAGCTTTGTTCTTTTGGCTTAGGATTGACTTGGCGATGTGGGCTCTTTTCTGGTTCCACATGAACTTTAAAGTAGTTTTTTCCACTTCTGTGAAGAAAGTCATTGGTAGCTTGATGGGGATGGCATTGAATCTATAAATTACCTTGGGCAGTATGGCCATTTTCATGATATTGCTTCTTCCTACCCATGAGCATGGAATGTTCTTCCATTTGTTTGTGTCCTCTTTTATTTCCTTGAGCAGTGATTTATAGTTCTCCATGAAGAAGTCCTTCACATCCCTTGTAAGTTGGATTCCTGGGTATTTTATTCTCTTTGAAGCAATTGTGAATGGGAGTTCACTCATGATTTGGCTCTCTATTTGTCTGTTATTGGTGTATAAGAATGCTTTTGATTTTTGTACATTGATTTTGTATCCTGAGACTTTGCTGAAGTTGTTTATCAGCTTAAGGAGATTTTGGGCTGAGACAATGGGGTTTTCTAGATATACAATCATGTCATCTGCAAACAGGGACAATTTGACTTCCTCTCTTCCTAATTGAATACCCTTGATTTCCTTCTCCTGCCTGATTGCCCTGGCCAGAACTTCCAACACTATGTTGAATAGGAGTGGTGAGAGAGGGCATCCCTGTCTTGTGCCAGTTTTCAAACAGAATGCTTCCAGTTTTTGCCCATTCAGTATGATATTGGCTGTGGGTTTGTCATAGATAGCTCTTATTATTTTAAGATACGTCCCATCAATACCTAATTTATTGAGAGTTTTTAGCATGAAGCGTTGTTGAATTTTGTCAAAGGCCTTTTCTGCATCTATTGAGATAATCATGTGGTTTTTTGTCTTTGGTTCTGTTTATATGCTGGATTACATTTATTGATTTGCCTATATTGAACCAGCCTTGCATCCCAGGGATGAAGCCCACTTGATCATGGTGGATAAGCTTTTTGATGTACTGCTGGATTCGGTTTGCCAGTATTTTATTGAGGATTTTTGCATCAATGTTCATCAAGGATATTGGTCTAAAATTCTCTTTTTTTGTTGAGTCTCTGCCAGGCTTTGGTATCAGGATGATGCTGGCCTCATAAAATGAGTTAGGGAGGATTCCCTCTTTTTCTATTGATTGCAATAGTTTCAGAAGGAATGGTACCAGTTCCTCCTTGTACCTCTGGTAGAATTCGGCTGTGAATCCATCTGGTCCTGGACTCTTTTTGGTTGGTAAGCTATTGATTATTGCCACAATTTCAGAGCCTGTTATTGGTCTATTCAGAGATTCAACTTCTTCCTGGTTTAGTCTTGGGAGGGTGTATGTGTCGAGGAATTTATCCATTTCCTCTAGATTTTCTAGTTTATTTGCATAGAGGTGTTTGTAGTATTCTCTGATGGTAGTTTGTACTTCTGTGGGATCGATGGGATATCCCCTTTGTCATTTTTTATTGCGTCTATTTGATTCTTCTCTCTTTTCTTCTTTATTAGTCTTGCTAGCGGTCTATCAATTTTGTTGATCCTTTCAAAAAACCAGCTCCTGGATTCATTAATTTTTTGAAGGGTTTTTTGTGGCTCTATTTCCTTCAGTTCTGCTCTGATTTTAGTTATTTCTTGCCTTCTGCTAGCTTTTGAATGTGTTTGCTCTTGCTTTTCTACTTCTTTTAATTGTGATGTTAGGGTGTCAATTTTGGATCTTTCCTGCTTTCTCTTGTGGGCATTTAGTGCTATAAATTTCCCTCTACAACGCTGCTTTGAATGCATCCCAGAGATTCTGGTATGTTGTGTCTTTGTTCTCATCGGTTTCAAAGAACATCTTTATTTCTGCCTTCATTTCGTTATGTACCCAGTAGTCATTCAGGAGCAGGTTGTTCAGTTTCCATGTAGTTGAGCGGTTTTGAGTGAGTTTCTTAATCCTGAGTTCTAGTTTGATTGCACTGTGGTCTGAGAGACAGTTTGTTATAATTTCTGTTCTTTTACATTTGCTGAGGAGAGCTTTACTTCCAAGTATGTGGTCAATTTTGGAATAGGTGTGGTGTGGTGCTGAAAAAAATGTATATTCTGTTGATTTGGGGTGGAGAGTTCTGTAGATGTCCATTAGGTCCGCTTGGTGCAGAGCTGAGTTCAATTCCTGGGTCTCCTTGTTAACTTTCTGTCTCGTTGATCTGTCTGATGTTGACAGTGGGGTGTTAAAGTCGCCTATTATTATTGTGTGGGAGTCTAAGTCTCTTTGTAGGTCACTCAGGACTTGCTTTATGAATCTGGGTGCTCCTGTATTGGGTGCATATATATTTAGGATAGTTAGCTCTTCTTGTTGAATTGATCCCTTCACCATTATGTAATGGCCTTCTTTGTCTCTTTTGATCTTTGTTGGTTTAAAGTCTGTTTTATCAGAGACTAGGATTGCAATCCCTGTCTTTTTTTGTTTTCCATTTGCTTGGTAGATCTTCCTCCATCCTTTTATTTTGAGCCTATGTGTGTCTCTGCACGTGAGATGGGTTTCCTGAATACAGCACACTGATGGGTCTTGACTCTTTATCCAATTTGCCAGTCTGTGTCTTTTAATTGGAGCATTTAGTCCATTTACATTTAAAGTTAATATTGTTATGTGTGAATTTGATCCTGTCATTATGATGTTAGCTGGTTATTTTACTCCTTAGTTGATGCAGTTTCTTCCTAGCCTCAATGGTCTTTACAGTTTGGCATGATTTTGCAGTGGCTGGTACCAGTTGTTCCTTTCCATGTTTAGTGCTTCCTTCAGGAGCTCTTTTAGGGCAGGCCTGGTGGTGACAAAATCTCTCAGTATTTGCTTGTCTGTAAAGGATTTTATTTCTCCTTCACTTATGAAGCTTAGTTTGGCTGGATATGAAATTCTGGGTTGAAAATTCTTTTCTTTAAGAATGTTGAATATTGGCCCCCACTCTGTTCTGGCTTGTAGAGTTTCTGCCAAGAGATCCGCTGTTAGTCTGATGGGCTTCCCTTTGATGGGAACCCGACCTTTCTCTCTGGCTGCCCTTAACATTTTTTCCTTCATTTCAACTTTGGTGAATCTGACAATTATGTGTCTTGGAGTTGCTCTTCTCGAGGAGTATCTTTGTGGCGTTCTCTGTATTTCCTGAATCTGAATATTGGCCTGCCTTGCTAGATTGGGGAAGTTCTCCTGGATAACATCCTGCAGAGTGTTTTCCATCTTGGTTCCATTCTCCCCGTCATTTTCAGGTACACCAATCAGACGTAGATTTGGTCTTTTCACATAGTCCCATATTTCTTGGAGGCTTTGTTCATTTCTTTTTATTCTTTTTTCTCTAAACTTCCCTTCTCGCTTCATTTCACTCATTTCATCTTCCATCACTGATACCCTTTCTTCCAGTTGATCGCATCGGCTCCTGAGGCTTCTGCATTCTTCATGTAGTTCTCGAGCCTTGGCTTTCAGCTCCATCAGCTCCTTTAAGCACTTCTCTGTATTGGTTATTCTAGTTATACATTCGTCTAAATTTTTTTCAAAATTTTTAACTTCTTTGCCTTTGGTTTGAATTTCCTCCTGTAGCTCGGAGTAGTTTGATCATCTGAAGCCTTCTTCTCTCAACTCGTCAAAGTCATTCTCCGTCCAGCTTTGTTCCATTGCTGGTGAGGAACTGCGTTCCTTTGGAGGAGGAGAGGCACTCTCCTTTTAAGAGTTTCCAGTTTTTCTGCTCTGTTTTTTCCCCATCTTTGTGGTTTTATCTACTTTTGGTCTTTGATGATGGTGATGTACAGATGGGTTTTTGGTGTGGATGTCCTTTCTGTTTGTTAGTTTTCCTTCTAACAGCCAGGACCCTGAGCTGCAGGTCTGTTGGAGTTTGCTAGAGGTCCACTCCAGACCCTGTTTGCCTGGGTAACAGCAGTGGTGAGTGCAGAACAGCGGATTTTCGTGAACCACGAATGCTGCTGTCTGATCGTTCCTCTGGAAGTCTTGTCTCAGAGGAGTACCCAGCTGTGTGAGGTGTCAGTCTGCCCCTACTGAGGTGTGCCTCCCAGTTAGGCTGCTCAGGGGTCAGGGGTCAGGGACCAACTTGAGGAGGCAGTCTGCCCGTTCTCACATCTCCAGCTGCGTGCTGGGAGAACCACTGCTCTCTTCAAAGCTGTCAGACAGGGCCACTTAAGTCTGCAGAGGTTACTGCTGTCTTTTTGTTTGTCTGTGCCCTGCCCCCAGAGGTGGAGCCTACAGAGGCAGGCAGGCCTCCTTGAGCTGTGGTGGGCTCCACCCAGTTCGAGCTTCCCGGCTGCTTTGTTTACCTAAGCAAGCCTGTGCAATGGCGGGCGCCCCTCCCTCAGCCTCGCTGCCACCTTGCAGTTTGATCTCAGACTGCTGTGCTAGCAATCAGCGAGACTCCATGGGCATAGGACCCTCCAAGCCAGGTGTGGGATATAATCTCCTGGTGCACCGTTTTTTAAGCCCATTGGAAAAGCACAGTATTAGGGTGGGAATGACCCGATTTTCCAGTTGTCATCTGTCACCCCTTTCTTTGACTAGGAAAGGGAACTCCCTGACCCCTTGCACTTCCCAAGTGAGGCAATGCCTCACCCTGCTTCGGCTCGCGCACGGTGCGCTGCACCCACTGTCCTGCGCCCACTGTCTGGCACTCCCTAGTGAGATGAACCCGATACCTCAGATGGAAATGCAGAAATCACCCGTCTTCTGCATCAGTCACGCTGGGAGCTGTAGACCAGAGCTGTTCCTATTCGGGCATCTTGGCTACCCTTATCCTGTAGGTATTCTATATTCTGCTTTTTCACTTAAATTTTTTAAATAAACAGTTTTCCATAATCTTTATTATGGATAATAACATCCATAAACTATGGACATGTAATACTCCAACAGTGGGAAATAATTATAATTTATTTAGTTATCTCCTTTACACTTTAAGGTTGGTTTTCTTTTTTTGAGACAGCATCTCCCTCTGTCACCCAGGCTGGAGTCCAGTGGTTCAGTCTTGGGTCACTGCAACCTCTGCCTCCTGGGTTTAAGTGACTCTCCTGCCTCTGCCTCCTAAGTAGCTGGGATTACAGGCACCCGCTACCACACCCATCTAATTTTTGTATTTTTAGTAGAGACGGGGTTTTGCCATGTTGGTCAGGCTTGTCTTGAACTCCTCACCTCAGGTGATCCACCCGCCTTGACCTCCCAAAGCGCTGGGATTACAGGCATAAGCCACCGCCCCCAGCCTTAAGATTGGTTTTCTAAAAAGCATCAGTAAGTACTTAGATAAGGAAATACCACTTTTTAAAGCATTTTATGTTTGCTTATGGAATTATATGCTTTTTTACAGTTCCTTTTATCTTTGCTTTTCACCCAGTTGGCTCTTCTAGGTGTTGTGCCCACCTCCACCCTTCCTGTGAAACCCTGTCAGTGCCTTGAGTCTTTGGAGGAAACGGACACGATGCTTTCCTGACAGTTCTCACTTAGTCTATGAACTCTATCACCCTATTGTCCCTGCCCAAGGAGGCATGCTGTTGATTTTTCTTGTTTTAAGCTTGTCCTCAGCAGAAGCAGGCTGATTCCTAGAAAAATCAATTCTGCTGAAGCCAGTTTGTGAATGACCACTTCTTGGAAGGGCGAGGTGACCTAAGGTCAACCACAGCAAACTAGACTGAAGGCTGTGGAATATACCAGACTTTGGAGTCAGATACATGGAACGTCAAACCTGGGCCCTTCTCCCAATGCCCCTGGAATTGATTACTCTATGGTCTATAGGCAGAAAACCTGACCTCTCCAGCCTGAGTTCCTTCATCTTTGAAATGGATGCCTAGAGAGCGTTTTGGAGATAAAATAACAGCATGCACACAAAGGCCCTGATGTGGGACCATCATGGTATGGCATGATGGAGGGTCATGAGATGCCTTCTTATGCTCTGGAAAATGGTGGAAGGAATCACATGGTTGGCAAAAACATATGAAATTCTACATCTGAATCTTGGTTTCTTCTCTCTTTTAAAATCCAGCTCCTCATAAGTCTATTTTTTGAAAGAACTAGCCTCCTTTTCTTCTAAATATTCTAAATATGTGAAATCCAACCAAAGTTTCAAAACACACTTTTGTGGTTGTTCTTTCACAGGTGTTAAAGACAATTGGATAAGATATCCTGCCAAGAGCATTTTAAAAATACCAGGGTAACTTCTATTTTTTTTGTTATGGAAACTTCCCACACACAAAAGTAGAGGAAATGGTATAATGGACCTTCTGTATTCATTCCCCAGCTTTTATCATTTTAAATATTTTGTCCATGTTGTTTTATCCATCCCCCTACATATACCCTTCATTTTTCTTTTTACTGGATTATTTGAAAGCAGTCCCTCACAGTGTTTTATGTTGTCCATTAAATACTGTGGCATGTATTTCTAACAGTTAAGGAGGTTTTTTTCTACATAACCACAATGCTATTATCACACGTAACAAAAGTATCGATAATCTCAGGAGCATTTTAAAAATAGTGTTCTGGAAAAAGCAAGCCAAATAAGTGAGTAATAGAGAATTTCAAGCACTGTGGTAAGAGGTTTGGGAAGATGCTTTTGGCAAAGGGGGCACTTTCATTTTTGCAAATGACATCACAGAGCCAGATGTCACTTTCTCCTACATATCCAAAATTGGATTTACTTTCTTACCCCTGAAATGTAATCTCTAGTTCAGTGTAAGGCATCAGTATCCACCCAGGAGCTTAAGCCAGAGACTCAGAATTCTTGTAGAGTCTTTTCTCTCCCTCCTTTCTCTCTTACCCCTCCATTTAACCAGTTTTTTAAAATCGTGATAACATTTAACACGAGATCTACCTTCTTAACAAAATTTTAAGTGTACAATACATTATTGTTGACTATAGGTACAAGGTTGTACAACAGCTCCCCAGAGCTTATTTATTTTGCTTGACTGAGACACAATGCTCATTGTTAGTGATTCCCCATTTCCTCTTCCTCCCAGCCCTGGCTATCACCATTCTATGATTCTATTAATTTGAATCATAGATACTTCATCTTAGATATTTCATATAAGTGGAGTCATGCAATATTTGCCTTTCAGTGACTGGCTTATTTCACTTAATGTCCTCGAGGTTCATCTGTATTGTTACACATTGCCAAATTTCCTTTTTAAGGCTGAATAATATTTCATTGTATGTATGTACCACATTTTCTTTTTATCCATTCGTCTGTTGATGGACATTTAAGTTGTTTTCACATCTTGGCTATTGTGAATAGTGCTGCAGTGAACACGGGTATACTAATATCATTTTGGGATCCTAATTTCAATTCTTTTGGATAAATATCCCGAAGTGGGATTGCTGGATCATATGGTAGTTCTATTTTTAATTTTCTTAGGAACTTTCACACTGTTTTCCACAGTGGCTGCACCATTTTGCATTCCTACCAACAGCATATGAGGGTTCCAATTTCCTCCACATCCTCACCACCACTTGTTATCTTTATATATATAACAACCATCCTAGCAGGTGTGAGGTGGTATCTCATTATGGTTTTGATTTGCGTTTTTCTGATGATTGGTGATGTTGAACATTTTCATATGCCTGTTGGCTATTTGTATGTCTTCTTTGGAGAAATGTCTATTCCAGTCCTTAGCCTATTTTTAAAATTAGGGGTTAGTTTTTTTTTTAATTATTGCTATTGAATGTAGGAGTTTCTTATTTTGAAGTTCTAAATCTCAGAGTGAATATTTCTCATAGCAACCCCCTCTTCTCCATTCCCACTTCTGTTCCCTTTGTCTAGTGCACATTATCCATCTCGGCACGAAGTACTGAATGGTATTTTTTTTTTCTTTTTTAAATGAGGCTTTTATCATGTTGGCCGGGCTGGTTTTCAACTCGTGGCCTCAAGTGATCCACCCACCTCAGCCTTCTAAAGTGCTGGGATTACAGGCATGAGCCACCACACCGGCTTCTGAATGGTCTTTATTTGGCTTCCTCTGGAAACGAAACCTGAAACATGGATTCTACTATAAATAGTTCATTTGAGAGGTGATCTCAGGAATCCCTGGGAGCTGATTCAGGGAGCAGGACAGGGAAGTGAAAGAAGCCAATAAAGGACGTGTTACTAAGCACTACAGAGCTCCATGCCATTGAGAAACTCCACTGGAGCTCCACCTCACTGAGAAACTCTGACACATGGAGTAGAATATGACTTAGAGTTATCCCAGCCAACAGGCAAGGAAGCTGGGGTGTTTACCCATCAACTCTCCCGTTCCTCATTGTTTGAGGGCTGATCTCAGGGACATCAACCCCCCAGCACATCTGGCCTGCACTCCTGCACTGTGTATGGGCTGTGCATGCTGCCAAGCCAGAGCACAGAGGGTCACAGGCCTTGGGGGTGTGGGGTGCATACTAATTGGACGTGGGTGGGGCACTGACAGCACCACTGCATTGCCTCCCTTCTCCCTTTCCTGACAGAGGCCTGGGATAACTTTCCGAAGTGCAAATCTGATTATGACACTCCTCTAGTCAATAAAATCATATGTGGATGATGCTAAAGACCTACCTTGCTTATTTCACCTGATGCAGGTGACTGGAGTGGTGCCAAGCCATCTGACCTTGGGCACCTTTGGCATACCTTCTGCAGGTGGTCAAAGCTTGGATTGGATTTTCGGTAACATGAATTAAATGGATAGATAGCTTTATTCATATATTTATAATTAAAATCTGTTTATTTGCAGAACAGGTTGGGAAGGGAAGAGATAAATGATTGCCTGTGGTTTGGGGCCCACTGGTGCAGCCCCTCTCTTCTCAACAGCTTTGCTGACCCCTTCTCGACAGTGCAGAGCCTCTCTCCTGTGCTTCTGTCACTGCACCAAAGCCACTCGTGGCAGCACTTTGTTCTTCTTTATGCAGTCACATTATCTGGGAATCTCAATGTGATTTGCAAGGTTACATAACTTCCCAAATGAGTCAGCATGCTCATCAAGAAGGCAGCATGGTGTCGTGGAAAGAACAAAGTATTTGGTGCGAGATAGAACAAGTTCAATTCCTGCATCTGCCACTTCCTAACTGTGTGTCTAGACAAGTTATTCTACCTCCCCCAGCCTGTTTCTTCCTCTAACAAATGGAGATGAGAATATCTACCTAGGAGGGTTATTCTAAGGATGAAGGGAGGTAAGGAACACTCAGAGTGTGATCAGCGTTTGCTTCTCCCATCCTATATCCTGATTTACACATCTAGCAGCAAATTCTTGAATCTTACTGACATGTAGTGAGTAGAAAATGCTGATTTATCTTTGTCTGCTTTTAGCACCAGTGAATTTTCGATGAAAGTTTAAATCACGTATTTGTAAAGGAAAAAATTGGTCTTACTCTACTCTGGGCAAAGCAGACACAGTGAGTGTGAAATAAATCAGCACCAGAAAGGGCTGTGGTGCTCTAGGTAGGGCTGGGCAGGCACAGCCTGGCTCAGGCCTGGCCGGACTGCAGTGGCAGCCAAAGATCACTAGCTTTCAGAGGAAACTTTGGGAGCATGCAGTAAGACAGACAGCCTGAAAAACAAAATGTCCAAGAGAGGATGTGGGATCCAATCCGAATAGCTGCTTACCACAGTGGGGAGCGGTTAGGAATGGTATGGTAGAATGCCTTTCGCCAGACAAAGCAGCAGCATACGAACGAGGATGCTGCTGTCCTGGTCAGGGCTGGGGATAGTTCTGGAACTGTTTTTCCTAAGCGGTTAAAGCAAATGCAAGATTAAAAAATAAAATAAAATCCCTGATCAGCAAATAAGTACTGCTACAAATGTTCTTCCCTGCCGGTCACAACACTATTAGGGCAGGAGTAGCAGAGAAGCTCATTTCCAGGATCTTTATAGCCAGCATAATACATAGCTAGCAGTCAGCTGGGGGCAGCAGAAAGAATATTTATAATTTAGAAGTGATCGGTTTGCATGTCCATGGAGCAAAGAGGTAGCTAAAAAAGAAAAGCAAGAGCCGATCTTTAAACTCAGACACCCCAGAATGTTAGAGCTGGAAAAGATCTTTCAGATCATCTAGCTGTTCTGGTGATTTTTGTATACTATCAACAGCAGAACTTTTCTTTTAAATAAAATCTTATGCAGACTCTCCCCTTTAAAACAAATAAAAGGAGAGCTGCTCTGAGCAGAGGAGGGAGGGAGACGAGGGGGCAGTGTGGTTCTGGGACGGCAGCCTCTGAGCCTTCACTGTAGGTCTCCAGCGGTAGCCCAGAAATATGTCATGGAAATCCTGAGCCCCACTGACCACAGCTTAGAAACCCCTCATCCAGTCTTAGGCTCACAGAGGGCAAGTGACTGGTCTAGGGTTACTCAGCAGAATTGGGACTAGAGCGCAAACCTCTTGATTTTAAG
The DNA here is from genome assembly GCF_028885625.2 of Pongo pygmaeus. Taxonomy (NCBI): domain Eukaryota; kingdom Metazoa; phylum Chordata; class Mammalia; order Primates; family Hominidae; genus Pongo; species Pongo pygmaeus. Next base: position 53,337,072 of record NC_085930.1, on the reverse strand, counting down.
TTCCTTGCTCTCTGCTAAAAACCATCTCTCCTTCAAAAAAAAAAAGTATCTGTAAAGATAAAGTTACCTCGTGAAATAGCTTATTAAAGTAAATGAGAAAGCCAGAGGCATCTGAGTGTAAACACTGGCTTTGAAAAAGATCCAATTCTATCTTCTTCTCTGCTGGACCCAAGGGCAGCTTCTTACTACATTTATTTTTAAGGCTTTTAGCATAGCAGTCACAAAATCCAAGGAGATTTACTAAATTAACGGTCACTTAAGCCAGGACGAGTCTAACCAGTTTGTACCTGTTAGAAAACAAAAACTTAAAATAATAGCTTAGTGTTAGAAAAAGAATTCTTTTTACTATATTGGCACAATAAGAAAGGAATGTGAAATGCACAGCAGATGAAGGGGCTAAACCAGAGCTCTCAGGCACTGGAGCACGAGGCATTTCAGACTCTTGCCTCCGTTTATCGTTTGTGAGAACTCAGACAAGTCACAACCTCTCTGGACCTCAGTGTTTTCAATCCATAAAATGATTAAATCATTAAGGCTATTAAAGGTCAGTGTGCAACAGAACTCTGACATAGAACTTCCCAGTGAGCAGGGTCAGCTGGTGCTGTGCCTAATTAACATGCAGCAGAAGTCTCTGTGTCCAAGGCCAAGGGCCTAGTAGTGCAATTAATAAAGAAGAGGAAGAAGAAAGAGGGAGGAGGGAAGCAGGCAGAGAGGAAAGCAGAGCCTCTCCTTTCACGCTTCAGAGGACAGGACTTTGATCAGCAGCATCCTGCACATTTATTTGAGGACTATTACCTGGAAGTCCTCTAAATGGCAAAATAAATGGCATGTGCATATGATGAAAAATCTGTGAGGACATACACCAAAATGCCAACAGTGTTTTTACTGGGTTAAATGTTTATGAATGTCCTTTGCTTTCTTCCTTTCTTCCTTTCTTTCTTTTTCTTTCTTTCTCTCTCTCTTTCTTTCTCTCTTTCTCTGTCTTTCTTTTCTTTCTCCTCCCTCCATCCCTCCTTCCTTCCTTCTTCCTTAATTCCTCTCATCCTTCCTTCTTGCCTTTCTCCTGTGTTTCCTACATTTTGTACCTTACCTATGTATTGTTTGTGTTTTCCCCACCAGAAGGTAAGCTCCATGAGTGCAGGAATTTTTGTTTTTTTGTTCACTGCTGTATTCCTAGTGCCTAGAACAGTGCCTGGCATTTGGTAGGCACTCAATAAACATTTGTTGAGTAATGAATAATGTGCAATTTAAAAGTGAGAATTTTTTAAATTGCAGGCAACACAAATTATGTCTTAAAGCAGTAGTTTTCAATCTTTTTGGACTACAGCCCACAGTAAAAAATATTTTTAAAATTGTGACATCACAGTACATAAATTCACACCACAAATATGACATATATAGCAAAGATTTCACAAAGTAATACTTATTATTATAACTTGTGGCATACTTGGATATTTTAAAATCACTTCTATTTCCATTTTTGAAATACTGACTCACTAAATTTATTTCAAGACTCACTAATAAGTTATGATATGCAGTTTGAAAATCACTTCCGTTGAAAGAGCAGCCACCTGGAAGGTCAGGCATGGTTGCCTTGTAGGGGAGGGCATGGGTGAGAATCTTCCATCTGTTTGCACCTAATCTTTGGAAGATCAAGAGCTTGAAATTAGCAAGGGCAGGTGAAGTTGTCCATGGTTACTTGTGTTTCCTAGCTACTCTTCAGAAAGACATTGTGTCTCAGAACCTTGAGTAGAATCATTTAGACAACTCCATCACCGTACAAGAAGAAACTGAGGATTGGGAAAGGAAGAAGGCTTCCTACCACATCCTACATGTGTGAGCTTAATGTTCCTTAAAACAAATACTCTAGTCAACTCCACCCCTGAACATGAAGTAGAGACAAAGAAAACTGGGGCAGGAATCAGAGATTCCAGTTCTTATGGTTTGGCCAACCTGCTTTGAAACTCAGTTTCCTCATCTGTACAATGAGGAATCGGCCATAATGCTGTTCAAGACCAGTGCCAGCCCTGAAAGTTGATATTCTAAAAGTAAGACAAACAAATAAGAGTAACAATCTTTGCCAAGCACCTATTATGTACCAGGCAATGAGCTAAGTGTTTTACCTATAGCATCTCACTAAACCTCCCAACAACTCTGGGAGAATAGGGTTGTTAGCCTTCACAAAAGACGAAACTGAGGCTCACTAGGTTAATAACTTGCCCCAAATCAGCAAGTAACAGGGTTGGTTTCTAATTGGGGTCTCTCTGATGTCAACCCCCATGTTCTCAACTACAACACATACTGTTCCCTAATGGAGCTGCTTTGGGGTTTCCATTTCAAACTCCTGACACATTTGGTCTCCTTTTAAGCTAGGAATGTTCAATTAAAGGTAGTAGTACATTGTAGCAAATGATAAAACGATACCAAGGGGGTATATATAAGGAGAAGGGAAGCAATACTATTTGAATGCAATATTCGAAGCATTTTGTTTATGGTATTCAATTTAATCCTTACAACAACTTTCAAATTTGTTTTTGTTTTTGTTTTCATTTTACAGATGTAAACACAGAAAGGTTTAGTAACCTTTTTTTTCTCTTTTTTGAGACGGAGTCTCACTCTGTCACCCAAACTGGAGTGCAGTGGCACGATCTTGGCTCACTGCAACCCCCGCCTCCCGGGCTCAAGCATTCTACAGCCTCAGCCTCCCGAGTAGCTGGGATTACAGGTGCTCACCACCGTGCCTGGCTAATTTTTGTATTTTTAGTAGAGACGGGGTTTCACCATGTTGGCCAGGCTGGTCTCAAACCCCTGACCTCAGGTGATCCACTCACTTTAGCCTCCCAAAGTCCTGGGATTACAGGCGTGAGCCACAGCACCCAGCAGGTTTAGTAACCTTTTAAAGATAACAGGTATTTAGTGTAGCTGTGGGACTGTAAGCTCTCTGAGGATACAGACTGTCTCTCCCATTTGTGCTTTTATTGTCAATGCCTAAAAGAGTGCCTCGTACATTGTAGGTGATCAATACACACTTACTAAAGGCATAACTGAAGGAAGTAACCAGGTTTTAAGCCCAGATCTGCCCAACTCCCAAATCCAATTCTTTTCACTGCTGAAATCATATTATTTATTTAAAACAATTGGTATTTAGCCAGTTGTTACTGAGTTCCCATCTCTTGGCCGAATCTATAATTAAGGTAATTTTGTAAGACATAGTTAGAGCTATTCCCTGGCTCCCTAAAATGCGTAACATTCACCCAGAGGACCAGACTTGGAGAAAAACACGGGACTGGAAAACATGCGATCACACCCTAGTGTCATTGCTCTCCCTGATCACCAAGCGCAATTACAGAACAGAGAGGTTTGTTTTGTCTTTAAATCAGTAAACACAAATTTTAAAAGGCCTACTCTTAGGCAGAGTATCTTCATAGTGACAAGGACATAGTGACAAGTGCATCTTCTAGTGCATCTTCTAGGATGTTTCTGCCCAGGAATTGGAGGAAGGCGAGAAATGAGGCATACCAAGCATGCCATAGCAGACGGGTGTGTGCAGGTGTGCCTGAGACATGGCCCTGCTTAAACTCAGCCAGGCAGGTCCAGTGATGGATGAGTGGATGGCTCTGATAAAGAGCAGGCATCTCCTTATCTTTCTCATTCAAGGGTAGTTCCTCTCCAGTGCACTGACCAAGGCTGCACCTAGCCCTGGCTTCGGTCATTCAGGGTACTTCCCTTGCCCTTTGGAGTTGTGTGCTCATCTATTTCTTAATTTCTCCACCTTTTCCAAGTATTTACTAAGGGCTCTCATAGGCCCAACCTACGCAAGGTGCTGTGGTGGCTACTACAGAAGGAACAGAGCACAGGCTTCTTCTGGCCTCTTGGGTGTCACTGGTAATATACTTGGAACTCAAGTGTAACCATGAAGTTCCCTGGCAGCTGAGCTGGTGACTTAACTATTATCACCTTCCTTCCTTGCCACCTCCTGAGAGCTTGGGAAGCCTTTCTTGTTACTGTGGTTTGAAAAGTGTGATTCTCCCTTATTTCCCTCTGCACCTTCTGTCACCATGACATCAGCTCAAATATGGTCCTCTTGCCTTGAGTGAACCAGCACCCATATTACCAAGGCCAGCATGATCAGAGAGGTGTAAACTCTTTACAGGCGGGTCAGCTGGAGAAGATGCAAGGTCAGTTCAGCTTTGTAGATAATTCTCTTTGCTTCCTACACTGAACTTGGCTGCCTCTGTCTTTAACCCGAACTAAACCTACTCTGTTCTCATCCAAAGTATTTTTTTGGATGGGGGCAGGGCTGGCTGTCCCAAAAGTCAAATGTTCTCTTTATAATCACCTTGTTTCCTGCTCTGAGTTTCCTTCTATAGTGTCTGTTAATGTCTGTTTTGGTCCAAATCTTTTTTTTTTCAATAGAGATGGGGTCTCACTATGTTCTTGAACTCCTGGGCTCAAGTGATCCTCCCACCTCGACCTCCCAAAGCTGGGATGACAAGTATGGTCCACTGTGCCCAGCCCCAAATCTTTTCTTAATAACAGTTTTATTGAGATATAATTCACATACTTAAAATTTACCTTTTAAAAGTGTAGAATTCAGTGGCTTTCATTACAGTTACGGAGATGTGCAACCATCACCACTATCTAATTTCAGAACATTTTCATCATCCCCAAAAGAAATAACATGCTCATTAGGAGTCAGTCCCATCTCTCCCTTCCCCAGCCCCAATCAATCACTAATCTGGTTTTTATTTGCCTATTTTATTTTTACGTGCCTTTTATGAATTTGCCTATTCTAGACATTTCATGTAATTAGAATAATACAATATGGCTCTTTAGTGATGGGCTTCTTTCAATTAGCATGAAGTTTTCAAGGTTCATCTATGTTGTAATGTATCAATACTTCATTTTTATGACTGAATAATATTCCATTATAGGGATAAACCACATGTTGTTTATCCATTCATCAGTTAATGGACACTTGGGTTGTTTCCACTTTTTGGGTATGATTAATAATGCTAGGAATATTTGTGTACAGGCTTTTGTGTGGACATGTGTTTTCAGTTATCTTGGATATATACCTAGGAGTCAAGTTGCTATGCTGAACCAAATCTTAACGAAACATTTCCAATAATCTTCATTCCTATCTCTCTGTTTCCTCGGGAGCAGATTTCTCTATATTCGTTAAACAAAGGGGAATGACCAACAGTAGGGACTTTTTCACCAAGTTGATGACACAGCACCTGCTTTTCCAAGTCAGATACAAAGCCCGAACACTCCTACTCCAAACTATATGCAGCTGTGAGTAGCTGTGTCAGGCCCAGGACAGGGACAAGTCACTTCAGTGACTGAACATTAAATAGCAGTTTGTGGCACCCAGAGGGAGATTTGTGCAAAACCAGCCCTTTCTGCCCAGATTTTAACCTTACAAACAAATAAATATGTATTACAAAGAGCTGGTTCCTTGAAATCTAGTCTCTTGTAACCTATCAAGAATCTTGGACTATGATCTCTGGGGGTATGCATAGGCCCAAAGTGAGTATTTACAGCATGGAATAAGCAGTTTACAACCTTGAACCATCAATTACCCTTTCCCCACTATCTGCTCTACAGTCTTCCATTTATAACTGAAGTCTGCCCTCTGCTGGTCACAAGCAGCCCAGACCGACAACTCGGGGCCGCTGAGCAGGTCTCTTCTAAAATCAGTCTCCAGGAGCATTTTAACAATTGCTACAATTTATTCAGCTATAGAACACAAAGCAATGTCATCTTCTGCAGAGGGTTCCCTTTTTATTTTTTATCCTTTGATGTTTGTGTGTTTTTTCCTTTTATTCAACAGAAGCAGAACTGGGCCAGTTTCAGTTATTTATGAGCCACCTAATTCGTGATAAATAACCAAAATATGTATTTATGCAGTGCCTGCCAAGGCCCTTCTGCTCCTATTGACTCATGAGTCACTGAAATACTTTTCTATGGTAGAAGTGGACAAGGGCTATTCGAGATAGGAGATAATATAACTTACGGGCTGTCAGGTGTCTAGTAATTTTTCAGCAGTGCTTTGCAGATTGATGTTGAGTCAAAAAAGACCTAGAGCCTGACTCTCCTCAAGCTCTATGCGATACCTCTTAGTCCTGTTAGAAATCTGCAAGGCATCAGACATTTGGGTCCCCAAGCAGATATGCCAACACCCTCTTCCCCTTCCTTTCACAATAGCACTCTGACCGGAAAAGCAGATCCAGAAGCGACAGGAAAGGTGAGTGGTGGAGGAAGCCAGAGCCAGGAAACATCACTGATGCTGTCAGCAAAAAGCTGCACTCGTTCAAAGACGAAAGAGGGCAAGCTGGGAGGGAAGGTGGACAAAAGAAAGAAACAATGGGCAGGGGCCCAGCAGGTAATGAAGACTCTAAAGCATAAGTGACCCCATTTCCCTGAGGGTCACTCCTGTAAGGCAGTTAACTGTAATATCTGTTTAACTCTTCATTACAAAGGAAAGAGAATCCTTTCTGATGTTCTCACCCTGTGCCTCTGACCTTTAAGGTCTCACTCTGTTGCCCAGGCTGGAGTGCAGTGGCAAGATCTCAGCTCACTGCAACCTCCGCCTCCCAGGCTCAAGCAATCCTCCCACCTCAGCCTTCTGAGTAGCTGGGACCACAGACGCGAGTCGCCACGCCTGTCTAATTTTTGCATTTTGTATGTGTGTGTGTGTGTGTGTGTGTGTGTGTGTGGAGATGGGGTTTTTGCATGTTGCCCAGGCTGGTCTCGAACTCCTGAACTTAAGCCATCTGCACACCTCGGCTTCCCACAGTGCTGGGATTACAGGCGTGAGCCACCACTCTCAGCCTGAAAGAACCTGATTTTTAGAGACATAATTTGGGTTTCTAACCTCTGAGGAGATGAGAGTTGCTTACTGTGAGCCCTTATACTAGCCAGAGGTCTTGAAACCTGTCCCCATCCCTCAAGCTAATGCCTATGTCCTGCCAGAATGGGGGGAGGGGGGGGCGTGCCTAAAGCCCCAGGTGCCCCCACTGCTGACCTCAGGGACGCTCCTTGAGGGTCCCACCACCCCTGTCAATCAGTTGGCTGCAGACTCCCGTGTCCTGTTCTTCCTGTTTCCCCCATGCCGCTCTTGCCTTCTCCCTTCCCTCCTACCCTGCCTCTGGACTCTTATTCTCTCCTCCCACATCCCCTCTCTAGCCTTTGTGACTCAAGTCTCAGTCACTTTAAGAAAGACAGGCTCACTGCCCTCTTTATTATCAACCTTCATCTGGTGTGAGGGGGAGGGAGAAGAGAGGCAGAAAGGAAGGAGGGAGAGGGAGAGAGAAACAGGAACCAGGTCTGCGCTTCCTCCCAGAGATAAAGGCTATTCTTAGCAGTAACATAGGCTTGGCATTTGGGGAGACTTGTATTTCTCTCCCTCTCGCCCCAGGGGCTTTGCACATTGCAATTTCTCCTCTCCAAGCAGAGAAGAAAGAGGAGATGAATAGGGAGAGAGATAAGGAAAGAGGGAGGCGCGCCATCGCTGGTGCCCTGAGAGGCTCTTCTGGGAATTTATTTTGGAAGGCTGCTCCGAAGGTCAGAAATGGGCGGGGAAGAGCTCTCACCCCAGCCCCAGAAGGGCAGTTTAATTCTAGCCTCCCTTTTGAGGCAAGAAGACGAAAAGCCAAATGAAATCCCTTTGGGCCTTTCCGCAGCACTTTGTATGTGGCACGTGTTTCATAAACGTTCAGCCAAGCCCCTGCGTGCACTCTCATGAGGCTGGGTCTCTCAGGACTGCCCTCACTGGGCCTTAGGACCTTGGCAGTCAGAGCATTCAAGCGCTGGCATTAGATAGTAGGCTTCAGTGAAGCCATGAACTTGGAAAATACAAAAATAAATAAAAAAAATAAATTAAAATGTAAAAATGGGGTAGGCAAAGCTCGAGAAATTACGTAATTCGATTTCACCTTGGGCCCAGACGGTGAAGTTCTGCAGAGTGGCCAGCAGGGGGCGCTCAGGCAGTGTGTCAGAACCCCAGCGCGCAGGTTGCCTGGAGCCCAACCAAGGGACAAACAAAACAATGCAGCTTTGCGGTTTCTGTTCGGTTCTCAGTTCGGGGAGGCTTAATCCAGGACCGGCTGATCTCTATCCTGGGGTACGCAACTAGCGTCTCTCAGAACACCGTCTTAATAGGCTTTCCTGAACATCTTGAGTAAATTGCTTCCTAGAACTCTGTGTTCCTCTGCACCTAGAAAATGGCTTTTCTCAAGATCTCCCAGTATCTTTCCTTATGTATCTTTTTGTCAGCCTGGTTTTTTTTCGATATCTGTGTTTCTAGCGTGGTTCTTTCTTGTCTCTCTGTACTATCCTAGGCCTACTAGTAGATGTTAATGAAAAATATATGGAGTTGAACCCACCCACAGGCTGAGCTCTGAAAGATTTCAAGATCTGGCAGAATATAACACTTCGAATAAAATTTAAAATATACTGCAAAAGTGGCTAACTCCGCCACATTTGGCTGTGCAGTCATGTCTTTCCTTTTCCCCGTCTCTGTCCTCGGAGTGGGCTGCCGTGCCACCCTACAGCTGCCTCTTCCCCTTGGCTGCCACCGCTGTTGCCCACCTCCCCCAAACCCCTGACCTCCAATGGTTAGCTCCTCCCTGGCCAGCAGGACAGGTTTTCCAGGTCTTCTAGAGAAGATGCCAACTCCAGAATGATTGTACCTCTGTTTACATGTTTTTGTTTCGTTTTGATTTTTGTTTTCGAATTAAGACCACCCCCCTCGTTTCCAGAACATACTGGAACTCTTAGGATTCGGGGTTGAGGGACTTCAGGTGAGAACTACAGAGACAGCCTCACGCTCTGCCTGGAACCTCTTGTCCTCCAAGATTCAGGTGCTCTGGTTGAGTCTGGTCCACTCTGCCACAGTATCTTTACTCACAGTGATTTTTCTCTTGGGGACTTCATCATTGTCTTCCTCTCAAATTGACTTTTGCTTATAACACAGCTGGGAGAGAGAGAGAGAGTCTGTGTGTGTGTGTGTGTACACTTGGAAAATAGAGTTTAAATTTTATTTCTGGGGAATTGGGAATGTCACCGATCGTGGTGTTAAGGCACCAGAGCATGCCATGACAGTCAAAAGGCACCCCAGCAAATGATAGAAGGTGCTTCACCTGGAGCCCACAGAGGGCTCTGGGGCAGTGCTACTTATCAAGAACCTATCTCAGTTCCAGCCCTAAATATTGCTACTATGGTGGTGGTGATGTACCCTCCTAATTTCTGCATTTCATGGTCCCTGTCTCCAAATCTATCTGGCTCTATTGGTTCAGATTCATATCCCAATTCCTATTATGTTTCAGCTCCCAGTCCTATGTGTCCCTGAGAGGAAGAGACTGACATCAGATCTGGTAGGACGTGATACTCTTCAATCTTGTCACCATAACTTTCTCCTGGAGCCATGGAAGGTAGCAGTGGTATGATCTGATCCCGCCTGTCCCTGTCCTGCCCAATACTTGATAGCTGTTATTTCCTAGTTCCAGAACCTGATTGGACCAAGTTTAAGACCAAGGTAGGGAGTGGGAGGCAGACAGGCAATGCAATGCAATTCAACATTTAAGAATACTTCCCACTTACATGTCCTTGTCAGGCCCTGGCCATACAGACAGGCTGTACAAGACTAGGCCCTGACCTCAGGGAGTAAATGTTTCTATTGAACTGACCCACTGTGTCTCTGAATGAGAATAAAAATGAAACTGCTGCAGAAAAACCCAGTGCTGCAAAGTGCTAGCATCATCAGGAGGCAGGCTGCCTCTGCAGTGCAATCCATAATCTCTGTGACTTCCAGAACCAAAAAAAAAAAAAAAAAAAAGTTAAATTACTTTCTAAAATTAAGCTTTGCATTACTTTGGAAACTAACAAAGCATTCCTTCCCACAGACACTGTTCCCAAATTAAATATTTTGTGCTTATACAGCTGCTCAAATGTTGGTGCATTGAAGATGGAAAAATTTCTTAGGTAGGGAAGAGATGGGGTGCCTAGAAAGGAGAGGGGAGCTCTGTCGGGGGGAGAGCAGCTGTGGTCAGTAGCAGAGATTATAGAATAGTTGGAAAAGATTGTTATCAAGTAAATAAGTGTGTAAAATGTTTCTAAAGTTATTAGGTCTAAAAAAATGTAGGTTAAGGGGGCCTGTTATGGTAAAGTATTTAAAAGCATCCTTTCAAGTGGAAACCTTGGTCAGTGGCTATTGCCCACCTGTAGGGAATAGAGGGAATAAAAGTAAACTACTAAGGGGGCATCTTAAGGCCAATGTGAGGCTTATTCAAGATTTCACAGCGATTAAACACTAGAATGGGTCACAGAGAATGGGTGGGTACTTTCCTCTAGAGGCATTTATTGAAAGAACAGAACTGTCTTGTTATCACATGCTGCAGGTAACATCCAGCGTAGAGACAGAGGCACGACTTGGATGAGCTAACTTCCCAGGTTCTCTTCTATTAAATAGATTGGAAAGTCAAAGAACTCATACAGTATTAGAGGCCCCCCCATAGCAGCTAGAGAGAAATGGACAGGTGAAAGGCCCATGGTCGTCACTTGTCCGCCTCCCACCAACAACATGCCAGGTCCTGCCATTGAGCTGCCTGTTTCATTTTGTAAGCTTGTGCCTAGATGTTTGCCCTGCAAACATGTGAGCTGTCTTGGCAAATGGTTTTGTAGAAAGCCCTCGCTCACAAGAATTCCATCTGCAATATTTGGACTGGCTTCTAGGACTCTCCCTTTTGTGCATAAGCTGTTCCCTCCTTATCTCTGGGTCTCTTCCAGAAGGTCATCAATGTTCTGCTGTACAAGGGTCATCTGCTTGCCACACTATTCCCCAGCTCCTGCAACACAGCACTGTTTTCCATGGTGGCAGCAGCAGGAATATCTTCCTCCTCAGCATGATTTTCCAGGCCCAAGATAAGCTCACAGGCACCAAGAGACACAAGGCCATGGCCTCATGGATCTCACACCCAGTAGCCTGATCTGAGTTAAAAAAGGCAGACCTACTGTCTTAACTGGGGGAGTAGAGGAGAGTTAGTGGGAGGGGCTACTATGGGTTTAAGTTGACAGAGAGAGTTCGTACAGGAGCAGAGAGCAGCCAGGAGCACCTGAGGAAGGCTGTGAAGGTCATCTGGTGGCGGTTCCAGGGGAGGAGCACTTTCTGGCAGGGGGAGGTGGGGGCGGTCCTGGAGAATGTACCCAAAAGGCCAAGTCCAAGGCCTGGGTGGGGTCTCTGACACTTGTAGACACTTGGCACCAAGCCTCAGTGCAATCTTGCTTCATCTCCCTGGACTTCTACCATCATTAATGACTGTGACTTCAGTCAGGGACTACAGAAAGGGAACACTCAGTGATAATCTAGAGGCAAGGACAATTGACCAAGTAATCAGATATGGCTCCAGTTTAAGTCCTTTGCCCCATTATCACCCTGCCCTCTCTTCATTATCCTATATCCCAAGTCCTTACTTTCCCAGATGTGGTGGAGAAGGTAAAGGATTCCAAGTTGTTGTAAGCAGGGTCACTCCCCATAAAATGAGATCATCTCACACCCTAGGGACTGACTCAATTGAGCTCCACTGGCCAGAGTTCTGATTGCATCTCACCAACCAGAAGAATATTAATTCCAGGCAAAGGAGGTCTCTGTCTCCTGCATAGTAGACACTAATGACTCCACTATGAGAAAAATCCTAGAGTGATAGAGTATGAGAGTCAGCAGGGACTGTAAAGATTACGTATTGATCCAACACCTTCATGATAGATGAGGGAACTGAAGATTAAGGAGATGACGTAAGGTCCAAGGCCACCCAGGAAGTTGTTGAAAAAATCTGGACTAGAACTCAGAAGTCTTTGGCCCAGTAACACACTAGCTCTTCCTCCTGTCTTACCTGGCCCTGGCCCTCTCAGATGCCAAAGGTTTCCACCCAGGGGAAAATTAAGCAGCAAGGAAGGAAGGTCTGAATTTGCAAAACTTCTCTGTGGAAGCAACTGCGCTTCAGGAGACCCCTTTGTGTCATAGCCAGCCCTGGGGACTCTGTCTCTGCCATTCTGCATCTGGTTAAATTGCTCTTCTAAGAGCCCATCTGGCTGACAAATCTCTCCCTGTGGCCAAAAACAGCACCTGATCTCATCCTGGTGGATTTCCACCAATCAGACAGTTGTAGTGCTTCCAAGATGGAAATGGAACATCTTACACAGAAACATAAATATTTTACAAGCAAATAACAAGGGTTCTAACTCTTCTACTCTCCTTTTAGCTAACCACTTCCAAAGCCATCCGGCAATCTTGCATTCAACCTGTGAATCAAATAAATCAAATAAACAGATATTTATTGAGCCACTATTGGAAAGGCAATATACCAGGTAAACAAAGACAGGCCTGAGTCCTTGCTTCCAAGAATTCACAGGCTGGTTGGTGGGGGACAAAGCAAAATTATATTCCCAGTTAACTTACAAGGTGGCAATACAAAAAGTTCCATGATGCAACAAATGATTATTTGCAAAATTTGTGGAATAGATCATAAGAACAATAAACAGAAAAGAACACTGTAAATTGAACAGTTCAGGGCAGTTTGTGCAAGAAAAATTCGATCAGGACTTTAAAGGATGGGAAGAATTTAGAGGGGTGGAGAGAAGGGAAGAGCATTTCAAAAATTGGTAACTGTGAAAAAATGTTCAAAGACAGAAAAGTGCAAGTGTGTTGAAAGTAGTACATTGGTACATTATGATCAGGCCCTGTTCTCAGCCCACAAACATTTATCAATTCTCTTGGTTTGCACACAACTCAAATTACTACTATTATTATTCCATCTTTACAGTTGAGGAAACTGAGGCATAGGCAGGTTTAAGCAACTCACCTGAGGACACAGCTCACAAGTGGCTGTGCTGGGATTGGACTACAGAGGCTACATGTTCAGCACTGAATTATACAGACTCTCACTCTGGCTAGAGGAGTTGATTTGTTGGAAATGCATGTGAGGGGGCAAATCACAGAGGATCTTGAATGCTATGCTGACAAACTTGGACTTGATTTTTTTGGGCAATAGGTAACATTAAGGGTTTCTGGGCAGGGAAGTATATCTTGATTAAAATGAGATACACACAGGAAGAAAATCCAAAGGACACAGAAGAAAAGCAGAGATAAATATATTAGCATATATGTAGATCCCCTTCCTTTTCATAGAATGCTTTGTTCAGAGGAACTTCTAGTGGTGTCTCAGATCTTAAACTACCAGGGGACCAAATCGTTTGCTCTGTGGCACTGAGGGAAAAACCCAAAAGGTAAGTAGCCTTCAAATCTACCCAGGCATGTGCTCCAGGGGTAGGGGCAGAGCCAGGCTTGGAGAAAGCTGTCCATAGGGAGATAGGAGACCCCAGGAGAGAATGGGAAAGAGTAGAGGGACAGAAGATGTCAGAGAGACCAGTACAATGACTCGGGACTTCAGGAGTGTAATTCTGTAATATCTTAAGTATGATTAAAACAAAGCTTATGGGAATGAGAGGGAAGACAAGTCAGCTATCTCCTTGATTGTTCTGTAATTGCAGATAATTTCTTCTTTAGTTCCTTCCCTCTTTTCATATGCTAAAATGGAAAATCTTTCTTCATGCACAGAATGCTTCTCTATCTCTTTTTTTAAAACTCAATTTTGCTAATACATTTCATTAAGGACTATAAAGCTGAACTTGTTCTTCTCACGACCATCTACTATAATGAATGTGGGATAGATGAAGTAATAGGACCTCATATTTGAGATAAGAGCTTTTTTTATTATTGTTTTGCAGGATCTGTATCCACAAAGGAGCCTGCTCAACGGAATAAAAACATTAAGTAGTTTGAATCCTGAGCAGAGATTAGATAGTTGTCTTGGATATGGCTTTGGGATCAGAAGCACAGGAGATGAGACATCATCCTGTTCAGATGGTCTTCAGGGAATATCAAGTTTATGGAAGTGTTTTCGGCTTCTGAGTTACAAAGCATGGATTGTGGTGCCCGGAGTCAGCCTGGGCTCTCAGCATAATTATCTACTTACCCTTGTAAATTGTGGTATTCAGTATACGCATTGCCTCAATTGATGGCCACACCTTCGTGACCCTACTTGTGGAAATGAACTCCAAATTTGAGTTCCAAGAAGTTGTTTTGTGTCCATCCAGAGGAAACCAACAGAGTTGGTGTAGGGGTGGAGTGAGGCATGGTTGCTAACATCATTCAACTCTTGTTCTCTTGAACACACGTTTTTGTTTGAATAATGAGTTGATTCGTTTCTGTTAAAATGAGGACAAAGAATACTCTGATGTAAGAAAATCAGATGGTGTGGTATAGGCATCCCCTTTTCAATCACATGCTTGGCACTGATAAACGGAGGCTGTTGTCTCTCCTGCCTCTGCTTTCTTCTCTGCTGCTACTACTTGAGAAGACTTAAGTTCATGCAAGACATCGAGGCATTTCTGAGTGGGGCTGTGCATAAGGAATCTGGAAATAAGTCATATCCCTAGACTCAAATTTTAGGAACAAAGCCAATGCTTCCAGGCTCCTGCACTGACCCCTAATTCTTCCTTTTCAGCCAGATCTGGGCTCTCAGGCACCGAGGACAAACCTGGGTATCCATGTGGCCCAGAGCCACAGTTCTTTCTATGTTGGCCCCACTCATATGCTGGCCAAAGTCCCGGAGGTGAACTGTTATCCTGGTTTCCCTTCCTAAGTTCTGACATATTGTCATGCCTGGAATGTTGCTTCCCCCTCTAGACCTAACACTTGGCCCCATTCTCATGTAGCCTTTGCCTTCTTTCTGCTACCCAGGGTTTTCCATCATGCCAGGCCGTGGAATGATTGTGCTGTGGGAAACAGCATATTTGCATTATTGGACCCTCATATCGATTCCTGTTCGCTTAATTCAGTGTCTCTCAACAGCAGTGGTACCACCGCGTAAGGGATGTATCAGACACTTGAAGGGACATTTTTGACTGTCATAATTATTGGAGTAGTACTGGTGGCATTTGCTGAGAGGGAACCAAGGATGCTAGCTATCCAGTCATGTGCAGCACAGGTACAACAACCAAGAAATGTTCTTGTGCCCTATAAAACCTTCAGAAGTCACACTGAACATTTGTGTGAAAAACCTGTTTATAATTATCTGGGTGTGAAATGGAATTCCATTTTACTTAGAAACACGGATTACCTTTGCAAAGTTTTAATGTACACTGAATTTTCCATGCATGCTCTCTCTGCATTTTTTTTTTTTTTTTTTGAGACAGTCTTGCTCTGTTACCCAGGCTGGAGTGCAATAGTGCGATGTTGGCTTACTGCAACCTCCGCTGCCCGGGTTCAAGCAATTCTCATGCCTCAACCTCCAGAGTAGCTGAGACTACAGGTGCACACCACCATGCCCGGCTAACTTTTGTATTTTTAGTAGAGATGGGGTTTCACCATGTTGCCCAGGCTGGTCTTGAACTCCTGACCTCAAGTGATCCACCCGCCTCAGCCTCCCAAAGTGTTGGGATTACAAGCATGAGCCACTGTGGCTGGCCCTCTCTGCATTTTTAAAGCAAGGAAGACTGTACTTTGGTTTGGAACTCTACCAACAGTAGTCACAATTTCAGAAACACATTCACTGACAGCAACATTACTCTTGATATTTGAGTTGCCAGCACACCTGTCTCTATCTACACTTGCCTCCACCACCTTCACTCTGATCTCAAAGCAACTACTTCGTTAGGTCTTCCAATGAGTCATCCCCAACATTAGAATTTGCTAATACATACAATTTTATTACAAAATATTTCTCTTTACCAGTTTTTTTATGTTAATAATGACTTTTTTTAAAAAAAATATATGAGTAGGAGTTGTATTACTGTGAATTTCTTTTTCTTAAAGATAGAGTCTCACTCTGTCACCCAGGCTGGATCTTGCAGTGGCAAGATCATAGTTTACTGCAGCCTCAAACTCTTGGACTCAAGTGATTCTCCTGCCTTGGCCTACTTGTGAATTTCTTTACAGAATAGTAAAGAGAACATAATAAAACATTCATTTAAAAATAGGCTTTTGAGTCTAATAGGGTTGACAGTCATTGACCTAAGTAGATAGTGTGTGTTGAAGGCAGAAAGGGACTGATGATGAGATCAGCGTGTTCTGAGAGAAGGCTATGCTGCCAACCACAAGGTCTCATGGGAACTGACCACTTTCCAAATTCCACAATTTACCCTCATCAAGATCTCAGAAGTTTTCAGAATCTGAGGTCACTCAAGTTAATCAAATCCGTGAGTCTAACCTCATGACCAACTGATAAACTCACAGTGGGAGACATTTCTTCCCAGGGACTGAAAACTTATGTCCACCATCCAGGGCAGCCTGTCCTAGGATCAGAATGCCTGGAAAACCAGCAACAGGTGAACAAGTCACTTGCACTCATTATGTTCATTGCAGCATTATTCATAATAACAAAGACCAGGAATCAACCTAGGTGCTGTGCAAAGGGCACCCAGAGTGCTGGCGAGAGACCAGAAGAGGCACTACCACCCCCCAACAGAGCAATTTCTCCAGCAACCACGAGGGCACAGAGGGCAGGGTCTCTCCTCTACACCATGCTTGGTTGGACACTGCCTAGTTATGATTCCTTGGGATTTCCATAGCCCAAGCTGACCACTTCCCTTTCTGTCCAACCTTCCCCCACACCAACACCTTACAACACAATTGATTAAATGCCTTCTACTAAATGATGTTCATATTCTGGATCTGCCTTCCTCTGATTACACCCAAATCATTTACTTTGATTGCAGTCTTCTGAGGTCCAACCATTTCAGATATTCTCTAGCTTTACTCCAAAAGGTGACTAATCACATCCACTGTATGTGAATTTTACTAGTTCAACTCAGAAGGTGACCTTTTGGTTTTTTTAGCTCCAAATTAATGGAGAGGGAGGCTTCCCACTGTTGCTTCCATGTCCTGCCAAAATTAATGTCAGAACAGAGGGCTGAGACAGTGTTAGACTCCTTTCTTGCTCTGCACCAGCATCTACAGCTGGGATAGTTTTCCTGATTCTTATCTCAATTTGGTAAAACAGGTTCCTGCCTCACTCCATCTCCCCACTAGCCCCCACCCACCCACCCTGGGAGGCAATGTCCCTGTATAAATCAAGTTGGAGACCATGCAAATTTTGACAGTACCTCATATGGTTTGGAGGAGATAATGCATGCTTCGGGGTATTTGTATTGTTGTTTATTTTTCCTCCAGGCTGTAATGCAGTGGCACCATCACAGCTCACTGCAGCTTCCACCTCCCGGGCTCCAGTGATGCTCCCACCTCAGCTTCCTGAGCATCTCAGACCACAGGTGCAGGCCACCATACCTGGATAATTTTCTTTTTAAATTTTTTGTGGAAACAGGGGTCTCCCTATGTTGCCCAGGTTAGTCTCAAACTCCTGTGCTCAAGCGATCCTCCCACCTCAGCTTTCCAAAATGCTAGGATTACAGGCGTGAGCCATTGCACCTGGCCTGGGTTTTTTGTTTGTTTTTCAATGTCCAGTGACTTCCACTTTTATAGACTGGTTAGAGATGGAGTGATAAGCTGGTTAATTGATATGTTTATTAAGAATTATCTTCAGGCTGGGCATGGTGGCTCATGCCTATAATCCCAGCACTTTGGGAGGCCGAGGCAGGTGGATCACCTGAGGTGAGGAGTTCGAGACCAGCCTGACCAACATGGTGAAATCCAGTTTCTACTAAAAATACAAAAACTAGCTGGGAGTGGTGGCAGGCACCTGTAATCCCAGCTCCTCAGGAGGCTGAGGCATGAGAATTGCTTGAACCAGGGAGGCAGAAGTTGCAGTGAGCCAAGATCGCACCATTGCACTCCGGCCTGGGCGACAGAGCAAGACTCCATCTCAAAAAAACAAACAAAGAAACAAAAAGAAATACCTTCAAACTATACTAGAAGGCTGCAGTAACCAGAGCAGCATAGTACTTGTACAAAAACAGACACAGACCAATGGAACAGAAGAGAGAACCCAGAAATAAAGCTGCACAACTACAACCATCTGACCTTTGACAAAGTCAACAAAAACAAAGAGTGGGGAAAGGATACCCTTGTTCAATAAATGGTGCTAGGATAACTGGCTAGGTGTATGCAGAAGAATAAAACTGGAGCCCTACCTTTAACTATGTACAATAATTAACTCAAGATGGACTAAAGATTTGAATATAAGACCTCAAACTATAAAACTCCTAGAAGAAAACCTAGGAAACAGTCTTTTTGACATCAGCTTTGGCAAAAAAAAATTATAGCTAAGTTCCCAAAAGCAATTGCAATCATAACAACAATTGACAATTGGAATAGAATTAAACTAAAGAGCTTCTGCACAACAAAAGAAATTATAAGAGTAAACAGACAATCTACAGAATGGGAGAAAATATTTACAAATTATGCACCTGACAAAGGTCTAATATCCAAAATCTACAAGGCACTTACACAAATCACCAAACAAAAACCAAATAATCCAATTTAAAACAGGCAAATGAATGAACAGCCACATCTCAAAAGAAGACGTACATGCTGCCAACAAATATCAAAAAATGCTCGTCATCACTAATCATCAGAGAAATGCAAATTAAAACCACAATGAGACACCGTATCACACCATTCAGAATGCCTATTATTAAAAAGTTAAAAAATAACAGATGCTAGTGAAGCTGTGGAGAAAAGGAAACACTTATATATATTGTTGGTGGGAATGAAACTTAGTTCAGCTACTGTGGAAAGCAGTTGGGAGATTTCTTAAACAGCTTAGAACTACCATTTGACCCAGCAATCCCATTACTTGGTATATACCCAAAGGAAAATAAATCATCCTACCAAAAAGACACCTGAATTCGTATGTTCATTGCAGCACTATTCACAATAGCAAAGACAAGGAATCACCCTAGGTGCCCATCAACAGTGGATTGGATAAGTAAAATTTCGTACATATAGACTATGGAATACTGCACAGCCATAAAAAAGAACTAACTCATATCCTTTGCAGAAACATGGATGCAGCTGGAGGCCATTATCCTAAGCAAACTAACACAGGAACAGAAAACCAAATAACACATGTTCTCACTTACAAGTGTGAGGTAAACATTGAATACACATGGACATAAAAGATGGAAACAACAGACACTGGGGACTCCCAGAGTGGGGAGGGAAGGATGGGTGTGGGCTGAAAAACTACCTATTGGGCACCATGCTACCACCTGGGTGATGGGATCTATACCCTCAAACCTCAGCATCAAGCAATACACCCATATAATAAACTTGCACTAGTACCCCTTGAATCTAAAATAAAAGTTGGGGACAAAGAGAATTACTATATATAACAAAGATGGAAAGTGATTTTCAAAGAATTATTAACAAAATACAGTTAATTCATATTTATTTATATTAAATATAGTTTAGTTGTGTTTTGATGTTTCCAGAGGGAAGAGTTCAGGGATGCATGGTTACCTTCTGCACCTTTCATTATAATTTACATCCTGAAATAATGTTTCCTCAAGCTTTTTGTCTCAGTCACCTAAATTCTCTGTCTTTATCATTGTTCTCTGTACACTTTGCCTTCCCAGAATTGAAACTGTCACTACTATTTCTGCATAACTAAGAATCTGTGTCCCTTTAACCTCCTTGTAGCTTCAGCTCACTCTTGTATCACTTTCATTAAGTTGGTTGATTGTGAAGAAGCTCCCTCACCAAATCAAGAATTTATGTTAGTGCATTTCTGTAAGGCTTTAATTTAATGCCTTCCATTCTTCCTCATTAGAAGATACAGCAAATATAGTGCGAGCTCATAATTTTGTCTAAGAATCTTACAATATTGAATAAATATTAAACTGAAATTTAAGTGTAAGAAATATTTTAAAATGTACCTCATTTATTCATTAATTTAATTATTCTTTCATTACATCAACATTTAGTAAGCATCCATCACGTGACAGACATTGTATTAGGCATTGGAGATACTAAGATAGCAAGTCATGGTCCCAGTTCTCAAGGAGCTCATAGTTTGAAGAGAAATAGACAGATAGATGAAAATACAACTGCAACTCAGTGTAAGGGTCCTATCATAGAGGTGTGCCAAAACTTCAGTGGTGACACAGAGGAACTAAATGATCAACAATACTTAAGGAGCGGGCCACAGAAAAAAGCTGCTTATACTGGGTTTTGAAACAGAATAGAAGTTTGCACACTAGACACAGCAAAGAGGACATTTCAGAAAAATGAATGGCCGTGTGTTAATATATTACACAAAGCTAAGTATGTAGCTTCTGGGAACTGGAAGCAGTTGGTGGGACTAGTGCCTAAGACAAGACCCTACAGAAGATGGGGCTGGAAAGGCTAAATCCAAAATGGTCTTGAATACCTTGATAAAGGGTTTGGACTTCATTCAGTTGGCAGGGGGAATTCACTGATGAGTACTAAATGGGGAAGTGACACAATCATATCTGTGTTAGGAAAGATCACTATGGATTCCATATGGATGGATATGTGTGGTAAGGCCAGAGGTTAAAAGTATAGCTGAAATAGCCAGCTGACCACTGAAGATTTGGGCTTCCTACTATAGTGTAGGTTCAATGTTGGGAATCATTTGCTCAACACAGGATGACGTTTCTCAGCTCTCTCCAGGTGGAGCCATGTGATAGTTCTGGCTGAGGAAATGTGGGTTAAAGCGTGTAGGTCACTCAGAGCCAAGGTTATTAAGTATCCAAGGAACCTACCTCATGCTGTCTTCCCTTCCACCACAACCCTGGAGACCTTGTGTTAAAGATGGTTGAGTGACAAGATGGAAGGGACTTGGATCCGTGAATCAGACCTGAGGTGCCCAGAAGAGCCACCCAACTAAGAACACATTTACTGAACCTTTCATGAGTACAAAATAAATTTTTATCCTGGTAGATCTAAGCCATCTAGATATTATTTGATATGGTTTGGCTCTGTGTCCCCACCCAAATCTCATGTTGAATTGTAATCCCCAGTGTTGGAGGTGAGGCCTAGTGGGAGGTGATTGGATCATGGGGTTGGTTTCTAATGGTTTAGCACCATCCCCCTAGTGCTGTCTCATGATAAAATTCTCATGAGCTCTGGTTGTTTAAAAGTGTGTGGCACCTTCTGCTTCGCACTCTCTCCTGTTCCACCCTGTGAAGATGTGCCTTCTTCCCCTTCACCTTCCACCATGATTGTAAGCTTCCTGAGGCCTCCTAGTCATGCTTCCTGTACAGCCTACAGAACTTTGAGTTGATTAAACCTCTTTTCTTTATACATTACCCATTTTCAGGTAGTTCTTTATAGCAGTGCAAGAATGGACTAATACATTATTATACCTGCTAGATTACCCTGACTAATACCAGAGGAATATTAGAAAACTTTTGTAACACTTGAAATAAGATATAAACTTTCTATGTTATACATTGAAGAATAGGAGGCTGTATTAGTCAGCATTCTCCAGACAGAACCAACAGGAGAGAGAAAGAGACAGAGAGAGAGAATAGTGTGAAAAGAAAATAAATATCAGGACCCCCCAAATCATTAAGCCAAGGGAAAAGTCAAGTTGGGAACTATGTCAGGCAAACCTGCTTTCCATTTTATTCCTAAATAAGATAGCTACAAACATAAGAAGCTACATATCTTCCTCACAATTTTCCCACAAGGAAATTCCTTGTGGACAAAGAACAGACAGAACTCAAAGTCATCCCAGTCATGCCTCTGAGGCTCACCTGAGACAGATGCATATCTGATTGCTTCCTCTGCCCTATTGTTTATGTGAAAATGCAGATTCACTGAGCCAGAGTAAGTTGTGTATTCAGTAGAAGGCTGAAAAGAATTCAACCTTTTGTCTCTTTTCTACTTCTGACCTGGAAGGCTGAGCTGTCCCACCTCAGCAGACAGAAACAATGTATATTTTACACATATTGATTGATGTCTCATGTCTCCCTGAAATGTATAAAAGCAAGCTGTACCCTGACCACCTTGGACACATGTCCTCAGGTCCTCCTGAGGCTGTGTCGCAGGTGTGTCATTAACCCTGGGAGTCATGATAAAGATAGATAGATGACAGATAGATAGATAGATGAAAGATAGATAGATGATAGATAGATAGATAGATAGATAGATAGATAGATAGATAGATAGATGATAGATAGATAAGACGGAATTTATTGGGACAATTGGCTCACATAATTATGGAGGCTGAGAAGTTCCATAATTTGCAGTCTGCAAGCTAGAGACCCTGGGATGCTGGTAGCATGGCTCAGTCCAAGTCCAAAAGCCTCAGAACCAGGGAAGCCAATGATGTAACTCTCAATTTGAGGCTGAAGGCCTGAGAACCCAGGGAGCCACTGGTGCAAGTCTCAGAGTCCAAAGGCCAGAAAACCTGGAGTTCTGATATCTGGTAGCA
The DNA here is from genome assembly GCF_028885625.2 of Pongo pygmaeus. Classification (NCBI taxonomy): domain Eukaryota; kingdom Metazoa; phylum Chordata; class Mammalia; order Primates; family Hominidae; genus Pongo; species Pongo pygmaeus. Next base: position 53,314,651 of record NC_085930.1, on the reverse strand, counting down.
AAAGAAGAGTGTCCCAGCTCTGAGACAGAAAGTGAATTTGCCTTTTCCTCTACCTTTTTGTTCTATCTGGGACCCCAGCTGATTGGATGGTGACTGTTCACATTGAGAGCAAATCTGCTCCACTCAGTCCACCAACTCCACCAATTTCCTCTGGAAACACCCCCAGCAACATACCCAGAAATAATGCTTTACCAGCACCTAGGTATCCTTTAGTACAGTCAAGTTGACACCTAAAATTAACCGTAACAGATGATTTTTAAGATGGTGTCTCACTAGGTGGCCCAGGCTGGTTTTGAACTCCTGGGCTCAAAGAATCCTCCCACCTCAGCCCTCCAAGTAATTGTGACTACAGGCATGTGCCACGACACCTGGAAACAATATCTCTTTGACAGGAGGAGAGAAAGGATGTCTCTTTATTTAAAACAAGAGGGAAGACACATGAATAGACACATCTACAGGTGAGCAGTAAGAAGCTGCTTAGTAGCTACATTTTCTCTGAGAAACAGGCAGTAAAGACATTTTCTGAAAGAGTGAGAGGATGGCAGTAAGGGTCTTGAGGAGCAATACAAATATTATCAGGAACTTCTGTGAAGAATAGGGGAGGAGCTATGTAGAGATATTTAACAAGTAAAAGACCACCAGCCCACACGGTTGGATGAATTTTTTCCAGTCCAGCACATCATCCTGAGTATAGAGGGCAGGAAGGCGGGTTCTAGGATTGATCCAGGGCTAAAAGAGTGCAGAGTAGATGCAGTGCAAGTGCTATGGTTTGATTGTTTGTCCTCTCCAAATCTCATGTTGAAACCTAATCTCTAATGTGGCAGTATTGAGAAGTAGAGCCTTTAAGAGGTAGCTGGATCATGAGGGTTCTGCCTTCATCAATGGATTAATCCACTCATGGATTAGTGAGTAAATAGATTGTCATTGGTGTGGCATTAGTGGCTTTATAAGCAACAGAAGAGAGACCTAACCTACCATGCTCAGCTCCCTCACCACGTGATGCCCTGCACCACCTCAGGGCTCTGCAGAGAATCCCCACTAGCAAGAATTTCCTCATCCTTGACCTTGGAATTCTCAGCCTCCATAACTGTAAGAAATACATTTCTTTCCTTTATAAATTACCCAGTTTCAGGTATTCAAAGCAACAAAAAATGGACTAAGACAGCAAGACCAAAGAGAAGGGGTATCAACTCAATAAGTTAGAATGAGCCTAGCTGGCATAACAACAACAACAAAAAAAACCAACAATAATTCAGTGGTGAGCGATGGGGAAGATGGCAGATAGGAGACAGAGCTAACACGCAGCTCCCATTGGGATGTACAGAACAGCATGTGGAGACTCACACCACAACCTTTTGTTCTAAGAACCACCGCAGGACTATACCAGGAAAACTGAAAGAATTCGCAGATTCTTTGAAATAAGTGACATGCCACTGCAAATTCCATGAGACAGGCAAAAAAACTGTGAGTTCCCAAAGTGTTAGGGGGGAAAACTGCCTCTGAACACACATCCCCACTAGGGAATCTGAAAATACAGATCACAGGAGAAAGATTTAACCTTACCTAGAGCTGGAATGGATGTAGGGAGCTGTGCCAAATATAAAAGTAAAAGCAACAGCAGGAAGAGTCTTATAGGCACTGCCATTCTCCTGCTTAAGCCCAGGGAGGCCATCCCTGACTATATCTCACAGGAGCCCTCAGGGAAGGCAGCCAGTGGGATTAGGGAGAGGTGTAAGAAGCTTCCGACTTGATTTTGCAATAATTTGGACTGGGCACTAACTTTTTTGAGCAGAATCCAGGGGGCAAATAGGAACTGTTGCAGATATGAGGGCAGGAGCTGCAGCTGACATTGTGGGTAGATGGGGAAGAGTGAGGCCTGAAAGCCAAGCTTGCTTGCTCCGTGGGGTAGCTTATGGCCTGGGGAAAAGTCTGAGTTCCACATGCATAGGCTGCCTGGGTCTGAACTTGGCACTGTTAGTGGGGCACTGAGGCAGCAAGGCCAGCCTCACCAACTGCGTGGGAGGTGGTGAGGCCTTGCACTACCGGCTATCCCCAACTTCCCTGGCAAGCAATACTGCTAAGCAGAGGCAGCCATTCTCCCCTCTGGAACATAACCCCATTGGCCTGAGAACCAATCCTCATCCCCTACAGTGGCGACAGCAAGCCCTGCCCAAGGAGAGTCTGAGTCAAGACCCGCCTAATCCTGCCCCAACCTGATGGTTTTTCTCTACCTGCCCTGGTAGCTGAACACAAAAGACATAAACTCTTGGAGGCCTTATGGCCCCGCCCATTATGTGGGTAACCAGAATACCTCCCCTGGCCAACTTAGGGCAAGCTCAAATCCCACTAATACTGCAGTGGGTGCTCTCTTGAAAGTGCCACCTCCAGGCTAGAGGCCAACCAACTCAGGCCATTACAGCAACTCATAGCAGATCGACTCTGCTCCCAGGAAGGAGAAAATGACAGTTAATACCACTGCCTGCATTGTCCTGGCTAACCAGAGGCCCTGAGTCTGTCCATGTGACAAATACATAACCAGCATGTCAGAAAGCTGGCACACTAAGCTTCTGTCTACAGAAGCTGTCTACAATCAAGGATTCTCCCAGAGTCTACTTCACTCCCCTGCCACCTCCACTAGAACAAGTGTTGGTATTCATGGCTCATCACAGGGCTCTGCAGAAAATCCCAGGCACCAGCCCAGAGCCTGATGGCCCCACTGGGTGGCTAAAACCAAAAGAGCAATAACAATCACTGCAGTCCAGTTCCCAGGAAGGCCCTTCCCTAGGGGAAAGGAGGGAGCACCACATCAAGGGGACTACCCCGTGGGATAAAAGAATCAGCAGGCCTTGAGTTTTTTGTTTTTTCCACTGGTGGGTAGTTTCTCACAGCAGAGACACAATTGCAGTGATGGGTACAGTACCTATACCCCAAGTCTGAACCTATACCCCAACAGGCAGGTGGCCTCTGTGATCATGAAGGGCCTTGAGAAGAGGTCCTTGTTCCCCTCTGGCACTCCACTGAAGACACAGCTGAGGCTTCCCCAACTGGAATGCAACATGGAGGCACCTATAGACAGCGTTTCTGGAACAATCCAGAGTAAGTGCAGCCCCACAGGAGGACCACACTCCGGATTCAGGCCTGCATGAGTCACAATTCCTCCCTACCTACAGATGAAAAGAAGTACCTGTCCAATCTGAATAGCTGAAACACCAGGACAGGAGTGAGGCTGTGAGGTGAACAGTTTTCTTGATGACCTGGCAGGGGAACTGAAGTAATTCCCACTCTTCATCTTGATAAAGCCCCAGTACATCTAATTCAGAGCTCCCTCAGCCACCCTCATCAAGGCTGGGACCTTGGCCCTTCATTGGATATTGCATCTACCTACCCACCTTGGTCATAACTGGTGCGTATCCAGGGTTACCTCCCTGATGGCCTTAAGCCTGAATCATCAACTCAGTAAATAAAACACCAGGAAAAATGAAATAAATAAATAAATAAAGTGTACAACACAAGAGAACAAGTTTCAAGAGATCCCTCCCATTCCAACTCCACAGGAGACAGTGAACTTGCCCACACACCAAAAATATAATTACTACAACCAGCATTGGGGAAATTCAGCACACAAAAACTCTCTCTAACTAAGAATCTCATACAGAGTCTTCACCCCTACAAGCACCAAGAATCAAATTCTCACCAACAACCACAAAACAAAAAACGAAAACCACAATCCATTCAGAAATAAATCCAACAACAATTTTAGGAAATAGTGTAACCAAATGAGAAGGAATCAGAGAAGTAATTCTGGTAGTATGACAAATCATGGTTTTATAACACCTCCAAAAGATCACACTAGCTCCCCAGCAAGAGATCAAAACCAAGAAGAAATCTCTGAATTGCCAAATAAAGAATTCAGCAGGTTGATTATTTAAGCTGCTCAAGGAGATACCAGAGAAAGGTGAAAACCAACTTAGAGAAAATTTTTTTTTAAATACAGGATATGGATAAAAATTCTCTAGAGAAACAGATATCATAAAGAAAAAGACAATCACAACTTCTGGAAATCAAAGATACACTTAGAGAAATACAAAATGTACTGGAAAGTTGCAACAATAGACTAGAACAAGCAGAAGAAAGAACTTCACAGCTTGAAGACAAGGCTTTCAAATTTACCCAACAGACAAAGAAAAAAGAATTTAAAAAAGTGAATAAAACTTCCAAGAAATATGGGATTATGTTAAATAGCCAGACCTAAGAATAATTGGTGTTCCTGTGGAAGAAGAGAGATCTGAAAGTTTGGAAAACTTATCTGAGGGAATAATTGAGGAAAACTTCCTGGCCTTGCTAGAGATCTAGACATCCAAATACAAGAATCTCAAAGAATGCCTGGAAAATTTATCACAAAAAGATTTATCATGTAGGCACAGAGTCATCAGGTTATCTAAAGTCAAGACAAAGGAAAGAATCAAGAACTGTGAGACGAAAGCACCAGGTAACCTATAAAGGAAAACCTTTCAGATTTACAGCTGATTTCTCAACAGAAATCTTACAAGCCCGAAGGGATTGGGGTTCTATCTTTACCCTCCTTAAACAAAATAATTGTCAGCTAAGAATTTTGTATCCAGCAAAACTAAGCTTCATAAATGAAGGAGAGATAAAGTCTTTTTCAGACAAATAAGTGCTGAGAGATTTGCCACTACCAAGCCTGTGCTACAAGAAATGCTAAAAAGAGTTATAAATCTTGAAACATAACCTCAAAGTACACCAAAACAGAATGACCTTAAAGCATGAGTCTCACAGAGCCTATAGAACAACAACACAATGAAAAAAAACTGAAGTATTTAGGCAGTAACTAGCATGATGAATAGAACAGTACCTCACATCTCAATACTAACATTGAATGTAAATGGCCTAAATGTTCTACTTAAAAGATACAGAGTAGCAAAATGAATAAAAATCCACCAACCAAGCATCTGCTGTCTCCAAGAGACTCACCTAACACATAAGGATTCACATAAACTTAAGGTAAAGGGGTGGAAACAAAATTCCATGCAAATGGAAACCAAAAATGGGCAGGAAAAGCTATTCTTATATCAGACAAAACCGACTTTAAAGCAACAATAGTAAAAAAAAAAAAAGACAAAGAGGGGCATTATATAATGATAAAAGGATTAGTCAAGCAAGAAAATATCACAATCCTAAATATATATATGCACCTAACACTGAAGGTCCCAAATTCATAAAACAATTACTAGTAGACCTAATAAATGAGATAGATGGGAACAATAACAGAGGTAGGGTGGGGAGGACTTCAATACTACACTGACAGCAGTAGACAGGACATCAAGACATAAACTCAACAAAGAAACAATGGACTTAAACTATACCCTAGAACAAATGGTCTTAACAGATATTTACAGAACATTCTACCCAACAACTACAGAATATACTTTCTTTTCTTCAGCACATACAACATTCTCCAAGATGAACCATATGATAGGCCACAAAACAAGGCTCAATAAATTTAAGAAAATCACAATCATATCAAGTATCCTCTCAGACCACAGTGGAATAAAACTGGAAATTAACTCCAAAAGGAAACCTTAAAACTATACAAATACATGGAAATTCAATAATCTGCTCTTGAATGATCTTTGGGTCAAAAATGAAATCAAGACAGAATTTAAAAATTCTTTGAACTGAACGATAATGGTGACACAACTAGCTTATCAAAACCTCTGGGATACAGCAAATGTGATGCTAAGAGGAAAGTTCATTAGCATTAAATACGTACATCAAAAAGTCTGAAAGAGCACAAATAGACAGTCTAATGTCACACCTCAAGGAACTAGAGAAACAAGAACAAAACAAACCTAAACCCAGCAGAAGAAAAGAAATAACAAAGAACAGAGCAGAACTAAATGAAACTGAAACAAACAAAATACAAAAGATAAATAAAATAAAAAGATGATTCTTTGAAAAGATAAACAGAATTGATAGACCATTAGTGAGATTAACCAAAAAAAGAAGAGAGAAGATCCAAATAAGCATAATTAGAAACAAAACAGGAGATATTACTACCAATACCACAGAAATACAGAAGATCATTCAAGGCTACTGTGAACACCTTTATGCACACAAACTAGAAAATCTAGAGAAGATTAATAAATTCCTGGAAATATACAACCCTCCTAGATTAAATCAGGAAGAAATAGAAACCCTGAACAGACCGATAACAAGTAGCAAGTTCAAAACAGTAATTTTAAAAATGCCAACAAAAAAAGTCCAGGACCAGATGGATTCATAGCTAAATTCTATCAGACATTCAAAGAAGAATTGGAGCCAATCTTACTGAAAGTATTCCAAAAGATAGAGAAAGAGGGAATCCTCTCTAAATTATTCTATGAAGCCAGTATCACCTAATACCAAAACCAAGAAAGGACATAATGAAAAAAGAAAACAGACCAATATCCCTGATGAACACAGATGCAAAAATCCTCAACAAAATACTAGCTAGCTGAATCCAACAACATATCAAAAAGAAATACATCATGATTAAGTGGTTTTCTACCAGGGTTGCAAGGATGGTTTAACATCTGCAAGTTGATAAATGTAATACACCACATAAACAGAATTAAAAACAAAAATTATATGATCATCTCAATATGTGCAGAAAAAACATTTGACAAAATCTAGCATCGCTTTATGATAAAAACCTTCAGCAAAATTGACATAGAAGGGACATACCTCAATGTAAGAACAGCCATCTATGACAAACCCACAGCCAACATAATACTGAATGAGGAAAAGTTGAAAGCATTCCCTCTGAGAACTGGAACAAGACAAGGATACTCACTCTCACCACTCCTCTCCAACACAGTATTGGAAGTCCTAGCCAGAGCAATCAGACAAGAGAAAGAAATAAAGGGTATCCAAATCAGTAAAGAGGAAGTCAAACTGTCACTGTTTGCTGGCGATATGATCGTTTACCTTGAAAACCCTAAAGACTCATCCAAAAAACTCCTAGATCTGATAAATGAATTCAGTAAAGTTTCAGGATACAAAAATCAATGTACACAAATCAGTAGTACTGCCATGCACTGGCAATGACCAAGCTGAGAATCAAATAAAGAACTCGATCTCCTTTGCAACAGCTGCAAAAAATAAAATAAAATAAAATGCTTAGGAATATACCTAACCAAGGAGGTGAATGATCTCTGCAAGGAAAACTACAACACACTGCTGAAAGGAATTATTGATGACACAAACAAATGGAAACACATTTCATGTTCATAAATGGGTAGAATCACTATTGGGAAAATGACTATACACCAAAAGCAATCTACAGATTCAATGTAATTCCCATCAGAATACCATCATCATTCTTCACAGCACTAGAAAAAACAATCATTAAATCCATATAGACAAAAAAGAGCCCACATAGCCAAAGCAAGACTAAGTAAAAACAACAAATCTGGAGGCATCACATTGCCTGACTTCAAACTATACATCAAGGCTATACTTACTAAAATAGCATGGTACTGCTATAAAAATAGGCACATAGATCAATAGGACAGAGTAGAGAACTCAGAAAAGAAGCCAAATACTTAACAGCCAACTGATCTTTGACAAAGCAAACAAAAACATAAAGTGGGGGAAAGGACACCCTATTCAACAAATGGTGCTGGGATAATTGGCAAGCCACACGTAGAAGAATGAAACTGGATTCTCATTTCTCACATTATACAAAAATCAACTCAAGATGGATCAAAGACTTAAATCTAAGACCTGAAACCATAAAAACTCTAGAAGATAACATTGGAAAAACTCTTCTAGACGTTGGCTTAAGCAAAGAGTTTGTGACCAAGAACCCAAAATCAAATGCAACAAAAACAAAAATAGATGGGACCTAATTAAACTAAGAAGCTCTGCACAGTAAAAGACATAATCAGCTGAGTAAACCCACAGAATAGAAGAAAATATTTGCAAACTATGTGTCTGACACAGAGCTAATACCCAGAATCTACAAGGAACTCAAACAAATCAGCAAGAAAAAGACAAATAGTCCTATCAAAAAGTTGGCAAAGTACATGAATAGACAATTCTCAAAAGAAGGTATACAAATGGCCAAGAAACTTACAAAAAAATGCTCAACATCACTAATGCAGGGAAATGTAACACAAATGCAGGGAAATGCAAATTAAAACAATGAGATGCCACCTTACTCCTGAAAGAATGGCCATAATTTAAAAGTCAAAAAATAATAGATGTTGGTGTGGATGTGGTGAAAAGGGAACATTTTACACTGCTGGTGGGAATGTAAATTAGTACAACCATTATGGAAAACAATGGAGATTCCTTGAAGAAATAAAAGTAGAACTACCATTTGATCCAATAATCCCACTACTAGGTATCTACCCAGAGGAAAAGAAGTTATTATATAAAAAATACACTTGCACACACATGTTTATAGCGGCACAATTTGCAATTGCAAAAATATGGAACCAGCCTAAATGCCCATCAACCAACAAGTGAATAAAGAAAATGTGGTATATATACACCATGGAATACTACTCAGCCATAAAAAGGAATGAAATGATGGCATTTGCAGTAACCTGGATGAAGTTGGAGAGCATTATTCTAAGTGAAGTAACTCAGGAATGGAAAACCAAATATCATTATGTTCTCACTTATAAGTGAGAACTAAGCTATGAGGATGCAAAGGCATGAGAATGATACAATGGACTTTAGAAACTCACAGGCAGGATGAAGGCAGGCAGGGTGGGAAGGGGATGAGCGATAAAAGAGTACACATTGGAGCTGGGTGTGGTAGCTATTGCCTATGATCCCAGCAGTTTGGGAGGCCGAGGCGGGTGGATCAATTGAGGCCGGGAGTTCAAGACCAGCCTGGCCAACTTGGTGAGACCCCATCTCTACTAAAAATACAAAAATGAGCAGGGTGTGTTGATGCAACCCTGTAATCCCAGCTACCTGGGAGGCTGAGGCATGAGAATCACTTGAACCTGGGAGGTGGAGGTTACAGTGAACCAAGATAGTGCCACTGCACTCCAGCCTGGGTGACAGAGTGAGACTCTGTTTCAAAAAAAAACAAAAAAACAAAAAAAAGTTAGGTCCGGTGTACACAGTTCATGTGATGTGTGCACCAAAATCTCAGAAATCACCACTAAAAAAAGTATCCATGTAGCCAAAAACCATTTGTTCCCCCAAAAACTGTAGAAATAAAAATTTAAAAATAATAATAATAATTCAGTGGCTCAAACAAGATAAAAGTTTCTGATTCTGGGGAAAATGGATTAAACATACCTTATGCTGAATACGGCTATTTGAGGACTCCAAAAATTACATGGTAGCTGGTGACTGGCAAAGAAGACCAGAATTTAAAGTAACTTATGGTGGGTTTACCATTTTTTCCCTCTTACATACTCAGGCTGAACTCTAAGCAACACAAAATTTATTTATTTATTTGTTTATTTATTTAGTGATTTATTTTGAGACAGAGTCTCGCTCTGTTGCTCAGGCTGGAGTGCAGTGGCACGATCTCGCCTCACTGCAAACTCCACCTCCCAGGGTCAAGTGATTCTCCTGCCTCAGCCTCCTGAGTAACTGCGACTACAGGCGCCCGCCACCATGCTTTGCTAATTTTTGTATTTTCAGTAGAGACAGAGTTTCCCCAGGTTGGCCAGACTGGTCTAGAACTCCTGACCTTAGGTGATCCGCCCGCCTTGGCCCAAAGTGCTGGGATTAGAGGCGTGAGCGACATGCCCGGCCAAAGCAACACAAAATCTAAATGTGGGCATTCGCATGGGCAGAGGGCTCTCCAAGACAAGCCCTCTAGTCCTGGCTCAAGGAGCAGGGAGGGTCTCCTAAGGCTCAGAAAGTGTGGGAAAAGCACGTTTTTCTTTTTTTCTTTTCTCCACTCTCTCATACTCAACCCCTAGGAAATTCCATGGTGACATGGCAGTGTCAGCAATAGTGGTGACAGCGGGGCCTACAAGAGTCTAAAATGCTAAGAGAGGGAAACTTTCCTCTGATAGAAGAGCTGTGATCCTCAGAGGGTGAGACAAACCTCCATTGCTTTTTTCTTCTTTCTGTCTTTCTGTGCTTGGCTCTGGATATCAGTGTAGTTGCAAAAAGTGCATGTACCATTGAGTGAATAAAAATAACCCCAACTTTCTTGTTGCAGAACCAAAAAGGGAGCCCCAGATAATCAGAAAGTACTAGGGAGATTTCTATAAAGGAGGAGATCAGGAAGCAGCTCTACAAAATTGCTCCTGGGCTCACTTCCAAGTGGCACATGCACGATCTGACCCTAAACAGCATACCGTTGATTCTAAGAACTGAAATACAGATATAGTATAGAACATCGCCAAGGTCCCAGACTAGCCACTGTGTGGTACGAATGCAAGACAGATTTGAATGGCACTGAATAGGCTCTGAAATAAGAAATTACATTGAAACCACAGAAAGCTGGTTGGAACTTGTACCTGAACCCATCGGTTGATTGTCTGTTAAAACAAAACAAATACCCAGAATTCTATATCATAATATTCAAAATGTCCAGGATACAATTCAAAAGCAATCAGCATATGAAGAACCAGGGAAATCTCCATCTTGCATGGGAAAGATAATCATCAGATACCAATGCCAAGATGACATACATGTAGGATTTATCTGATAAGGTTTTTTGTTGTTGTTTTGTTTTTAGATTTAGGGAGTACAAGTGCAGGTTTGTTACATGGATATATTGCATGATGCTGATGCTGAGGTTTGGGGTTCTGATGATGCCATTGCCCAAGTACTGAGCACAATAACCAATAGGTGGTTTTTAATCTTTTATCCCTCCCTACTCCCCTTTTGGAATATCCAGTGTTTAGTATGCCCATCTTTGTGTCCATGTGTACCCAAGGTTTAGCTTCCACTTATAAGGTATTTGATTTTCTCTCTCTCTTTTTTTTTTAAATGGAGTCTCACTCTGTCACCCAGGCTGGGTGAGATTGCAGTGATGCAATCTCGGCTCACTGTGGCTTCCACTACCTCTTGGGTTCAGGTGATTCTCCTACCTCAGGCTCCTGAGTAGCTGGGACTACAGGTGCGTACCACCACACCTGGCTAATTTTTGGATTTTTAGTACAGACAGGATTTTGCCATATTGGCCAGGCTGGTCTTGAACTCCTGACCTCAAGTGATCTGCCTGCTTCTGCCTCCCAAAGTACTGGGATTAAAGGCGTGAGCCACCACTCCCAGCCTGGTTTTCTATTTCTGCATTAGTTCACTTAGGATAATGGCTTCCAGCTACATCCACGTTGCTGCAAAGGACATGAGTTGATTCTTTATTATGGTGTGCATTATTCCGTGGTGCATATGTACCACATTTTCTTTATCCAACCCACCATTGATGGACACTTAGGTTGATTATGTGTCTTTGCCATTATAAGTAGCACTGCAATGAGCATAAAAGTGCAAATGCCTTTTTGGTAGAACGATTTATATTCCTTTGAGTATGTACCCAGTAATGGGATTGCTGGGTTGAATGGTAGTTCTGTTTTAAGTTCTTTGAAAAATCGCCAAACTCCTTTCCACAGTGGCTGAACTAATTTGCATTCCTATCAACAGTGTTTAAGTGTTCCATTTTCTCTGCAACCTGGCCAACATCTGTTATTTTTTGACTTTTAATCATAGCCATTCTGACTGGTTTAAGACAGCATCTCATTGTGGTTTTGATTTGCATCTCACTGATGCTTAGTGATTTGAGCATTTTTTCATATTTGTTGGCCACTTGTATGTCTTCTTTCAAGAAGTATCCATTCTTGTTCTCTGCCCACTTTTTTAATGGGATTATTTTTTCACTGCTAATTTATTTGAGTTCCTTATAGATTCTGATATTAGTCCTTTGTCAGATGCATAGTTTGCAAGTATTTTCTCCCATTCTGTACGTTGTTTACTCTGTTGATAATTTATTTTGCGTGCAGAACTTCTCTAGTTTAATTAGGTCCCAATTTTCCATTTTTTTGGTTGCATTTGCTTTTGAAGATTTAGTCACAAATTCTTTGCCTAAGCCAATGTCTAGAAGAGTATTTCCTAGGTTTTCTAGGATTTTTATAGTTTGAGGTCTTATCCTAGGTTTTCTTCTAGGATTTTTATAGTTTGAGGTCTTATGTTTAAGTCTTTAATCCGTCTTGAGTTAATTTTTGTATGCGGTGAGAGGTAATGATCCAATTTCATTCTTCTGCATATGGTTAGCCAATTTTCCCAGCACCATTTATTGAATAGGTTATCCTTTGCCCACTACTTTTGTCAAGCATGTTGAAGATAAGTTGGTTGTAGGTGTGTAGCTTTATTTCAGGGGTCCCTATTTCTATACTATTTGTCTATATGTTTGTTTTGTTTTGTTTTTTACAAGTACCATGCTGTTTTGGTTACTGTAGCCTTGAAGTATAGTTGGAAGTCAGGTAATATGATGTCTCTGGCTTTATTTTCTAAATTAGGCTTGCCTTGGCTATTCAGGCTCTTTTTTGGTTCCATATGAATTTCAGAATAGTTTTTTCTAAATCTGTAAAATATGACATTGGTAATTTGATAGGAACACATTGAATCTGTAGACTGCTTTGGGGAGTATAAACATTTTAACAATATTGATCTCCAATTCATGAGCATAGAATGCTTTTCATTTGTTTGTATCATCTATGATTTATTTCAGCAGTGTTTTGTAGTTCTCCTTGTAGACATCTCTCACCTCCATGGTTAGATGTATTCCTAGATATTTTATTTGTGTGTGTGTGTGTGGCCATTATAAATCAAACTTCATTCTTTAAAAAAAAAGAAGAAGAAGAAGAAGTAGAGATGGGGTCTTGTTATGTTGCCCAGGCTAATTTCAAACTCCTAGGCTCAAGTTATCCTCCCATTGTGGCTTCCCCAAGTGCTGGGATTACAGGTGTGTGCCACTGTGCCTGGCCTTGGATTGTGTTCTTGATTTGGTTCTCAGCTTGAACATTACTGGTGTATAGAAATGTTACTGATTTTCGTATGTTGATTTTGTATCATAAGACTTTGCACATCAAAAAGTTAATGCACTGTGATCAAGTGAATTTATTCCTGGGATGTAAGGAAACATAGACAAACCCATAAATGTGATTCACCACATAAATAAAATTAAAACAAAAAATGATATCATCTTAATAGATGTAGAAAAATGTTCAATAAAATCCAACATCCCTTCATGATATTTTTAAAAACCCTCAACAAATTAGGCATCAAAGGAATATATCTCAAAATTATAAGAGCTTCCTATGACAAACCCACAGCCAACATCATACTGAATGGGCAAAAGCTGGAAATATTCCTCCTAAGAACTGGAACAAGGCAAGGACGTACATTCTCAGCACTTCTTTTCAATATAGTGCTAGAAGTCCTAGCCAGAACAACCAGGCAAGAGAAAGACATAAAAGGCATCCAAATAGGAAAAGAGGACATCAACTTATCTCTCTTTGCTGATGCTATGATGTTATACTTGGAAAACTCTAAAGAGTGCACCAAAAGATTACAAGACCTGATAAAGATTTTTAAAGTAGCAATTATGAAAATGCTCCAAGAAGTAAGAGCAGATATTCTCAAAATGTAAAAAAACATAAAGTCTCAGCAAAGAAATTGAAGATATAAAGAAGAAATAAATGAAAAATTTAGAACTAAAACACATAAAACTGAAAAAGAAAGCGATCAGTGGGCTCAACAGATAAAACTTACACTTTTTTCTAACTTAGATGACCTGAAGACACATCAATAAAATTTACTCAAAGTGAACAACAGAGAGAAGAATTGTTTTAAAAACTGAATAGAGCTTCAGGGATCTGTCGGATGATACCAAAACATCTAGCATTTATATTGTCAGAGTTCCAAAAAGGGAGGATAAAGAGAGCAGCACAAAAAAAGTATTTAAAGATATAATGGCTTAGAAATCTCCAAATTTGGTGAAAGACATAAATCTACAGACTCAAGAAGCTCAGCAAACTACAATTGGATAAACTCAAAGAAATCCATGCCCAGACACACTGTAAGCAAACTTTTAAATCAACAACCACAACAAAACTCATCTGAAGTTGACCAGAAGAAAATGACACATTATTTATAGAAAAGCAACAATTCAAATGGCTGTGGAATTCTCATTAGTAACTATAGAAGACAAAGGGAAGTGAAACATTTTAATGCAACAAGGAAAAACACTGTGAAACCACAATTGTATATCCAGTAAAAATATCCTTCAAGAAGGCAGGCAAAATAAATTTTAAAAATTCTGATGAAGGAAAACTAAGAGCCAGCAGACCTGTTTTAAAATTATTGTTAAAGAAAGTCCTTCAGACAGAAGGAAAATGCTACCAGAAGTAAACCTGAGACATTAGTAATGAAGAGAGAGCAACAAAAATGGTAAATATATAGGTAAATACAAGAGACTATTCTCCTCTTGAGTTCTTTAAAATGTTTTTGACTACTGAAAGTAAAAAATGAGAAAATATCTAGAACTGAACAAGAATGAAAAATACAACATATCAAAATTTTTAGATACATTGAAAGCATTGCTTAGAGAGTTTATAATATTAAATGCTTATATTTGCCAAGAAGAAAGTTCTCAAATTAATAATCTAAATTTTCACCTTGAGAAACCCAAAAAAGATGAGCCAAGTAAACCAAAAACTAGCACAAGGAAGAAAAAAATAAAGATAAGAGCAAAAATCAATGAAATTGAAAACTGAAAACCAATAGAAAAAAAATCAACAAAATCAAAAGCTTAATAAAACTTATAAGCCTTTATTTAGTCAGACTGGCAGTGCAAGAGAGAGAGAAAATAAGGGAAAGAGAAATTACCAATATCATAAATGAATATAAAGGATGGAATATGACTATGGACCTTGTAGACATGAAAATGATAATAAAGGAATATTACAAACAATAAAACCCTACACACAAAAATTCAACAACTTAGATGAAATGGACTAATTTCTCAAAATTCACAAACTACAAAATTCATCCAAAATGAAATAAATAACTGGATTGTACTATAGCTATTAAAGAGACTAAATTTACAGTTTAAAGTCTTGCAAAAAAGGAAGCCCCAAGCCCAGATGGTTCCACTGGCTAATCTGCAAAATGTTTAAAGGAGAAATAATATCATTTCTACGCAATTTCTTTCAGAAAATAGAAGATGAGGGAATACTTTCCAACTTACTTTATGGGGCCAGCATTATCCTGATACAAAAAGCAGACAAAACTAGTACTACACAAGAAAACTTGAGACCAATATAGCCCATAAACAGAAACACAAAAACCCCAGCAAAATGTTAGCAAATTGAATCCAGCAATATATTAAAAAAAAATAGGCACTACAATCAAAGGAGTTTATCCTGGTAATTGCAGTGTTGGTTCAATATTTGAAAATGGTTCAATATAATCCTTCATGTTAATACCAAAAACAGCCTTAAGAAAATGAAAAGACCTTGAAAACGATTCATGTTTTTAAAAGAAAAGAAAAGGGCAAACAAACCACAGACAGAAAGAAAACATGTGCAAAACAAAACATATATCTGACAAAAAAATTGCATTCAGAATATATAAAGAACTCTCAAGACTTTACAAAGATAAATTGGACAAAAGATTTGAACAGATATTTTACCAAAGAAGATATATTGATGGCCCACAAGCACATGAAAAAATGCCCTAAATTCTTAGTCATTAGGGAAATGCAAATTATAACTACAATTTACCCGCTAGGTGGGCTGAAATTAAAAAGGCTGACAATACTAAGCCTTGGTGAATGTGGAGCAACTAGAATTGTCACACATTGTTAGCAGCGATACAAAATGATATAGCCACTTTGAGAATCAGTTTGGCAGTTATTTAAACAGTTAAATATACACTTACCATATGGGCTGGCAATTTCACTCCCAGATATTTACCCAAGAAAAATAAAAACATGTCCACACAAAACTTGTATGCCATGAATATTTATGGCATAAGCATTCATAATAGCCAAAAATGTTAACAATGCAAATGTCCATCATCTAATGAACAGATCATCAAAATATAGTACATCCATGTAATGGACTACGACCCAGCAATTAAGATGAATGGACTAATGATACATGTAATAATGTGGATGTATCTCAAATATATCATGCAAAACGAAAGGAATTAGTCACAGAAAACAACATACTGTGTAACTCCATATATAAGAAATTCTAGAAAAGTAAAGACTATAGCAACCTGAAGCAGCTCAGTGGTTCCCTGGGGGAAAGGATGGACTGCAAAAAGGCAGAAGGGAACTTTTTGAGGGTGATAGAAGTGTTCTAAAACTGGAGGCCAGGTGCAGTGGCTCACGTCTGTAATCCCAGAACTTTGGGAGGCCGAGGCAGGTGGATCACTCAAGGTCAGGCGTTCGAGACCACCCTGGCCAACATGGTGAAATCCTGTTTCTATTAAAAATACAAAAAAAATTAGTTGGGCATGGTGGTGCACGCCTGTAGTCCCATATACTCGGGAGGCTGAGGCAGGAGAATTGCTTGAACTGAGGAGGTGGAGGTTGCGGTGAGCCGAGATCACACCACTGCACTCCAGCTTGGGCGACAGAGTGAGACTCAGTCTCAAAAAAAAGCAAAGGTGTTTTAAAACTGGATTGTGGGATGTGGTTGCACGATTATATACACTTACTACAACTCATTCACTTATAAACTTAAAATGGGCCAGGCGCGGTGGCTCACACCTGTAATTCTAGCACTTTGGGAGGTCAAGGTGGGTGGATCATCTGAGGTCACGAGTTTGAGACCAGTCTGTCCAACACAGTGAAACCCCATCTCTACTAAAAATACAAAACAAATTAGCCGGGTGTGGTGGCACACGCCTGTAGTCCCAGCTACTCAGGAGGCTGAGGTGGGAGAATTGCTTGAACTTAGGAGGCGGAGGTTGCAGTGAGCCAAGGTCCCACCACTGCATTCCAGCCTAGGAGACAGAGTGGGACTGTCTCAAAAAAACAAAAAACAAAAACTTAAAGTGGGTGCATTTATTACATGTAAATCATGCCACAATACAGATGTAAACATCAAAATGAAGATTAACTGAAGATATTTTCAGAGAGAATGCAATGGCAGCTGCTGTGAACTGAGAAAAACTCTGGGGAGTTCTTGAGGCTAAGGGAGGGGAATCTCAGATGAAGCACAGGCACGCAGGAAAGAATGGAGAGCACTGGAAAGCGTAAATATGGGGTTCAGTATAAAAGCATATTGACTGTTTAAAACAATACCAATGCGTACGTAGGAATAAAATACGTGGTAACAATAGCACAAACTGCGAGGGAGGTAAATGCAGTTAAACTGCTGGAAAGGTACTTGCCTTATTTAGGAAGTGGTAAACCCAAAAGTACTCATTTAAATTAGACTTAATACGTGAAGGACACATATTGTTATCTCTAGCATAACTACTATAAGAATTATGGAAGAATGTATAACTGAAAATCAAATGAAAGAGAAAAATGGAATATTAAATAATGTTTTCATAATCCAGAAGGCGGCAAGAAATGAGAAATAAAGGAACCAAGTACAAGAGGACAAATAGAAAACAAATAGCAAGATGTTATACCATTAAAATTAATTATTTTAAATGTAAATGGTCTACGATTCAATTAAAAGACAAAGTTGACCAGACTGAATAAAAAAACAAAACCCAGATGTATGCAATTTCATGGTCACAGATTAAATAGAGAAATGTTGAAAATGAAAGGTTATATGTCATATAACACTAATCAAAGTAAATCTGGTGTAGTTATATTAATATTAAAGTAGATACTGAGGCGAGACGTATTGCCAGAGATTTAAAGGGACATTTCATAAAGGGGCATTTTATAATTTCATAATGATAGAAAGATATTAAAATATTACTCATTTCTATCTTCCTTTCTTGCGTTACGTACTACAATTATCTAACAATAGAATAACTACTTTCAGGTAAGATGATTATTCCAAAGTGCCTTGTCATTCAAATGCAAAGACATGATGAAACCAATTTTTAAAAAATTGTTACATATCCCTGCCTCCCATTAGAGCTTTAAGAAGGACACCTTTGAAAATGTTAGGACTATACTGAAAAGGTTAGGACCTTTGCTGATCACCAAAGGTTTTAATTGTGCTTACAGAATTAACATGTGTAAAATACTCATTGTATCTGTTTTGCTTAATATTCTGTTTCTCTTTCTTCTTCATCCTCCTGAAGTCATGAGTAGTGAATTCACTCAGAAAACAGGAGTTAGGTAGCACTGCCAAAATAGACCAGTATCATTAGCTTAATGAAATAGTTCAGGGGTGAGACCTTTATCAGCTATTAAATGTCTTGAAAGGAGTTCAGTCATTACCAGTCTTTTAAAGAATAACTTTGCTGTACCTTCACGTTCAGCTAATTTTTTTCTGTAGGCACAGCTAGATCCTAACATATGTTTAAATAGAAAGTAATCAATGTAAAGCTATAGAACATCATACAAATGTCAGGTTCTGTTACATTCACCGAACTCTGAATGTCATCATTCAGAAACCACATATGGCTCAGTGAGGTGCTTTTGCTCATAAAAACCCTTTTGTTTTTCTCAGGGAGCAGAAGCCGGAGGAAGAGACACTCTCTAAGCATTGAACCAAAAGCTATCCAGATAGAACACTGTGAAGGAAAATCAGAAAGTGTCCGTCGTTCAATGACTTAATTTTAATCAAAACTAACAACCACCACAACAAAGTAGGCGGGCAGTCATTTCTAAGCCTTGACGTCTTATAAACTGGGCAAACTAAAGTGTACCGTAACCGTATGTCACACTGAAACTGGGTGATTTGAGATGTGGCAGGGTGCAGGGCCCTCAGAGGAGGGAGTGGTCAGCAAAACCCAGAGGAAGGCTTCTGTGTGGAGAGGATAGGCTGAAGGGAGCTAAGACTTTTGGTCAGCAGAGCAAGAGAAAGCTGGGAAAGAGAGCATAAATACCCTGGCTTCACTTTTTTTTTTTTTTTGAGATGGAGTCTCGCTCTGTGATCCAGGCTGGAGTGCAGTGGCACGTTCTCTGCTCACTGCAACCTCCACCTCCCAGGTTCGAGCAATTCTCCCGCCTCAGCCTCCCGAGTAGCTGGGACTACAGGCGCCTGCCACCACGCCCGGCTAAGTTTTGTATTTTTAGTAGAGATGGGGATTTCACCATGTTGGCCAGGCTAGTCTGGAACTCCTGACCTCAGGTGATCCACCCACCTCGGCCTCCTAAAGTGCTGGGATTGTAGGCATGAGCCACGGCACCCAGCCAGGAAATAGATTTTCGATTAGTTCGGCCTCGCTCTTTTCCCTCCTTCTTTTTCCTTCTGCCAGGAGTCCCCATTGGCTGAATACAACTGGAAACCGGAAGTCAAGTTGGGCTAGCCTCCATACACACAAAGTAGGATTGAGAAGGCTACTCTCTGCCAGAGGGGACCTGGAGGAGCATAGGGAAGCTATCTAGCACAGGTTTGTTGCTGCAATGTTTAGGAAAAAAGACACCACCATCTGAGCTTAAATCACAGCTTGTCATAAACTGTGTGCTGTATGACTTTGTGGAAGCCACTTGGCTGCTGTAAGCCATGACAATGTCTTATTCTGTTAAAATGAGGGAAATAATATCTCTGTGAGATTCACTGAGTTATTGTGAGGATAAGGTCAGTATGTGTAACATTTAGCCCAGTGCCTGGCACACAGTAAGTGCTAGATACCTGATAAATTACTTTCCCTCCTCCATAAAACCTATTCCCTGCTTGCCTCTTTTAAACCAAGCCTAGATATCGACTTTCTTTTCCAATGTTAGCATGCATTAGAGAAATCCTCTTATTTCTACAAGCCCTGGGCAAGTTTCAGGATCATTTCTATATCAGATATAGCACAGTAATAATTGCCTTAAGTCAGGATATTACTTAAGCAGAAAGCGTTTATTTTTCAATTCTTCAGTATGCTGCACATACTGCAGGGACTAATTTGACTCTTAGCAAATAATTCAGCAGAAATTGCCACCTATTTACCATAAGCTGCATTTTATTTCCTAGGACATCTAGACATTAGACATTAGCTGTGCCCTATATGTTTGTTTCAGGTAATGAGATGCCCAGCATGCAGAAAATTTTCACTGCTTTGCCATTTGGGGAAGCTCCAAAGATTTACTATAAGCCAGTTGCTCGTTCCAAGGATTAGAGCATTTTTAATTGTAAAACTGCACACCAATTTGCAATGTCATTTCCAAGTTCTGATGGAAAGTCTCTAATGTATTTCTCTTCTCATTTAATGTTTTTATCCATTATCCTCTAGGCTGAAATATTTTCTGTTATCCTATTCACCCAGAGTAATTCCAAAACAATGGAGGCAAGGCCTCTGGAGGCATCTGGACCGTGTCCAGGATGCAGACTTTCTCTGTGGTGCTCTGATGACAAGGGGAAAAAATCAAGGACGTTGAGCACAGTTTTGAAAAAGTCTCACAAAATGATCATAATGCTTAAATGTGTATCCACTTTCTACTTTACTAAGTAACTTCATAGCCATTATGTCAACTGAGATGGGACGGGAAAAATTACCTGCTTGCTCTTAACAGACAAGTAAACCAGTTCGCCCAGGGCCTTCCAATAATTTGGGTTGACAAAGGATGAGAATATAGGTCTTGCAATTATTCTAAAGTGCTTATCCGGGAATGAAAAAGTAAACTTACTAAATTGACATCCTAGAGTCACTTGCTGACTGCCTGCTGTCTGTAAAAGAATAAAATAAAGACTACCAGAGCTTTAACATCAAAAAAGAAAGCAGAGCACCTGTAGTCCCAGCTACTTGAGAGGATCACATGAGCCAGGAGTTGGAGGCTGCAGTGAGCAGTGACCGCAACACAGCATTTCAGCCTGGGTGACAGAGCAAGACCCTGTCATCAGTTAAAAAAAAAAACAAAATAAAACGCTGACTAGTTTGCTGAGGGGGAAAGTCAGAATTTTGTAAATGCTGTAGAAGTGGAGGGGATTCAAGGTGGTTATGCTAATTAAGCCCTGAAAACTAATGCTCTGAAGAGGACAGACCCAAACCAGAAGTCTTACATGACTGGTTAAACAAGATCCATTGCTCATCGGTTGGGAGAATCTTCAGTTAGGCCCAGTGAGGGTCTCTGTGAGAGCAGGTGGGTCACTAAAAGTTGACATTTCTTTATCAGCTTCAGCAGGTTGCAATAGTTAAGCACAGGGTTCACTTTTGACATCTTCACAAACTCTCAAACTTCTCAAACGTTCATCAGAATCCCCTGGAGGGTTTCCTGGGCCCAACCCGAGAGTTTCTAATTCAGCAGGTCTGGAGTAAAACCTCAGAATCTGTAATTCTGTCAAGCACCCAAATGGTGCTTTGCAGCTGGTTCAGGGTCCATGCTTTGAGAACCACTATCCTAGACACATGATGCTCTAAATAGAGTTTTAATGTGATACCAACCTCCTCTTTAGCATCTAACTACTAAATGACTCCCTCACACCCAGGAAGGACAGTGATTTCTCCTCATAATAGCTTTCATATCCACTTATGGAAGACTTGGCTTTTCTTGCAACAGTAGCTCTTGGAGCATGGAACCATTGTATGGGGGAGTAGGGAAGGCATACAGAAATTGCTAATAGGATCTAAAGCCAACGCAACTTCATACGTTTATCCGTTCATTTCCCTTCCTTGGGAGGAACCAGTACTGAATGACTTGATTTGCCTTTTTAAAAAATAGCATCATATCCATTGATTCAATCTCATTACATTTAGAGTTTGCTTCTATTGCCTTACCCTCCCAGATCAATAACCATATTTTTCCGTGCTCATAACTTTCTCCTATCTTATTTTTGTCAGTTTACAGTCTGCTCTATTTTTTACTATGACCCAGCTTTACAGTTCTCCAAACTGAGAATTCTCCTAGTAAAAATCCAGCGTTCTTCACTTAGACCCTCTTTGCTCCTTTTCTGAGCGCATATCCCTCACTGCCTCATAGTAGTTATTTGTGTGCCTGCTTGTGTCTTCCAGTGGATTGGTGTCTATGAGCTTACTGTGAGGTGTTGTTTTCTTCCCAACACCAGTCCAGGCCCTGCTCATAATAGGCAATAAATATTGGTTTTGCTCTCTTGGCAGTTTTGAATCAGATATGCCTCAGCTGATTATTTTTTAAAATTTTTATTTAGAATCTCATAAGTAAAATTCATATTTTTTGACATATAGTTCTGAGTCATGACAAACACATAGTGATGTAATCAAACCACAACTAAGACTTGAAACAGCTCCATTATTCCCTGCATGCATGCTGCCCTTTTGTGGTAAAAACAAAACAAAACAAAAAAAACTCCCCTTTCCCTGAGTTCCTGGAAACCACTAATCAGTTCTCTGTCCCTATAGTTTATCCTTTCCTTAATGTCATATAATAGGAATCCTGTAGTATGTATCCACTGGCTTGTTTCACTTAGAAAAATGCATTTGAGAGTCATTTATTTTGGTGCATATAAAATAGTTCATTCTTCATTGCTGAATAGTGTTCCACTGAATGGATACACAGTCTGTTTATACATTCGCCAGTTGTAAGACGTTCGGGTTGTTGCCAGTTTGGGGCATTTATGAGTAAAGCTTTTATAAATATTCACTTGTAGGTTTTTGTGTGAACATAAATTTTCATTTGTATTGGATAAACACCTATGGGTGTGATTGCTGAGTGATACTGTAAGTGTATGTTTAACTAAGAAACTGCCAACATTTTCTAAGAATACAATATGACTGTACCATTTGATCTTTTTATCAGCAATATGAGTTCCAGTTACTCCACATCATCCCCATAAGCTCTTGGAATTATCAGTTTGTTTCATTCTGTTTTGTTTTGCTTTGTTTTGTTTTAGTCATCCCAATAAGTGTACAGTGTTATCTCATTATGGTTTTAATTTGCATTTTCCTAATAAATAATGATGTTGAGCATCTTTCCATGTATTCTTTTTGCCATCATGTATTACCTTCTTGTTTTTGGGGGGTTTTTTTGTTTTTGTTTTTGTTTTTGTTTTGTTTTTGAGACAGAGTTTCCCTCTGTCACCCAGGCTGGAGTGCAGTGGCGTGATCTCGGCTCATAGCAACCTCTGCCTTCTGGGTTCAAGCAGCTCTCCTGCCTCAACCTCCTGAGTAGCTGGAATTACAGGCGCCCCCCACCACACCCGGCTAATTTTTGTATTTTTGGTAGAGATGGGGTTTCACCATGTTGGCCAGGCTGGTCTCGAACTCCTGACCTCAAGTGATCTGCCCACCTTGGTCTCCCAAAGTGTTGGGACAACAGGCATAAGCCACCGTGCCTGGCTGTATTACCTTCTTTGGCAAAGTATCTGTTCAAACCTTTTCCTCATTTTTTTATTGAGTTGTTTTCTT